>NC_052944.1:8803917-9403917 GCF_013358895.1 Oreochromis aureus
GCCCCAACTCGCCCCCCTTAGCACCACCCTCTGTGGTGCCGCAGTGATCTAAAATAGACCACCTCTCAGTTCTGCAGTACCTACATCTACTCCCCAGGGGTCTCTCTACCCACGCCTGCCTCTGTAGAAACGGCTCACACAAGCAAGAGGAGGTGCGTTTGCACGTGCGCATACTGTATATGAAGGGAAACAGTTGTTTGTGTGTGGGGCAGAGGGCCAAAAGATAATGAAATCTGAACAGAGAAAACGCAGGGAGAAGGAGGAAGCCTGGGATAAATGATAGCTGGCACACTGATGACGAAAATAGGAATTTTGTCTGGAATTTTGATCTTTGAGTGAGTCTTTTTGGTGACTTGAGACCCTCAAGTCATGAACCTGCTCTTTTTAAGTAGGTTAACATTTGGACCATCTGTGTTTTCTTTCTGAAACTGAAATTAGTCTAAATTGAAAGGAAACGCTCATGCAGCAATTACACGCATGTGTTCACATTGCACTTAAGATTATCCAGGCACAGCTCTGACTTCTGGAAAACCAGTACGGCAATTAGAGTGCACATACAACCCTGGTTTTAGAAATGACACGGCCACTCTGCTGCAATCACTGAATTAGAGAAGGAGAGACAGATGCCGCTGGCAGCAGAGAGGGACGAGGGGAAGATGGGACAAATGAGAGGGTTGTGGTGGTGATGGTGGGGGTTGCAGAAAGATGGCGATCAAAATAATAACAGAGTGAAAGGAAAATTGTGGGAGGCAGTAGTCCTTAGTGAGATGAATCAATTGTGTGCATGCATGTTCTCCTCCTACTGCTGCATCTGCCATTTCATCCACAAATCCTGACTAAATCTCCTCCCTCCTCTAACTTTCACTTCTGAATCAGCCACTTCCAGCAACACAATCCAATACAAGATCCCTTTTACCAGCCAAATAATTTGTGGATAATGATCATCCACCGGTACTTCTCCCTCTAGTGGCAGCTGTTTGACACTACATGGTTCACCCTCCTCATCCTCTGTGTCCTTTCCATGAAAATGTTCCTTTCCTTTCTTGTTTCCATCATTCCTTCTCTAATCCCTTTCCCTTGTCTTACTCACTTATCCATTTCCTCGTGCTTGCTCCTTTCCATCTAACTGCTCTTCTTCTCTGCTTGTCCTTCCCTTATTCTCAAACAATCCTTCAGCCACACTTGGCGCTGTCCTTTTTCTCACCTCCCCTTGCCAAAACTCATTTTGATTTCTTTTTTTGCTAATGACTTCCATGCCCTATTCTCCCCTTGCACCTATATCCCTCCTTTTCATCTCCCGTTTCCCTCGTTCTTTATAAATTCTTCTTCAGCTACTATTTTTCTGTTTTTTCTCCTTCTATTCGCTATGCACCGCTGTCATTTCTTGTCCATCCAAACGCACCGTTACTTCTCCCCTTTCATCACATATCTCTCACTTGCCCCGTTAATTCCCTGCCTTTGTTTTGTTTTATTTACCTTCACTCAATTTTACCTCTGTATTCTTCATTTCCCCACGACGCAGCAAGTTTATTACTAGGATATTAGATGTAGTACACAGGCGCTTCCACACAGTCTAAGTGTGTGGCAGGCAAAGTAATAAATGCTTAGCGTGTAGAGTGTGTACTGTATGTAAATGTGTGTATTCCTTCCCTGGTGAACAGGAGTGAGTGACAACATCCTCATCAACAACCAAAGACAGCAGAGAAATCAACAAGGATGCTTCTTATCTAACGACTTGAAACAAAATCAAAAAAAAGAGGGACAAGAGGAAGAAAACAGAATCTGATGGAAACCACGACAAACAGAATTTGACTATAAATTTAATTTCAGCAAAACATATGTGCAGTGGCAAGGGACAAAAAGAGGCACAACGTCCTGTTGGACAGGTTTTTTTATGTCCTCTACACTGCAATTTCTAAAACCCAAATTCCTCTGTGTCCTGCTTGTGTGTTTGCATCTGTTTGTATTCGGATCCTTAGAGAAATAAGTCATTCTGTGTGAAACAGTGATGCTTCTCCCTTCTCGCTCCTCTCCCCACCAGCTGAAGCCTGCTCTGCATAAGAATAGGGAGGGGGGGATAGATTAAACAGCTGGGCCCTTCTCCTCTTCTTCTCCACCATTATCGCACTCACTCCATTCCCAGGACTGTTCTCTTTGCTTGATATGAAAGATGGAGGAACAATGCTATCATACCTGGTGCTCAAGTAAAATCTGATATACAAGAGAGGGACAGAGTGATAAACAATCAATCAGTAATCAATCAGTGGTTCTATTACTTTGAGGGATGTATTTTTTTCCTTTTATAGCCAATGTTCACCAATGGAAAGCAGTGTATCAGATATAAAGAAATATTCCCTTAAAAGGTGCACACACTTATGCAAGGAATACAGTTTAACAATATAATAGCCCTGTTGCAAAGTCTTTGATGCACTCAAAATGGGCTAATGAAATGTAGGATCTTAGGTTTTTGGAGCTTTATTCATACTAGGACCAGAAGTGAGGCTCTATTAGCCTTTGTTTACCTGATTTGGACCATTAATTTTTAAGCTCGCTCGTAATTCTGGAGTAAACACTATGTCCTCTAATAATCTAACATAATAATGTGGAATAATATGATAATGAATGGATTTGTTATTGTTGATTTCTATGTTAAATAATAATGTGTAGCAGGCACAGAGCCTATCAAATATGAGCCTAAGCCTATACTTCATAAATGGTAAATGGAGTGGTTCTTATGTAGCGCTTTTCTACTCTTCTGAGCACTCAGAGCACTTTACATTCATTGCATTCATCCAAGTACATTTTCTTAGTGCTTTCTAACTAACATTCACACACTCCGATGCATCCATCGGAGTAGGAAATTTGGGGTTAGTATCTTGCCCATATTTGGCATGCAGAGTAGGGGAATCAAACCAGCAACCTTCCGATCAGTAGATGACCTGCTCTACTGCCTGAGCTACAGCCACCCCTGTACCTACTAACTGGGCTGTAATAACTGTACAAGGTGACATATTTGTAAGTCTTGTATTCATAAGGCATCCTGTAAATGCCTGACATGAATAAAACCTGTGTATTTTAATCATGGGTGCACATCACTAGCTCGTCCCAGGGTGAGCAGCACAGCGTAGTCGACTGTGCATGTGTCAACATTAGTGGCTGGACCACAACGCTTATGTTTGTATGTCTGCCCAACCGAGGCTCAAATCTCAGTCGCACATGTCTGTTCTCTTTGCCACCTGGAGCATTGGCGGGATTAACAGCTATGATCAGACTGGTTTTGGGTAGG
This sequence comes from Oreochromis aureus, assembly GCF_013358895.1. NCBI lineage: Eukaryota > Metazoa > Chordata > Actinopteri > Cichliformes > Cichlidae > Oreochromis > Oreochromis aureus. Next base: position 8,807,204 of record NC_052944.1, read on the forward strand.
TATCACAGCTGTGTTGCTAGGGGCAAGGCAAGGGCACGCTGATTGACTGGCACCCTGGGGAGACACAAAGCAAGGTAGGGGAGGCAGGGGACCTGCGCAGCATGCTAGGACTGCAGAGTGTGTCTGAGAGTGTCGGATTTGGATGTTTTGATAATCCAGCATATGAATCACACACTGTCTCTTTGCGTATCAGTACAAATGTCTATGTCTGTGTGATTACATGCGATTGTGTTTGTAGCAACTCTCCAAGGAGCCAACTGCATATCATGTAGCTCTGCAGGCAGCCAGATGCCCTTGTACAGGACACCCACATTGGAAATCCATCCATAAGAATGGAGATTACATTGGAGACGATTGGCCAGCAGCCATCCCGCTCTTCCTCCTCTCACAGAAACCTCTCTCCATCAACCTAGCCTCATTCTGCTTTTCATTTGGTAACTTTAGATGGATTGCTCTCTTATCCACTGGGTGTTTTCAAGAGCAGATTGGCATAAGAAACCATAGCCTTATGTACTGTAACCTCGTGCTACTAGATGCATCTCTTCTGTTGTTCTTACATGCTTGCTCCTTTTTTTCTTTTGTTCGGTTCTTTTATTAATAAATGTGATCAAATTGTGATTTTATAGTGATTCCAACAGGTGTTTGGGAAAGATGGCAAGTGATTCGGATCCAGTGTCACTCCAGAGTCAAATTTCAGTCTATTTTTCAGGGAGATGATTTTAAAGAGTCAAAAATTGACAAAATTGACATGATAAGGTGGCAGTTTTGGATCTGTTTTTTTTCTCCTCCATCTTTTTTTAAACCAGAGACTGCAGACGAGTTTTGTCTCTTCATGTGAAACGCAAGGGAAAAGAAAGCGATTTACCTACCCACCATGCTCTTTTGTTCAATGTAAATACATCAGCCATCATTCACGTCTGCCTGCATCTCAAACAGACAGCTCGCTGTTTTTAACTGTCTTTCATCTTTGCAGCAGTTATCAATGCAGCAGCTCGTTTTCATTTCTTCCCCTCTTTCGTCTTGCTTCGACAGGATCCTCACCATCTTTCATCTCGGCCACGGTGGATTTGTGCGAGGGTGGCTGCCAGAGTGAGCCAAAGAAAGCCCCCTCCCCCCACCTTCCCAACCCCAACTCGTGTGGAAATCAAAGTTGTCACTTCTCTAATTACCCAAAGCAATCTTTTCCCTCTCCTGATCTGCACTACTTAGCTGTGTCTCTCCTCTTTCCCTTTCTCTACTCATCATTACTTCCTTGACTGTTTTAGTGTTCACTCTCTCTCCATCATCCCATAGCCACAGGCCAATAATTGGAGATACCTTCCAACTGTGCAAGATCCAATCACAAGAAGTCACAGAGCACCAGAGGCCCAATAAGAACCAGCAGAATCAGGGGGGAACTATCATTAGAGACAAGTGACTAAGCTGGCTGACTTCAATTAACTCTTACTGGCTTTTCTGCTGTACCTGTACCCTGAATGTAATAATGTAAGAGCCCAAAATATGACAAATGTTTGTCACACATCGAATCACATTAAAGCTTTAAGAATAATATTTATTTTTTTCATTATAAAGAGTTGTTTTCAGGGTAAAGTTCAACTTAAAAACTCCACCTGTTTATAGTAATAACGTCAAAAAAATGAATGAACAACAGAAATTTATGTTAGCGACTGCGGATTACAGAAACACAGAGCTTCTTCAGCGCAAGCTATCGTTGAAACAGTCATTCACTACCTCACAAGGGACGGTGCATTAAAATCTCTATCGTCATTCAAAGTTTATAAATGATTCATAATTTTTTATGTGAAATCATATCATATAGAATAACCAATGACTAGTTTATAGAGTTTCTGTGAAAGACATTTTTTAAGAATTTTGAGCAAACGGAAACATTTTGTGCTCAATTCCAGCAGATAGTTACTTTTGCACTGCTCCGTACTGTGTTGGCGTTAATGCTGAATAAGTCACGTAGGGGCTGTTTCAACAATGCAGACTAATTAGAGCCAAGATCAGGTGACCCTTGATTTTCCCTTAGTTGTGCTGCAAATGCCATAGGTTTTGCACTCTCTGTGTGTTTATACACCACTCTGCATTTAATCATTAGTTATTATTCATTCCTGTCTCTCTTCTACAGTGTGTCTTTTTTCCTGTTTCCCTCCTCTCACCCCCAGCTAGTCATGACAGAAGGCCGCCCCTCCCTAAGCCTGGTTCTGCTGGTTTCTTCCTTTTAAAAGGGAGTTTTTCTTTCCCACTGTCGCCAAGTGTCTGCTCAATGGGGGTCGACTGACTGCTGGATTTTCTCAGTATTATTTTATGTATTGTATTGCCTTACAATATAAACTACCTTGAGGCAACCGTTATTGTGATTCAGGACTGTATAAATAAAATGGAACTGAATTATTAACGTTATGAAAAATGAATAAACGAGCCTAGTTTCCAGTATATAAAGTTGCTGGTGCCATACCATATGACAGTTAAAATGGTTTCCTGCCAATCCCACCATGTAGTTCACCCCACACCATCATCTGTCATCTAGTGCTTGGAGGAACATTAAAGCGATGCAGGTCTACTTCAGTTCTGCTGGTTTAGAGGCCAAAGCTGCTGAAGTAAAATCTAGTCCATGTTCAACTAAAGTCTCCATGCCTACAGCCATTTGTCTCACTCTGTATAGAGTGCACCCTTCTTTCCTAATCAAGTTGCTCACCCCTATTTTTAGAGTGCTCTCATATAGCTTTTGCTAAAGGGAAAAGGGAAGCAGATTTTCTGGGCTGCCACAGTCCCCCCCTCCTCACATTGACTATTTTTCTTCCAGTTCTTTTTTTTTTTTTTTGTCTCCCTGACTGCGGAGGTAGCAGAGACAAAGATGGTTACCGACGCACCGTGGCAACATAAAGGTAAAGATAAAAAGGGGAAGGAGGAAGGAGAGAGCATAGCCAAGAGCTTTGTTGACCCCTTTACTCAGACCATTTATCTGAGTAGTACGAACATCTTAACAACTCAGTCGGAAGAGCTGAAGCTGACCTTGCTGGTACAAAGAGTCTCTCTTCTTCTGCGAATCCATGCCTTTCCTCTTCACTTTTCCCCCCCGACTATAAATGCCAGCCTTCATGCTGCACAGATCCTCTAAGTGCCTTACAGAGTGAAAACAGGCAATAACAACAGCTCTGACTTTGTACTTTGTCTTTATCTTTCCTCTTTCCTTTTCTGTTCTTGTCTTATGATCTGTATTAAGACCTGGGCTGGATTACTCAAAGTCAACATTATCTGGAGCAGCAAGTAATTTATGTTTTACAAACTTATTCTAAGTTCATGCACGATTCTACATTGCACGTGAATGGTGTGTATATGCTCTATCACATTGGACAGGCTATATGAAAAGAATTTCCAAAATCTGGGACAAATGAAGTTTATCTTAGTTTATCTTATCTTAATCTTGCCCGCTGTGATGCAATCCAATTTGTGAAGCTCTTATTAGTCAGTAACATTCTTTATCCATCAGTAAAAAGCCTTATCCATCTCAGCAGTAACAGCAGCTTGCTTCCAGCATGCATACTGGATTTCACCTCCCCCCACCAAACCACTCCTTCTCTTTCTTCCTCTCTCTTCCTTCTTCTCCATTAGACATTTTCGGCAATGCATCCCCTTTGCTGCACTTTGCCGCACTTTCCTTTTCCTCTCTTCTACCTCCCCTGCCGTCAGACCCTCCATCCACGCATCCATTGCTATCCCCTAACCGCCACTTCTTCTTTCCAGTTCTACTCAACTGCAGTCAGAAACTAAAGCAAAGTGACAGCTCCATAGTAAATCTGCTGCTTGTAAATACAGCTCTCAATGACTAGGAAACAGTAGGATTGCACACTGTGAGCTCTCATTGGTCATAATGACACAGTTATGAGGCAGCAAAATATGGTAATCGCAGCCAATATGCTTTGATGGTGTTGATATAACTGTGGTTGTAAAATGCAGAATGATTATTCAAAGCTCAGGGGACACCTTAGTGAATCCCAAATGCCAAGTGTGGTATAAACCCACATAAAATGGATGGATTTTTCCTGAAGCTGAATTCTTACTGTAATGTCACAACTCCCTGTGGCCTGCGACTATAGTCACAATCAATTCAATTTTCCTCTGTCTATCTAATCCAATGGGGCCCAGCCCAGCTGTCATTGGGCAGACAGACCCCTAGATTCACAGAAAGAGTTAATGTGATGGAGTAGTATGACACCAATCAGACAAACAGATTCACATATTACAATTTACTACAAACACTATACTGTATCTCATTATAAATAACAACATGTCTCCCTTCACAGCTTAGAAACAGCTAAGGTGGAAAAATTGTTTCAGTTGTTGAAAGGGCAACTGGCTCCTTGTAAGAGAGGGATTACTGCTATAGCGGCCTCCACTCACTAAATCTGACCTCTCCTTGGGGTGTTTCAGCAGCTTGATTGGCAAGAAAGTAAAGAACAGGGAGAGAATAACTCAAAAAAGAGGAAAAAAAGACATTTGTGGAATTTGATCCATGAGCAGGATTTTAAAATCTAAACTACAATTTAGAATTAAATCTGCTTTTTGATCAAAATGATATACACCCATGATGCATTCAAAATGTTGGACTGTCCCTGCTGCCTATAGTCTTGTTCTGTGTTTCTAGAGCTGCGCCCATGCCCAGGTTCCTTATGAAAACTACTGCCTGCCTTTCTGCAAGCGAGAACTCGTCATTTGCAAGAGAGAGGAACCTGGGTGAGGTCTTACATGGGGATAATATTGTGAACACCCTTTACAGTGTGGAGATGAAAGTGACAAGAAATGTGAGCTGGTGTGCGACAAGACAAGGCTCAGCAGAGAAGAGTGTAAGGCAGGAGGACCAGTACATCCACCTTACTGCAGTGAAGCAAAGAAATTATTTAATCTCCTGCTGAACTTGTGATTTTGCTCAATTACAAAGAAATGAAGACTCTCTAATGAAAGTTTCCTTTTAATGGAGACTATCAACCAGAAGTAAATGACACATAAAAACTTATATAAAATGATTTGCATTTTATTGAGAGAAATAAGTACTTGATCCTCTACAACCCAGCAAGAATCAATCAATCAATCCATTACAAATACTCCTGATCTTAATCCGTCATGTGTATAAAGCACACCTGTCCACAAATTCAGTTTCTTCCATTCCAACCTCTCCGCCACCAAGCTGCCACGGGCAAGACCAAAGAGCTCTCAAAAGATGCTAGGGACATAACTATAGACCTGCACAAGGTTAAAAGACCATCAGTAAGGAGCTCATGCAATTTTCTTCCATTTCCAATTATTTCCAATTATTTGAAAATAGATGAAATATAAAATGATCATTATCACCCTCCATCTGCAAGATCTTGCCTCATGGATTGAGGACGATCGTGAAAAAACTGCTGAATCAGCCCAAAACTACATGGAAGGAGCTTGTTAATGATCTGAAGGCAGTTGGGACCACAGTCACCAAGGAGATCACTTGTACCACACTACACACTAATGCAGGGGTGTCAAACTCAAATACACAGTGGGCCAAAATTCAAAACTGGAACAAAGTCGTGGGCCAACATTAATATTTATTGAAAAAAAATCTTCCTCCAGATATAAGAATGAATCTTTTCTTATGGACTCAAACAAGTTTTGCTGAAAAACTGAATATGGAACAAGCAAAGCTTAATACTAAACAATATATATATTAGCTGTATAATACCAGTAGGCCAGCATTAATAGTAATTTGGTATGGCTTCACGGGCCAAATGTAATTAGGCTGCGGGCCAAATTTGGCCCGCGGGCCAGAGTTTGACACCTATGCACTAATGCATTGAAACGTTGCAGTGCCTGCTAGGTCCTCCTGCTTAGGAAGGTACACATACAGCCCCATCTCAAGTTTGCTAGAGAACATCTAAATGATTCAGAGAAGGCTTGGGATGAAGTGTTGTGGTCAAATGAAACCAAAATCAAGCTAGTTGGCATTAACTTGATCTACCCAAAGAACACCATCCCCACAGTCAAACAGGCCATAGTTATGAATGGCTGTCTATCTCTCTGTGCTAGCCCTACAGTGGATTGGTGGCCTGTCTGGGGTCTACTTGTGTTTGAGGGGCCAAAGGGCAATATCGCATAAAATCTTGCATGAGAACCTCTTTAACCTCAGCAAAAAAACTGAAGATGGGTCGTGGATTTGTCTTCCAGCATGACAATGACCCTAAACATATCGACAAGGCAACAAAGAATGGCTAAAAAAAAGCACATTAGCTTTGAGTGGCCAAGGGGCACTAAAGAAACTTGAAGGATTTAGAGAGTTTCTGTAAAGATGAATGGACCAAAATCCCTCCTGAGATTTGTGAAAACCTGGTGAGCAAACGAGAAACGTCTTACTGCTGTGCTTGCCAACAAGGGTTTTTCTCCACCAAGTCATTTTTTTTTCTGGGGCTTTGGTTGATATTTGGTCTCTCACGATAAAATTAAACTACCACAAAAAACGAAGACTCCCGAATCACCAGTGAGCAAAAGTACATATTCTCCTGGTACTCCAGCTTCCTCCCACAGTCCACAAACATGCACATTAGGTTAATCTGACATTCTAAATAGGCCATAGTTATAAATGGTTGTCTGTGTCTCTGTGCTAGACCTACAGTGGATTGGTGAGCTGTTTGTGGTGTACCTCCAGGCAGAACTGCAAGCCTGAATTGGATATACAGAAGAAAATTAATGGATAGATGGATGATATACACTGTGCAAGACTCCAGAGACACGAGCTTTAACAGAAAATCAATGGTAAAAAGTGTGGCAGCCCTGTCCCCACTGCATAATTAACAAGTTCATTCTGAAATAAAATCACTGCAGCCATAAAAACTAACAACAGCAAATGACAAAAAAAGTTTAAATTACCAATTTGTGCCATCATTATACACTATAAATTGCCTTCAGATCACTTCAGTAAGACAACTTTCTGTAACTTTAGAGAAAAACATTATATGACTCATTCATCCTCTTAGAAAAAAGCTAAAAGCACCATTGTTCACAACTCTGCTGTATGGACATAATGGACATTACTCAGTTTCTAGACTCAGTGACTACTTGTGATTTTGTTCAAGGAGGTTTCAGCATTTAACAAAGTTACATATACTTTGACGAATGTGGCATGCCAGTAGCAAAAATAAAGAAAAGCTATGAAGAAGTGAGCAAACATGACTCTTTAACATTAGCCATGCTGCAATTTATAAGTCTGCTAACATCTGCATGCCTAATTATCCGACCATGTAAGCCTATATATAATTGTAACTTTGCATTTGTCAGAGGAACTATGTGTTTCTTCTTTTAAAAGCTGCAGTTTAGCTTTAATTAATGTTCAGTGAAGCTCTGTAAAAACACTGTATGATACATAAACTAACAAACACTGATGCAGAGCAACAGTCATTCTTAAGTTTTTATTTTTCTGTATTAACATTCTTCTCAAACAGGCTTCCTGTGAATAAATGTTCAGGCCTCAAACCAGAAAATAATACTTTGGTCACTCAGAAATGAATATTCCTAAAGGGCAATGCCATAAAATCATAAACAAACCTTTTAAGATAAAAAATAATTAACCACATGAGACCACTTCCTTTCTCACAGCAGATGACCAGTAAATAAAGGGACTAGGGTGTGAAATGGTACAATTACAGCCCGTATGTCACCGGTGCTAACATCTGCCTGTTTTTCTGAGGCAAGGTTGAGGTGCTCAGTGTGACATGGGGAGGTTTTTATTGAGCCACTATGCCATTTTGGGAAAATGGGAGGTGGGGCGGGCCAATAACTGTTGCTGAAGGAGCCACCGGGGACACCTGACATGCTGGATTAGTTGGCCGAGCGTTCCTCTGACACTTTTTGTCTGCTCTCTGTCCATCAAATACAATGTGCACATGCACACAGACACACACAAACATGCTGTACTATGTGATGCACCCAGACAGATGCATGCACTGTCACACGTAGAATCAGACATGGACCACAACACCCACAGACACACAGACTCCCCGAGGACTACTAACATCACTTCGTGGGACGTCAGGAGACGTGTTGCTTAGCCGCTGAATGTGCCTGACCCGTGACGACCACATTTGCTGTCAACATCTTGTCTCTCCAAATCATCACCTCGAAATGGCCTTCTGTTTAAAAGCTTGCTGCTGGCCAGCCCCGGTTTTAATAAAGGATTTGTGAGTAAAGCGATGCAAAATCTTCAGTAATCTTCAGATATTTTGGGCTGTGGCCACTTATAGTGTGCACAAACGTGTTTTTTTTTCAGAATAAGATACAGAGAGGAAATCTGCCACTGCCTTTTTCACGAGGAATGACGGCTCTAAATTCTCTGTTTTACCTCCACCTTCCTTGTGGCCTCATCCTCTGGGAGCTTTTACCAGAAGCCCAGGCATCCCACATGTAACTCTCTATATGCACAGAATGTCAGACAGGGTTCAGAACTGCAAAAGTATACCAAGGAGACTGCTTGATGTGGGTCACAAAAGTCCCTCTGGGGAAGGGGATTTCACAGGAAAGTGCATTTCCTTGTTTTGTTAGAGGGACCAGACAAATATGGTACCTGTACCATCCAACAGACACACCATTGCAGGCATTTTTCGTGACAACTTGTTCTATTTTTCTTGAAATCTGGTTTACAACGACAGCATAAGATGACATAAGTTTTCTGCTGGGACAACATAGCAATGACACTGCATAATGTGAGCATCAAGAAAATGAAGTAGGTTTGAATACAGTCCCAAACCGTGAGCGCAAACTATTTTGTCCTATTTAGAGAATCAGAAGATGTCTAAATCTCCAATCTGGGTCATGGGAACTTGTTTCAACAGGGGACCTCCTTTTTCTTTCTCTACAAAAATATAACATCACTTTCTCTCTCCCTTTATGCACCTCATGTGTCAGTTAAGAAGTTGCAATCCCAACACATCCTTCACTCAGTGTCTCTCTCTCTCTCTCTACATACTCCTCCACCTATCTGCGCCTAAACCTCATCCTAAGTTTTGCTTTCCTAATGTGTAACATGTCTATGTCCCTAGGACAAGCCGCCCCCCAAGCATTATGATGATGAACCTTCAAAGTGGGTATGGGAGCAATCAAAGCTGGCACCCAAAAAAAGTTAGAGTGTAATTAGCTCACATAAATGAAACAAACCGATTCTACAGCCAGTTAGCCCCCCTGCTACCACCCACACGACCCCTCTCATCTTCATGACCTCCTAAAAGTTCCAGCCCCTGGCAGCCCGAGCACAAAACTCATCAAATAAACTAACAAACAAAAACAAAATCACACTCTTCAATTGTTGATTAGCACAGGAAAAGGAAAGAAATGTTTGATGAGGACAACAACCGCAGCGAGGAGGGCGGAAGGGAAGAGGAATAAAAAGAATACGATATGGGATGTGCATTAATGTTTCTTGATGAAACGAAACATAGATTCGGATGATGACACTCACTTGCCAATGTTAACAGGCTGCTCAGCTGTTATTTTCCGAGCGGTTTGCGCTATTGTTAGATGAAGGCTCCTTTTTGGAGTGTGTGCTGTTGTAAAAAGGGCTGCATTTCCATCATAATAACAACTGAAAAGAGTGAACTGTCACACGGCACTTCCTTTTCTGGCTGTGATGCATTCCCCTCAGTCTGGCCTTGCTGTGTTGATGGATGAGCGAGAGAATATGCTTCTCTCAATGCCAAAACAAAGCTTCAGAATATGGGATCACTGCTGTGACAGAGAATGTCACAGTCCCACTGCTCTATATGTCAACAAGAGTAAATATCATGACCACATTAGCGGCGCTCTCCCTGCAGTTTGAAACAATGATGATACATAGACAGTGCTTTTAGACAACGGGAAGAGAATGCATCGACTTAGGCACGGGTGGAGGTTTGCACATTGGACAGCATCGGTGCGGAATAAAAACAGTGCTTATTCGTTTGTAACATGAGACAGTCCTGTGTGGTGTTGCGTAGTCGTTATGGGAACACAAAATGTCTTCCTTTGAACAACCATGAACAAACGGGAAACACACTGGAGAGAGAAATTAAGGGGGAGCTTCAGCATAACCAAAAATAACTTCATATTTCAGACTGAAATAGAATACTATGATTATGGTTAAACAAAGAGTGGTGGAATTAACACACTCCCAGCAGTGACTCATCGGGTGTTTGCCCTCGTTTAAATGATGTTGCACCCGTGTTTATCTTGAAGCGGAGGCTTGAGTTAAAAACACCTCCATGCTTTCCCAGCTTGAGGTTTCCTCCCTGTTTATCCTGCCTAAAAACCTTGCTCACCAACCATACGTGGCTGGCATACTCACGTTCGGCTGGCCTCCATTCACTGCTGGCTTCACAGTGCCAGGAGCTACAATGGCAGACTAACCACAGAGAGCCGGTTGCACTTAGATGAGGACTGCTTGCCTCGGGAAGGCTGCTTGGCTCTTCCTGCCTTTTAGACCAGAACTGGACTTAATCACCAGGAATAATGCAAGCAGCCTCTAAATATGAATGCCGTGATAAATAAAACAGAATGTGTGTCTTTAAGAGAGAAAAAGATCACGTTTGGGGGGCTAAAATAATGAATATTTCACTCGCAAAGCTCCTTCATTCTCTCTCCACTTTGTTGCCCGGCTTATCGGAAAATTCAGACCTGTGAAGGATTTAATCCAATACTGACAGCTCCCTCCCTCCCGCAGTCCCTAGATCAAGCCCACTGTTCCTACCTGAGGGGAAACGTTCAATGACGGGCTGGTTGTCCACCTGTAGCGTGGCGTTTCCACCACTGCGTGTGAATCGCACCACGTGGTATTTGCCGTCGCTCACCATCACCGCGCTCTCCTCGATGGTTATATCGTCTGTTCCCACGTTGAAGATCACGCCGACCTTTCCCCGTTCCTGTAAACAGAGGTTGATGCAATATATGGTCAGACAAATGCACCAGCATGCACTAATACGTTAAGTTCAAACATACCCATAAAATATGACATGAAGGGTTAGGGTTAGTGGAAAAGCTTGTCCGCGGTCTCTTTTAAGATTAATCCCTCATTGTCCATTGCCCCGTCCCAACATCTGGTTTCAAACAGAATCTGGTACAATTCATGTGTTCATGGATTTGGTGAATTGAGAGCCACGATTAAAGGATCCAAATGTTTTAAATATTCAGCTTTAGGTAGGGTAGCTGTGGCTCAGGAAGTAGAGCACGCCATCTCCTAATCATAAGGTTGATGGTTCAATCCTGCCTGTTCCAATCTGTATGCCAAAGCATCCTTGGGCAAGATACTAAACACTAAGTAGCTCCCGATGTGTGGATGTTAAATAGAAAGGACTTAGACCGGGGTGTCCAACTCTAGGCCTCGAAGGCCGGTGTCCTGCAGGTTTTAGATGTGTCCTTGATCCAACACAGCTCATTTAAATGGCTAAATGACCTCCTCAACATGTCTTGAAGTTCTCCAGAGGCCTGGTAATGAACTAATCATTTGATTCAGGTGTGTTGACCCAGGGTGATATCTAAAACCTGCAGGACACCGGCTCTTCAGGCCTGGAGTTGGACATCCCTGACTTAGACAAAAAGAAGTGCTTTATCTAAATGATTGAACAAAACACATTTTACAAAGTGCTTTGAACACTCGAGTACTGTATTTTTCTGACTATAAGGCGCATTTAAAACCCATAAATTTTCTCAAAAATCGACAGCGCGCCTTATAATCTGGTGCGCTTTATGTATTCTGGTTGTGCTTACTGACCTCGAACCAATTTTATCTGGTACACGGCCCTCAAAAATCTGTCAAAATGTTACTTTGGTAAGCTACAAAGCTGGATTGTCGGAGCATTACGGCTACCGTAGTCTGGAGCCTTGCGGAGAAATACATACTGTATGTACAAGGACCCCAAAATGGCACCTGTTAAGAGATATGCTTACAAAGCAGATTTCAAACTCTAGGCTATCAGTCATGCAGTAGAACATACGAATAAAGCAGCTCTGAGATAATTCAACATCACAATTTGATGGATTTGTGGAAGAGGAATGAACTGAAAAAGTGAGTGTACTGTTCTGTATTTTATTTGTTAAAACTTAACAATGTTGAGTTATTGTGATAGAGTTGAATAAAGTTTCACTTTATTTTGTTTCGCTTAATGTGCCTTATAATCCGGGGCACCTTATAGTCCGAAAAATATGGTAGAAAAAAGCGACTTATAAGAACCAGTCTATTTACCTTTTTTATAAAAAGGCTATTGCTATTGCTTAGGTTTAAGTTTGTGGACATTGTGCCATTTAAGCTGTCTTTAGAGATGATTTATAGATTCCCTGGAAAAAATATCTCAACAGCTACTCAGCTGGCTGCAAAAACATCAGTGTTCCCAATAGTATCAACTGTTTATCCACCATCATGAACCAACAACTAATATTTTAATTTGACCAGTGCTTTCCATCGTTTTATTCTTTCTGGTGTTCAAGATAATTGTTATTTACAACACTATTGTCTTTGTTACTTGTGTTACCCAAAGATACCCCTGTTGAGCGTAGCTAGATTCCAACTGGCACTGCATAATGAGAAAAAAAATCATGTCTTTTGTGTTTGAGAATGAATTACACTGACTGAAGCAATTGAGTTGTCAACTAAGCAGCAGTTACCCTGCATAGTTAAACTGCAGTCATCCAGCCGTGTAACAATCCATGCTAATAGACTAATACTGTTGTTCCTTTGTTGTCCTTTGGCAAAAATCAAAAGATATTTTTCTTCAGTCAACACAAAAAGCCCCGACTGCCTGAAGTCTGATGACACTCAGAGCGTCAGATCCCACACATACTAGCCTGGTAAGGGAACAGAGTACTTGCTGAGGACTCAGACACCTTTAGTATTCATCAACCGGGTGACCCCCCCTCCCCTCTCCCATCTATTAGTGTTGACAGCCGCCCACTGCTTCGAGTTTATTACAGTCAACCGCCTACTCCACTCTCTTCTCCCGCCATCTCTCTCCTCTCCCTCTGTGGTTCCTGTCCTCAGTCCCAGGAAAGGTCAAAGTCATTTACAGAGTTACAGTCTGCCAGAGAGCCATAGAACAAGGGTGAGAGAGAGAAAGGGAGAAACAGAGGACATATCAGACAGCACCACTGCATGCAAGTTGTCTGTCTGACTGCAAAACCTCTGTTGCACTTTTGCCCAGCTGTAAGACCCTGCTCTGGTTACTGTTGCCCATCCTACAGACAGCAACACTTCCCGACTGTCACAGCAGGTCAAGCTCATTTGCTGGTGGGGTCACATTTGCACAGTGCTATCTCCTCACTGCAGCTACAACTTCATTGATTCCGTTACCTCATTAGGTATGTGCATTTATTTTGCCACTTTCCATATGCCAAGATATTCAGGGGTGAACCTGTGGCTTTTGCTTGCAGCAGTTTTCCATTATTCATAGCTGATTAAGTATTTTAAAAAAGAAAATAAGACACCCCTAATGTTAACAGATCTCAAAATAGCCAGTTAATTGAGTAAATAAGTGCAAAGGTTGTACAGTAAGTTAATGATCAGTATAATCAGCCAAATTTATGTGCATCTTAACTGCTCTTTGCTGCTGTGTAAAGTTGTTATAGTTTTCAGCCAAGGCCACGCTACGGCCATGCACCGATGTCAGCCGTGATTAGGGTATTAATTGAGCATGCTCAAATGGCGGCGCAACATGTTGGTTGTGATTAATGCTTCGCGGGGATCAGTAGAACATAAGACACAGTTGAACAGCCAGAATAAGCAAAAGGAATCAGTGTGGAACACAACAGGAAGCAGAGCTCAGCTGTCCTACGTGATGCTCCTAATGAAGCTAGATCTGTATGAAATTGATGGACTACTCTGTAGATGGACTCATTCTGCAAGGAGGCTCGTTGGATGTCTCGAATGGCAAAGTGCTTCCAGCTTCTCAGCCACTTAATCAGTTGATTCATGTTATAGACTGACCCTCACAGTCTTCCTGCCCGCTCTCTTTGTGAATGCCAAAATCTACAATGCTGCAGATTTGACGACACCAACAGGAATACTGTCTTAGAGCAGTTAGCGAGGTGCACAAGAATAACGATTTAATCAAAGCTTTCAGTACTGATACCCTTTAGATATTGCAATGGGAAAAAACAAAATGGAGAGGGTGAGTGAAATGCTTTTGGATCGAGCAGAAATGCCAGGATCATCTCCATTACAGCCCACGCACTAGGAAGCTTAGAATAATCATAACACCTTGCTTGGAGAATTAATTCAATTTGCCAGGGAGAAGCAGAATGAATCCATGCTATTACAACTGAAAAGCAGAAGGGAGTGAATTTGAGTGATATTTACAGAGAGATTAGCATTTGTGTTCCGCAACATTAGAGTTCTTCCCGGTGCTGAGGGAATGTATCGAGCCCATTACGGTGGGAAGCCGCTGGGAACCAGTGCTTTTTTAAAAATGATTTTAGTGTAGCAGTAATGACATTTTAATGGCCGTTTCCCTTAAGCGAACATATCTCTGGAAACAGAAGGAAAAGAAAAACTCTTTGAATGACTGGGAGCAGTCAAGCCTGCAACATTGAAATGAAGGGACTAGTAGGTAACTTACAATAAACCCTGGCTGCTCTTTAAACACCACAGCTTCTCAACGACTGCTTAGCAGCCCTTAATCTGCTGTAGCTGTCAGCTAATGTCAGGAGCAAGAATGTTACGTTTTCCACTTTTATCTAGAGGGTAGCTCATCTTACTTTTCTTTCCATGGGTAAATCGGTAGCAAAGGGAGCAGGTCCACGGTAGACTGGAGGGCAGGAGCTCTACTTTATGATCAGATGTATTTTCAATTACATCTGATCTGCCTGAAGAAGCCAGGATCTGAGTTACTGAGATTCAATTAAATATTCAAAGATCTACAATAGTGGAGGGGGTAGGACGAGATACCGAAATACCATTAAGTTTCAACTTTAACCAAAATCGGTTTTGGTGCTGAGGCACTGAGTTTCACAGAGAAAGGTTTCATCTGGGGACAAGAAAAAAAATCAAACAACTACAAACTTGCTGTTCTTGCCAAATATCTGACTTGTTTACCACTGCACAAACTGCTCATCAGTTTCCCACAGTAAATCGAGTTTAGCTACCAAAAAAAAAAAAAAAAAAAACTCCAGAAAAAAAAAGTTTCTGTAATCTTCTCATTAGAGTCTCTCCTTCCTTGTTCTCAAAGACAAAAGAAAATTGACTTTGGAATTCTGCACGGCAGCCAGAGAAAGAGCAGTACGGAGTGCATTTCCGTCTGAAATATTTCAACATGACCTTGCGGCGTGCGAGAGCGCGTCGAGGTAAACGCTGCTGTCGGGAGTGGAATGAGAATGAGGCAGAGGCTGCAGTCGGCGTGTATGTGTGTATCAGGGTTATCAGGCAGCCTCAGCGAGCTCTCGCTGATCACACCAAGCAGAAAAGGAAGAGCGAGAGGAGGAGGCGGAGGAGGAGCAAGGGGCAGAGAGAAACACTGTGCGATAAAAGGACAGTGGGAACCTTGATGATCCTCTGGGGCCTCAAGGTGCTTTGAGATCAAAGCTCCTTTTGAAGGTGTCAAAATCTGGTTCTTTCTTTTGCTCACATGCTGGTAGTCAATTAAGAAAAGGAAAAATAGACAAAGGGGGAATGAGAAAGCATTTTTGAAGGATTTGGTTCTTTGTTTCATTTCTTCCTCGCCTGCTCAATCTTCTCCCTTTCTAACACACCCTACAGCTTCATCTTTACACACATCTGCTACTTGACATATTTGCATTTCCTCAAAGTCTTTCTGAATCTCCCCCTTAGATCTGATCCATAAATGCTAAACAGACAAGTTAGAAAGAGGAAACAACAGAGATGCAACTGCTGGAAAGTGGATTCAGCAAGACTGGGGCAGAGACAGTTGCAGTTGTTTAAATCACTCAAGGTGTTTTGCATTTTGCTGTATCTGTAACTTGCCTGGAGAAATTGTTTCTGAAACACGGCTGACCAGTTCAGGGATTTGCTGGTTTGATAGATTTCATATTAATACTCCTCTGGCTGTTGGAAATGCAAACGATTCATCAGCTTCTCTCTCATTTGGATCTATCATAGGCTGTATCTGCTTGAGACTAACTTGACATGCCACTAAAAATGTGCAGAACTGCAGTATTTATTAGCTTATGAATCAGCCAGCAGAGCAGCATGGATAAAAAAAAGAATGATAAATTGATTTTTACTGGGCGCCCAAAGAAAAAGCAATCAATTCTTATATATGTATGTACACAAATATTTGACACATCCATGTGGTGTAGGAAAGCTTAATATTTCATTCAGCTTGAGCTAAGCATTTTAACGTATTTGCAGACTCTGTGCATTAATGTAAAATTCCATATGCTATTTACAGTTACCGACTTATACTGGTGATTTTTTTCCCTAAAATATCCCACAGACTTCTGCAAGCTGATACCCCATCACTTGGTATCTCTGCATCTTCCTCATGAATTTAATTCCTGCGCTGATTCCTGGCTAATCAGCTTGTCAACATGTATGCATAATGCCTGCGAGTGCAGATCCGCTGTGGCATCTGCTACAAGGAGAACAGTATAGTGGGGCTAAGCTTCCACTTAGAAACTGCAGCGTTATGTAAGGAGAAATACGTGGTTGCATAACATGTAGACTTCTTGCCGGCTAAATCATCCACTGTCCGTTCACTGAACGTCTTCAGAGTATCTGCGACAGAAAGAGGGAATTGCTGAGGGCCAGCAGCCATTTTGAATCAGTAAACTGCTCTGTAGCTCGCAGATTTCATGTCTTCCCTTCTTATCAGTCACCTCAAATGACACAGTGCTGTTACAGACAGAGCTGCATGTGTCATTTTGATTTGGTTTATGTAGCAAAAAGAGGAGGGCTGTGGCAAAACAGTCGCTTTGCAGAGAAAACATGGTTTCCTTTGCCACACCTTCTCTCGGTTTCTGCTCAGCTAACATTTGTATGTGCTTGCCGTGGTCTCTTGCAGTCACCTTGAGCACCTCATCTTAAAGGCACTTCATATCCTCTTCGATCTCTTTTCTTTGCCTAGTTATTTCCAGCAGTGGTCATGGCTATGAGAGCACATTTGCACTGCAAATATTGAGTGGCCACTCTAACAGTGAATCAGATCGCATTGAAAAATCAATGACTTAGACAGATGTGATGTGAGTGCATGTATATATCTATGTGTGTGTGTGTGTGTGTGTGTGTGTGTGTGTGTGTGTGTGTGTGTGTGTGAGAGAGAGAGACTATACACTGATGTGTCTGAATCTCCTGTCAGATGACTCACACTGGGTTTGCCTATTTGTCCCCGAGTACACAGACGCACATACCGGCAGTAAGCCAAAATACTACAGAGGGAAAAAACAGTGAACATACTAAGAAGGAAGAAAAAACACAAATCAGCCAAAATACCGTCCACTATAATCCTGATTGTTGCCACTCTCAACAAAAACAACGTTTACTCGCATATAGTAAGTACTGATATGACTGCAACATGTACCGTACCACTGAGTTAATGGATGGTATCCTTCAGCACAATAACTGTAATACTTGGAGGTCTGACAGCTGACCTGCTCAATGCCTTAAAACCCCCCCCCAAACCACACACACACTTGTATGCAAACGTGGGAATGTCCTTGAGTGAGATTGCTTGGTACCGCAACACACTGCAGCCTTGTTTACAGAGCTGCCAAGAGCTCATGGATACACGTGCACACTGTCATGGGGACCTTTTTTTTTGCATTATCCTTCTGATTGGGATGTGAATGATGATACAAAGCATCTGAAAAGTAACTGTACCCATGCTCTGTTACAAATAGCATTTGTGTTTTTACTTTTCCTACTAATATCTAAATTTTTTGAAAACAAAAAAACCCCACCTTGTTAATCAGGTGAGTCCATATTACTGATATTACTGTAAATAGGATCTGTAATCAAGAATTTCTGAGTACTGCCCCATAAAAACCATGATGCCAACCTGGTGTAAACTTGGGCTTCAAAGTTGTTTTCTCAATATTTTCAGATCACTTCAGTGGGAGTTTAATTCTACCTCCTTGCACTTGTGCCTCTGTGATGCAGGCTGGATTTACCTTCCAAACCATGACCCTTAAACTTGAATTTCATTTTGGGGGAGAGGAAGGACTCACAGGGAGGCAAATCTGGCGACTGGGGCAGGTGGGAATCCAAAATGTGTGACCAAAAAACTCATGTATTTCAAAGCTGTCCAGACTTGCATGAGAGGGTGATCGCAAAGGGGAACATGACCAAATTTAAATCAGTTTTTTACATTTTTTAAAATTTTATTGCATTTTCAGATGTGTTTCTAAAGGTAAGGGTGGGCGACAAGTTAAAATGAACACCTTAACCACTGACCCCAGAGAAGGGGGGATCCAGGGGCTCTGTTTTGTTGTGAGGGATAGATTCAGGGGTGACTGTAGCTCAGAAGCACTTTATCTACTAATCAAAGGTTGGTGGTTGGGTTCTGCATATGCAAGTCATCATTTGGTAAGATACTGAACCCTGGTGTTAGATATAAAGCACTTAGACAATGAAAAAGTTTTGTGTGAATGAAACCTGTTGTATAAAGTGCTTTGAATGCTCAAGCACCACTATAGAAGAACCAGTCTATGTATTTGCTTGGGTTACACTAATTTATTTATAACCAGGTCAACAATATAGCTGAGCTAATCTCAATGATGAGCTTCAATCTTAAAGCTGAGAAAATTGATCACAGAAACAATCCGCTCCACATCGCTAGCAGTTTTGTTCACTTGTAATCCCGGGGCCTCTGGTCGCCACATCACGTTTTGAGGCAGCTTAAAGTAAGCACATCTAAGCCGTAGTCCAACAGGTTACTGAGGCACTCAACGAAGAAAACTGCAAAACTGGGTTTCTCACTATAACAGAGTCCTTTCAGCTTAGATCTAATTGGCATCTAAATATCGATTCTAGCAGCTTCAGTAAATCAGATGCAATTTGTAATTTTCAGACTGCACCAAGATCAGCCTCCTCCACAAGTACGCTTGCCTAAGGGCATCAAACTCATCTGAACTTTTTGTTATACTAAAGCATCGCCCTTTTTTGGGTTTTTGCAGGTCCGATCACCACATGTAAATAAAATGATCATCTTAAACAAGCCATTACGAGTGACCGTTCTGTCTTTCACTACTTAATCAAATAAAAAATGAATAAATCAAAGAGACGGTGCTGAGGTAATATGCCACCTTAGTGCTAAAATAGAGTCATCATTTACCACTCAGTCTCACTAGCCGCCAAGAGATGTGTAAAGGTAGATTAAATTTATCAAGATGCCAAAGTGAAACTGGAACATCTGAAACAGCAATGTCAAGGGCCTTTTCCAGTCACTAACCAGAGATGGATGGAGGATGGAAAAGATAAAGC
Source organism: Oreochromis aureus (assembly GCF_013358895.1). NCBI lineage: Eukaryota > Metazoa > Chordata > Actinopteri > Cichliformes > Cichlidae > Oreochromis > Oreochromis aureus. Next base: position 8,826,621 of record NC_052944.1, read on the forward strand.
AGACAGAGGAAGAAGATATAGGAAGACAAAGAACAGGAGCGAGAGAGAATGGGGAATGAAGTGGTGATCCAGTTTTTTGTGTTATCATTGTAACAAAAAGACAATGAAAAGAAATGGATGTGGAATCTGGAGAAAAGGAAAGAATGAAGCGTTTGGAGTAACAGCAGTGAAGCTAGGGTGATGATGTGGTGGTGGGGATCCCCCCGAGGCAAAGCCAGAAAAGAATCTCTGTTACTCTGATAGAAGAAATCAATGTCCATACACCCATGATTCATCACTTTTACCACAAGCACTGGTAGGCCCAGACACAGATATTTCTCAGTTTAGGCGACTTAATTTGGAACCAGGAAGTGAGGGTCTTTCAAGACCAATAAAGTTTCCTATCCACACTGATTCCTCCATTCTTGTCTCTTTTTTGTATTCAATTTGCTTTCACCAGCTCCCCACAGTCCTTCATCAGTTCATTTAACTCTAAGATACGGCAGTAATCCCTGCCACAAAACCTCATTATACTGAACACCTTTCATGGGAAAAACCAAAGCAATAAGTGACGACCGAAATGACTTTTTTTGGCTTTGTAAAGATATTAGAAACTTGGCAAACTAAAGAAGCAGGTGTTTCTGAATTCTATATTAAATCATGATAAAATTTCTATTGATTGTATCTTTGTAATCCCAGTTCCAAAGCTTGCAATAAAGATGTGAAATAGTGAAATAAAGCTAAAATGGCAATTCAGCCATTAGAACAATAAAACCTTATTTTCTATATATAACTTTCTACAAGAACGAATGACTGTTGCCTCACCTTACGGTATCTCCAATTATCATTTCTCTCACTTTAGCTTGTAACCTTCCTTTTTCTTTTTTTCCTCAATTTTCTAATCTGTCTGCCCTCATCAAAAGCTCTTTTACTCCTCAGAGGCTCATTACTGAGTTGACTGAAGTTACTAACATGGGTCTGGTAGAATCCAATTGATCCATGCGCTCTCGTGAATGATCTTAGAGAAAGAACTGATACTGAGAGTACTTTGCGTCTGACAGAGAAAGGTGCATCAACTCCAAATAAAATGGGTTTGGAGCTCATTCCTGTCTGGGAGCCTAAACCTAGTCAGCAAACTGTGAAATGAGATAGCTGAGTCCTTGAATAGTGTGCATAATCTGTCTTTTGTTTAGTAGCTTTGTACTATAATAATCCTTTCTGACATTGTATGGGTACATTTGGTGGGACTGTATTAATTATCTCTCTTACTTGATGCTCTGACGAGGTCAAAAATGTATAACGATATGAAATAATGACTATAATTGTGCTGTTAATTTAAAAAATAAAATGAATGAATAAATATTAAACTTATTCCATCAAATATTTATGAAAGTAATATTTTCAAAATCCTTAAATGCTGACAAGCACTCCACCTCAAAATAAGTTAAACATTATATACCAAAAAATAAATCTGGAAAATGCATTTGAACTTTGAAACCTACTTGAAATCAGTGTGAATAAATCAATTATCAAACAGCAAAAGTGGCTGATCTCAAAGCTGGTCACATAATTAGGTGAATACACTGCAAGTACAATAAAGATGCAGTTAGCTGAGACCTAAGAAGCTACCCTTGCTCCTGGTTCACTTCAAGCCTTCATAGAATGTAAATGGATGAGCTGAATGGATGAGACTTTTTACCAAAAGAGTAGAAAGTCACATGACAGTGTGGGACAAGGTCTCACAATGGGTTCAAACAAAAACGTGGCTGATAGTGAACCACACTTGTTTTCGCACCTTGGCTCATGTGATTAGGCAGATGATCGATAGTGGGTCAACAACCCTCCAAGGGACACTCCCGATAGGGCTTAAAAATTTGGGACTCTCCACCAAAGAAGCTTCTGAGATGAAAGATGTTCAAGAAGTCCAGTCGATTTTCTTTCCAAGCTCCTTAGACAACCATGACCTGGATGGCTGAGAAGCTTCCCAGACATATTATTTTTTGTTCACTTATTCTAAATAGAATAATTTCACTTTCAAATTTAAATACTTTAACAGGGAGACTGGCTAACTTTTGGAGCCAGTCGGTGGACATAAGAGGAACTGTGTTCATTGACAGTCTTGCATTGGCTCCATTTTTCTGCTCTTGAGTTTAGACCTAAAACCTCTAGTCCAAACACAGTGAAAACATATATATAAGATGTTGTGTTTGAAAAGAATACATGTCCTAAAGGTTTCTACAAAAAGAAAAAACTCTTTGAGGAGTGCAACATATCACCCAATCAGCTCCAGGTGGAATATTAATTACATATTACATTAAATTTTAGACTCCATTGAGTCCCACTCTGAGTTTACTACAAGATACCCAGTGGACCTGGTAAGACTCCATCCTCAGCATACTGGCATTTGATGAGTGATGTGACTGTATGCTACATTACATTCATAAATTGTAGCACTAAAATGAGTTGTGACTGTGCAACTACGTAAAAACCTGTAGGGAGAGAAAACATTTGAGCAAAGATCTGGAGTTTTGAATGAAACAACAGAGCTGAGACACTGAGACAGCAGAGGAGACAACATCTCTACTGCTGTCTCCTTTCATCTACAGTTTGCACATACAATTTGTCATGCCTGAGTATACACTGCGAGAAAAAGCTGAAATGGGAGATTACTTCTTTTTGTCTCTCTCTTTTTGATGTTTTCACACTTTGACTGTGTGAGCTGTGGATTGCTATGGGCGAGACATGTATTAATGTTCATTTTCTGTTCATTTTGAGGGTTTTTTTTTTATGTGTGTGTGTGTTCCTCTCTGTTGAGGAAAAGCGAGGCAGGCAGCTGGCCGAAATTGAAGGGAATGACTGTGACCTTCGGACAAAATCAAGAGCAAAGTGTTTTCTGCCTTCATTGTTTTCACTTTTCTCTACTTTCTGTCCTATCAAGCCTCATTTTCCCTCCCTCACTCCATCACTTTCTTTCCTTTGCACTGCACAACAAAGCTGTGAGAAAGAAAAAAAAAATGGAGCATCAGCCCATTTTCTTTCACTCGCTTTGCCTCTCTTGTGGTTCCAAACTTCCTTCAATTGAAAACAGCAGTGGTGCATATTGTGCAGTTTGTGGTTTGAATAGACTTAAACAGGGCACTTTTCCTGGTGTGATAAAGAAAAGCAGACAGTATAGGAGCTGAAATATAAATGCCAAACTGTGCTTTCACTTAAAGACCTGCAGCAGTTTAAAAAACTATATAATCCATCCCGACTTACACCTTTTGTTACGGGCCATAGACGGCTGGATGTATGCTCAGCTGCCCTCTTTTTAGCTTCTTCTCATTACTCTCTGCCATCATTAGCTCTCTATTTAATTTCTCTTACTTGCCTTATGCTTCTCTCTGTTACCAGGATAACTCCCCAACTGTTCCTTTATCATTCGCCCTCTACCTGTTCTCCCCTTGGTAACTCTTTATAATAATTACACAGTGTTAAAAATTAGTAAGGTATTAGTTAATACTTAATTCGTACGGCATATAATTCTATAATCTTGCTTAATAAGCTCACATGTAACATGTTTAATGACAGAATTTCCATACTTTTTATATGATTTTTTGACAATTTCCCCCAAAAATATTACATATCACATCACCCTAATATTACATCATTTAACACTGTTAATGGTTCACTGTGTTATTTAGAGTTAAAGTACCCCATGGGGTATTTTAACTTAAATATATTGAAGCTGAATAATAAAACATGAATAAGGTTATCGCAAAACAGTAGTGAATATTTCACAGAGCTTTATAAATAATTGTGAATAATACAAAGTGTGCATCACCAAAGTAACCTGTGGCTCCAGCTGCTCAGCGTGTCTCTTTCTCTCTTAAACCCTCCTACAAACTCAGACTCTGGTCCTGCTTGCATTTCAGTATTCTGCAAATGTTAAGTGAGTTATGTTTATCATGCAATAAATATTTGTATGTTCTGTGTCACTTTGTGCCTGACTGTTTCTTTTTTCTGTTGTGAAGATAGCTGAGACTTATTTGAGTCTCGAGATCCTGCTGACCTCTCAGTCAGGGATCCGCTGTGCTCACACAAAATATTAAACTTACAACATGTAACTGCCTAAATTAATCTTAAAATGTAATAAAATAAGTATTTAGAAGACTTCTAGTAACACCCGAACAAACAACTCACTCATTTCATAATCAGCATATGTATAAATGTGCATCTACACATTGTTAGTAATTAGTTAGACTTTTTAAATAGTAGCACGAATCACTAACAGCTCTTAAATAACTTGTTTGTACTTGGTCTAATAATAGTTTCTCCTTCATTTAAAACATATAGGAATGCTTTGATTAAACATGTTATACATATTAAGCAAGACTAAACCATTTCTATTCATGTTCATGGAGGAGTGATGCTTGAAGTATTAACTAAGACCTTGCTAATGCTTAATAGTGTGTAGTCAATATGAAGAGTTAATGCTTTTGCCTTTTAGCCTCTGTGGGGAGAGTGTGAGCTTGAAGCCCAGTAGAGAAGAATGGCTGCTGAGTACACGGGCTAATATTTGCCCTGTGCTAAACTGAGCAAACATGGATAAAGTGAACACAATCGCCTTCTCTGTCCCTGGCTGTCTGCCTTGTTGTCCTTTCATTCCCTTCCTGTCTTTGCACTGCCGCTGTAGAGCCGACTGCTGATTAATCATTGCACACACTGTGCACATGTTGTTTTCAAGCAAATCACTGGGTGAGGGGATAAATCTGATAATCCCTTTCTGGTGTGTGTCTTTCTACATCAGTGTGTGCCTATTAGGTACACCTGTGCAATCCAAACCAACAGGCCTGCAACAAAACCCGACATCCACGAAGCTCACAATGTTCCATTCTGGGTGACGAAAGTTTGTAAATGTTCACAATTAAAGCTCTGTCACACTGAGACTGAACACTATTACCAACATTCTGTGACAATGTAGGAAGTACAACGTCTGTAGCCTGACCTGTAGCCCACATTAGGGGATATGTTGTAAGGATGAAACTATTGGCAACTGGTTGCATTATTGCAAACTGGAAGCACTTAGGACCAACAACTTTAGACTGTGGACATGCTCAATAACAATGAACATTTTGTCATATTATTCTTCTTAGCGGATAAATCTGAAATTAATTTTATTGATTCAACATGTATTCTTGGTATGTGCTCTGTGTTACAGCAGGTGTAGTTCCAGCAGCATAAAAAAGAGACAGTGCAGATTAGGACCAGGGATAACAACATTTGTTCTTTTTCTGCATCACTAAATTAATACATGCAAATTCCTGTGACAATGAAATCTGCATTTTGTTTTTCATTTAGTGGTTTTAGTAAGGTACAGTTTAACCACTTGCACATATAAAATATATTTGCAGAGAAAGTATAATGCTGTAAATAAAGGAATCAATGAAAACGTGGTGCTTCCAGAAACCACTTATTTACATTGGTATAATTGTAACTATTAAAAATAATGAACCATAACAAAAAGAAAAACCGTTCCAGTAACATTTAAGATTTTTTTTAATAATCCGAGCTAACCAAAAAATGGACAGTTTGCACCGCACTACCTTGAAGCTAACACGTCATCAATGTCTGTGCCATCATGTTGTACATAATGGTTATAAATGCAACATGTATGATGCATATATAAAAGCTGCATGGCACTGGATCACCTGATAATTCAAAGTTAACAGAAAAGTCCATGAGTGACCTTCTTGTGACTGTAAAGCTGCATGAATGTAAAATATCAAAAACATGCCAAGTCATGCTTTCAATCATTGTCTAATGTAACGCCTATAATTATAAAGCATTATAGAGATGTGCCTAACTGCTGTGTCCGTGGCTCGAATTTAACACAGGTCAAATGTTTATTAGATGACACAAATCCATATCAACATGAAATGCCATAAAGTACTGAAGTAATATATTCAGTTACTTTATTACAAGTACCTCATCACTTGGTAAATGGTAAATGGCCTGTATTTATATAGCGCTTTACTAGTCCCTAAGGACCCCAAAGCGCTTTACATATCCAGTCATTCACCCATTCACGCACACATTCACACACACTGGTGATGGCAAGCTACATTGTAGCCACAGTCACCCTGGGGCGCACTGACAGAGGCGAGGCTGCCGGACACTGGCGCCACCGGGCCCTCTGACCACCACCAGTTAAATACCACTTTCTGTTAAATATGCCGTATTCCTATTATGGAGAGATTCAGATGTTATTTTGCCACTGAGCAGTAAACATCTAAAGATATTTTATTTGTTTTCTGCAGTAACAGCTAAAAATCGCTTTATTCACGAGTCGAGCTGGGTTTCTTAGAAAACATAAAAAAGCTAAACAATAATATCACAACACAACATTCTGATGCATTTCACTGTGTTCAGTTGATCTGAGGAGAATGTTTTGTCCTTACTAGTCCATCAGCATACTACAGGTGCAAGGAATTCACTGTCTGCCAATTTAATTTATGCTACTGCCTGTCAATCAGTTATTTAGGCACACTTTCACACACGCAGCCAGTTACTGCTCTACAGTATGAGGTACAGCATAGAAATGCTATACTGCATTTCTCTATTCATTTTGTTGTGGAAAAGCAAAAAAAACCAGAAAGAGAATCACTCATGCAACTGCAATGTTTCTGTCTCGGTCCGGTGCCTTGGCACACAGTTGCGGTCTAATGGATTGTTTCCAATTCTATGGTTGTGTCTTGCATGATGACAGAGCGAGTGGCCTTTAAATTTTCCGATTATTTTGTGCCAGGGTAAAGGATAAGTGTTTGTCAGTTGCTCATTCATGTTTTGAAGTAGCACCTGCATGCTAAGTAAAGACGGCTGATGAAGAGGAGAAAGATGCTACAGCTCTGAAACCACAATGGTTGGCCTCTAGCATGGTTTAAGCTGTTGTGAGGATAATTAACAAGCTTTATTCCTGGTTATGCGATGGAGGAGATGCTCTCTGTATCACCCTGTTATACAGTGAGGCAGAGCTGGCACACTCAGTGGTAACTTTACACTGGGCTGCACACCCTCTGGATTTATAACCAACTTTCACAAGCTAAATTTGAAGCGGTGTTTATTTCCGTTAATGCCAAATACTCCTCTTTTTCACTAGATACTGCTGCAGTGTAATGGATTAATTTTCATTTTATTTTTTACACATTTTTAAAAGCCTATAAAATGGAAAGAAAAGACCATAAATTTCAAAGGTTTTGAGCGTCCACTTTATGAAAGGTAACGGTGAAATTTCCTCACTTCTATCACTCGCAGCAAACTTGAATGATTTATAATTAACAATGCAACAACGCAGCGTTACCCATGATTAGTGAATGGATTTATGACTCTATAATGTTTGCAGTAATTGTGTTTGTGTGCATTTCCCAGTGGATCTTAAACAGTATACTCTGCTGCACAGATCAATAAAGCCACGGGGTTAAACCGAGCACTGTAAAAACAAGCAGAATGAGCAGACATAGTTTAAAGAACAGAGAAAACCTTATTAGCGCACCGTATTTCTTATCTGATAAGGGATATTAGGTTTGCAAATAGAGGTGGAAATAAACTATGCAACAACTCAGCTGCTTTATAAAGTCATTTAATTCTTAAAATGTTGCTCAGAGGGAAAAAGGTAATTTGACAACGACATTAAAGAGATACCGTTTTACTGAATATTACTTCATGCAAACTGAAATGATGATTATTAATCACTGCTGCAGCATGCTATGACACCATTTATATTCTAGCTTCTAGATCAAAATAAATTGCTTGTTAAAATCTACAGAGGCATATGATAAATGTAATGAGCCATTCGAATAGCGAGATAGAGTTGGCGAGTGCTACAGTCCATTATCTATCCAAGTAACAAGATAAACCGCAAATTAGGACAGTTTAAAGTTACCTCAGCGATGGTGGTGGTGCAATTACAGCTTTGGTGAGATTTTGCGATAGAAAAAACAAAAGCAAAGTTAACTGACCGTGCACACTTCATTAACTCCCTATAAATGCCTAGAGAGAAACATTAGTGGTTAGCTGCAGGTTTGCTGTGAACAAAGAGTGCATTGTATATTAAACAGCTGCTAATGATCTCTTAAAGGTTCCGAGCTGAGAAGTGCACACTTTAAAAATGAAACAACTGACATATTATCATGCAGCAAATTGCAACGGATAATGAATAATTAAATGTATAAATTGCTTTCTTCTAACCTTTAGCCCGCGTCTCATCGGGGCGAATACTGTCACAATCATACGTAATGCGGCTGAAAAATGAACACCAGATTGATGCAACTACACTGAGAAGTGTGTGCGTGCTGTGGATTAATATAACGGGCACTCTAGATGGCGCATGACACGTAATTAGCACACAGATGTGGAGCATAGATGCTTTTCAAATCATTAATGCAATATTTGCAATTCTTGTTTTGTGTTTTAAAGGCAGCGCTACGTACGGTGGAACAAAGTTGTTTGTGACTGGATGCAAGGGTTTGAAAAAAATGCGTTTCTTTACAAGCGGCTGTTACAAAGGCGCTCATAAAGCACGAGGCTGTCTCCAGCAGTGACGGCTGCGTGCGATTTTTGTTTACAAGGTGGCACCGCAGTCTTCAAAGACCTTAGTTTGAACTAAATGAAAAGAAAAGAGAGAAAGAAAAAAAAAGTTTTGTGCTCTGCCTCATCCTGAGAATTATAACGGGGCACGTCAGGTTGTACGTCTTCTTTTTAACCGAAACGACACGGGATACAAAGTGACAGCGTGAGAGGGCGAGACAGCACACCCACACACAGACCTGCAGTCACCTTTCAGTTCATTAAGCATTTCTGTCTGATATTTAGAGGTCTGACAATATTCTATGTTTCTGGTTGTCTTTGAAGTTGTGACTTTCAACCACATGCCCACTGTTTCCCATTAAAGATGCAAAACCTTTAAAATGGGTCGTTAAAATCAAGCAAAGCAAATTAATAGTCTTTTTTCTGCTTCTTGGAAAAACACCACTCAGAAATGTCTAAAAAGCTCTGAAGATATTTCACTTTTTATTTACATTTCGTTCATGACTTCATCCAAATTCTCAAACTAAAACAGCCTCTCAGCTAAAATAAGCACTTTGGTGTTAAATGTTTAACTGACGAAATCTGTTTCGAAAAGGTTCCTGATCCCATGCAGGAGGTGGTGCAGTGACTTCCTTAAACTTTGACTTGGACTGATTTTGTAAGATATTTCCGTCTGAATAAATGCATATTAGTACATGTGTGGGTGGTCAGCTAGCCAGGTGCGACCCTGCTTCCCCAGCAGGTGATAAACGCTGCTGTCTTGCCAACTGCAGGTGCTCTTCCCCCTCTTGCTGTGTCGCCATAGCAACCCTGCCGTGCCAGTTCAGAGCGGTGCCAGCAGTGGTCGTCAACCGTGATGAATCACGGGCCGAGAAAATGATAGGACAGTGATATCGAACACTTACAGTCCGGCATTTGTTTCCCTCTTTTTTTTTTAGCCCACCAACTACACATGTTCTGTATGTGGTCACAAGTTTACATACACTTATTGTGGGCATGAATGTCATGGTAATTTTGGTATTTTTATTAATATCTATTATTATATAGCATATATCTTTAAAGATGTTAGAAAACAAGAATTTGATGCTCAAGTTTAAATTCATTTTGAATTTTCTGTAATCCACACAGATCAAATACATAAAAACACATACATACAAGCCAAGTTTCTAATAACTTCTCGTTAGTGCCAGCATAAAAAGTATTTGTTTAACAGCACTTATTGGATTGAAAAAATCAGAAGTGAGAAAATCCAAGTAACTCGGTGAAGATCTATGAAGGAGAACAAAGAGGAACAACCTAAGAATTACCAGGGCTCAAGCCTGGCATGAACTGGAACCTGCTGGAACACAGTGAAGTGATGTTTACATGACCGAAGAGGATGCTAAAACTCTGGCTCCACCATAGACTCGTTCAAGCTCAACTGAAATTTGCAGCTCCATCCCAGGAAACCAACCAATTTAATTGAACTGTACCAATTCTTGCAAAAAGAGTGGTCACATTTCCAGGCAGAATTGTGTCAGAAACTTGTTGATGGCTACCAAAAGCATCTGGTCGATGTGCAAGGGACATTTAATCAAACATTAGTGAGGTGTATCTATATATTTGAACCTGTATAGCATTTCATAAAAATAATTAAAAGCAAAATTACCACAACATTCATGGCTATTCTGAGTGTATGCAAAACGTCTGACCACAACCATATAATGTCTGGAGACAAATTATCAGTCGCAGTAAGAATGAAGGGTCTTTACTTTATAATATAAAGCACCTTGAAAACCGATTAGCAGCTCAAATGTTAACATTAATCTGTGGTGAACAGAGTTTTTTCAACTGAAAGAATCACTTCATAACTCAAAATGTCTTGGGCCTAACAGTATCTTTGTCTCATTTACCTGCTCTAATTTTTGAATACCTAAATCGATCCAATCAACATCTCTGCATCTGCATGCCCCACCCATCCACAAGTTCTCTTACTACATAGAGGAAGACAAAGTGCCAATCCTTATCTTACCAAAGCGCAAAAAATCCAGGGTTTATTTTGTACAGTAAGAGAGTGCTAGCTGTTCAAACAAACTAAGTTTTTAGAATGAAGCAACACTTGCTGGGAAGCTTTACAGTAATGTAATGTTACAGTAATGAGTTAGAGATGAGTTACTGCTACCTGTCTCTCCTTCATCCTGTGTGCTCGTCGCTTTCCAACAGTTGCAGAGAGCAGTTGGTAGCAGCACAGCAGCAGAGATTCATACTAAACTTGAATCTCTTTACAAAGAGAGCACAAGGATTCAGCTTAACTATCAAAGAACTTAGCTGCTGACGTCAGATAAACCTTTTTCCCGATCACCAGCTCTGATGAATTAGCCCGTACTAAATAAATTGGCAGCATTTATCCTCCAGGTTTACAATGTCTGATTTTGTTTTTTAAGACTATACATTGCTTTAATTTCAAAATGATTATGAAAGACATTAGCTGCTTCTCTGTAAATAGTTTTATTTATTGAAAGAGGTCACTGTTGTTTTGCAAGTACAGCAGCTTCACCCTTTGATGACCTGGTGAGCTGTAAATGCTCCTTAGCTTTTTTAGCCCAAACACAGGAAATTTGTGTCATTTTCTCCATGTGAGACACCCTCAGCCAACATCCTGTGTCAATGGGAAACATTATCGCAGGCCTGTGTGCCCTGCTTGTGGCCAGCTTCAGATTTCTGTGTCAGTGGGCAAGCCCACCTTGAACAGGTCACTGGGAAGGATGCCAGCATTAACTGTGCGCACATATGCCCATCTGACCTGTGATGGCACGGAGCGGTGTAGATGACTGGATGACCAGGAGGTGAAAGCATAAAGGTCGGAGTGAGGTCACATCCCTCTGGTAACTATGCAGGCCTGTGCTCATGTGTGTCCACGCATAATGAACACCAAAGTGGGCAAAAAAAAACTGACTGCAATTAATACACACACACACACACACACACACACACACACACACACACACACACACACACACACACACACACACACACACACACACACACACACACACAGCTGCCTTTGTGGACATATGGATTGTGTTTACTTGTGTGAGTATGAGAAAGACACACACACACACACACAGGAAGGATTTATGAGGCAGTATTGTTGGTTATTTACAGGTACTGCTCTGCTCTATTTACTGTCCATAACTGCGGACTGTTGGCCTTGTTTAGCACTGCTGGGGCAGAACCACTTACTGTATTGTCAAAATCTGTGTGTGTGTGTGTGTGTGTGTGTGCGTGTTTGTGTGTGCATGCATGCATTGCACCAACCCCGCCTCCAGCAACAAAACCCACCTCCCTATAAATCCAGGATGATTTAACATGAGCCCTTATTTACTCTCACTCCTTGTGCGTGTCGCCAGCTTTACCACGGATCTCTGGGGCATAAAATATAAACACCGTGCCAGTCTGCTAGCTAGAGGTCTGAAAAAAAAAGAATGAAAGCAGAAATCACCAAATATCAATCGCAGGGCACCACAATTCCTTCCACTTCTCTCATTATCACTCTAAGGAGTGTGGGAGTGCATAGATGAGCCTCCTGACTTGATAGTAGACAGTTTCCACTCTCTTACTCTCGCAGCCCTCTTCCTCTCAAAAAACTGCTAACCAGACATCTTATCATCCAATCAAGCAGACAAACCTTACCTACACTCCACCCCTCATCACCCTACCGAAAATAAATGTCTTCAGCAGCAGCATCAGAAGCACGACAGACGTGTGGAGAGAAAGAATGGAAAGTGGTTGAAGTGAGGGATCGTAAAACGAGCAATTCAGCCAAGAAGGGAAGCGAAGAGCAGAGCTATGTTCAGTCCACTAACAATAAAGATGAGAAATACTTAATTTTCTCCAAGCCTTCACGTGTTAACCTACACAACACAAAATGAAGGACATTTTAAAGTAATGGAAGCACAGCAGTGTTTTGATCTCGAATGCAACACAAAACTCAAATGCCTGAATGTTAACGTAGCTGCCTGTAACTCTTAGAGTTTCACAATGATACCAAAATAGCATTTTTGTTTAACAGATGATACATTTTCCAACAATAAGTATTTAGCTTTTTACTAAATATACAAAATTCAAACTCCACAGCATAACAGAAGCATGCTGAATGAACAGGGATGAGGGGTCAATGTTACTGACAGGCAGGGACTCTAGATTTGTGAGGAGGGGCTTCATAGGGATCAGTTCTTCAATAGAAACTAGTTCTAATGTGCTGCATGAGACATGGGATTTTAGTTAGTAAGAAGTAGTAAATTACTGTGGAAATTCAGGTTGGCGATTATTCGCAACACTTAAGAGGCATCACAGAAAACTTGCTCCGACTTTTGGGAATTCACATCGAAATTTGAATATCTGGTAGTTAAAAAACTTATCTGGTATCTACAGTAGTACCCGGAGATAGGTTGCATCTTCATCTCTTTGAGTTGCTATTTTTTTAAGTAAAGTAATTTTGTTCAAGCTTTACCACACACTACATTCCATTCACATCCATTAATGATGACAGATATCGCAAATCGAATTTATCAAAATAAGCAGAAACCACTTGGGAGAAGCAAAACCACTCATTCTTATTTAATTTATGCACTTGTTTTCCTCGCTGAAATCCACTGCAACCCAGTTCTAGTTTATTAGTTAATGTTGCTCATGTTGCTCACAGGGGATCAAAATACAGCAAGAATATATATATATAAAATCAGAGAATCAAAAGTTGTGTTTCAGTTTAAAAATCAAAAGTCAAACAAGATTACAATGTTGTCACTTTTCCTGAATATGACTGAATCATCTATTTCATGCAGGAATAGTGCAGAAGCACTTTCCCAATATATGTTCTGTGCATGAAGGGCTGAATAACTGCTTCATCAACGCTTCATCACTGGCTCTGTTTTTTGTTGACATTGTGCAATACATGTGATGATCCACGCGCAGGATTTGTATGACACTTCAACTTCACACTATCACACGCATAAACACAGCTGTGATGACATTGCATAGCCGATTGTGTGCTAATGTGGGCTGTGCATTTCCACAGCGTGGAAAGCCAAACATGAAAACATGACCGCTGTGTGTCACGCTCAGGCTCCGAGCTCAGACACTGTGCATGCTCTCTGCTGACATCCACAAGTAATTCAATTAGATATCCATGAATACCTAATTTTCTATAATATAGCAGCTTCTATTTTAGATGAGAAATACAAACGCTGTGCTCAGGCAGTAATGTGGCGGCAGCTTGCTAGTAGTGGTAGTAGGTAAAAAAAATTACAAGAGGATATGCACACTGAAATGAGATCAATGTCAGCTATAAAACATCACTGTACTGTGCTGAGCTTCTATGACAAGTGACAGGATTTAAAAAGAAGAGCAAAAGGTTTTAAAATAATGGCAAAAACTATAACAGCTACAGTTATTCCCAGGGAAGAATCTCTAAACTGCTGAACCATACGTGAAGCGAAGAAAGGCAAAGCCTGAGGTTATATTTCATCAGTTGGAAGAACATTTTGCACACAGCTCACGGGTTTGAAAAAGTCAGGATGTAAACAAGAAGGCACAATCATGAATTCTCTGCTTTTATTTTACTTATCTTGGGACAGCTGGGGCTCTTGGGTCAGCTCATGTCACTGACACACGTCCCCCTGGACAGCTACGTAACTGCAGCATATACCTGACTATACATGTGTGTGTCTTTGTATGAGTGTGTGCCGCACAGCAAAAAAGAAAGAAAAAAAGCAGGAATAGACTTGAGTAGACAACTCCGCCAGCACGCATCATCGCCTATCTCACACGCAGACCTCACAACACCTCGACTTCCATTCTGGTCTTGCACATCTGACACCTGTCCCCCCAACACACCAGCCACCCGTGACACACACCACCTGCTACCTGCTCACACTCACACACTGATGGATAGAGACAGGGAGACACACACGCCTACAAACAAACGGACGGTTTTGTCGGGCGTATGAGGGCCTTCTGCTGAAAAAAAAAAAAAAAACCCAACTGAGCCAAAGCTGCATAGAAACTCGCAGGAAAAATCATGTTAGCTGTTAGCGTTGTAAGCCGAAACTCTTAAAAAAGCTCTGACAAAGTTTAGACCCAGTAGCTAAATGTTTACTGCAATTATGAGCTCTGTGACACTGAAAGGGTCTCAAGTTAATCACTTCTGGAGTATGAGAAGTGGTTTCTCTCTCAGTTCCTGTAAAGAAATAAATGAAGCTGCTCGGCACATAAATCTGTAACTAATTATTAATAAAAGAATATTTCTATTCATAAAACACACAAATTCAAAGGTATGAGTGCAATAACACAATTATTACTCTTAAATACAATATGGTAAATAATAGTTGGAAAAAAGAAGATATAACTGAGATCTCTCTGCAGAACTGACATTTATAAATGCCATTATTTTCATATATTTATGTCTTTCTATACTGTGAGTAGACTAAACTTTATTAAAGAGCATAATTATAAATTTTGCATGCTGCCCCACTTCCCATCAGTCTACATATTCAGGAGAAGGTGAAGGATAAGGGAACGACTTCATGGATGAGTGGAAACAAGGGCTTCTTTGAAAGTTTGGGGTGATAAACGGAGCCAAATGCATGTAAAAAGAAGAAGAAGCCAGTGAGCGTAATGCTATGACCGGACCGCGCTCCCTCTCAAGCAGCAAAGGAACAACAAACTTTTCCTCAGCTAGTTAATTGTGAAAGCATTGGACCACGCGTGTCTCTCTCTTTCTCATTAATCCGTTTCTTAATTACAGAGCAATGCAGAACCGCTTCTGCCCGGAATTCTCCTAATGAGCCTCCTCCCTTTCTTTCACCTCCTTCCCGTCTTCTCGCTTCTCTCCCCTGTCTCTGTTTCTCACTGCACCTGTGCGTGTTTCATGCAAGCGCCAAACAAATTCCAGGCACACTGAAATGCTAATTGCATGTATTTTTATCCGATTGGTTGATGAATAAACATATTCATTTCATTTCATCTCTATAAAGAAAGATCTGGGAGGCGATCTGGCCATGTTTCATTTTGACTCAAGGCCAAATTAGAGTCACACCTTAGTGTTAGTGATTGCATATATGAACTTTCTTTGGGCTCTGTTTGATGCGCACACATGTCCATGCATATGTCTTTATCAGTGAGTTTATATGTCAAAACAGGTTTCTCTTTTTTGTATCAAGGTTCTCCGTTTTTTTTCTCGATGTTCATTTTCATAATCGCTGAATCAGAATTTGCATGAATACTATGCAGCCGGTAGTTCTCTTTGCGCACGCTATTGTTTGTATCATATTTGAACTCTGTCCTCTTCCATTTATCTTTCTTCACAGGGTCTCCATCAGTCACCTTCTTTGCCTTTCTTTTGTCTCTGCAATGTAAATATTAAATAATAACTCAAGCGCTGCTCATTTGGGTTTAAAAATAGCATTCCTGCACACAAAATGTTCTTTCTTGTGTTAGAAAAATGCTAATTTACCTGCCATAAGCGCGTTTGAGTTAGACTTTTTAGTCTTTTCAGCACGTCTGGCTTTTGTTTGGCATCAACAGACTAAAAAGACGTTCTGTTCTGTGATTATAGATTTGCTGCGTCAATATGCATCATACAATTCATTTGGTCTAATGAACACACAGCTCAATTGATGATGATTAGTGTGTAAGC
Organism: Oreochromis aureus; assembly: GCF_013358895.1. Taxonomy (NCBI): domain Eukaryota; kingdom Metazoa; phylum Chordata; class Actinopteri; order Cichliformes; family Cichlidae; genus Oreochromis; species Oreochromis aureus. The sequence goes on from NC_052944.1 coordinate 8,842,840, forward strand.
CTGTGTGCTCCCCGATCATGGAGATAATACATAATGGAGATTGATTACTGCGGCGCTGATCAAGGCAGCTGATCTGATGCGTTAGTGTGTGCCTGTCAAGGCGTGGTTGAAAACGCTTTATTGAGAGTTGTTTACATGTCAGAGGCTTGCGACTCTTGGCTCAGCGTACATGTTTAATAGCGGGCTGTTCTGCCCTGTTTGGTAAGTCACTGACTTTCAGAAAAGTAGCAGGCAGGGGGGAAAAAATATAAAACCCCGATTGTCATTTTTGCCTCGAATCTGTCTGAACAGGAAATGAAGCGAGCGGTGATTGCAAATAACACAGACACTCACGTACAACATCATGTGGTCATCAGGATGACAGGAGGAGTAACGAGACTCGGGACCACAACAGGGGAAGGCCAATGCATTCACAGACACACAAAGTCTTGTTTCCATGACAACAGAGGAGTGTACATAGACTTTCTTTCATTTCCAGGGACTGATAAAATTAACTGGGCTTACATTAAGTCTTAAGCATCCACCCTAATAGTTACACCATTTGCACCATCCAGACATAAGCCTTCATCTGTGCCCCAGTGTACCTCTTAGCCTAGTCTGGAGTAGCGATAAAGTCCAAGTCTTAGACTTTTCAATGAGAAACACTTGAACACTTGAACAGCACGGCTTGTAACACTGGAGGCAAATGCTGACCTTACAATGAGCATGATTTTAGACGGCTTAGAGTTATTAGAAAAAGAATAAAGCTGCTGGAGGAAATTGAGAGGTTAAAAGCAGGTGAATCACATTGGTGTATTATGACATCTTCGGGGGAAGACACCTGCAGGTTTAATGGATTTTTATCAGAGAAATATCTTTGGTTCCGCTGCTCTGGAGGTCTTTTAATTTTCCCATCACTTTCCGAGCGAAGGCCGCTTGAGTCAGAGCGATGATTTATTTATTTTGGCTTGTCGATTGTTTCTTCTTGTTTGTTATCAAGTCAAACTGTGTGATCTTGTACCGACTATACGGCTCTAATATATTCTTGTTGCAATGAAAAGTCCTTTTCGATTCTTCTGATTCTCCATAGTTGCTGCTATTCAAAAATAACAAACAAAAAGCATGATTAAGAATGTATGCCAGCAACACACATTGTTAGGCAACAGCCACAATTGGGACATTCAGAACAATGTAGCAAGAACAAACTGCTAAGAAAGGTTGACTCTAACCTCAGTGGTAACTACTTACTCACCTGTAAACTGAATGGTTTCTATTATGACATGTCCTCATAATATGCCCCGACACACACACACACACACACACACACACACACACACACACACACACACACACACACACACACACACACACACAGATATAGATTTTGTAAGGTGCTGACAAACACAAGATAAAAACTCTTATTTCCTGATAACCCAGATGTCTCAGATCTGGCACCATACAGTAAGTGTTATGACAGAGTCTGCATGAGTGTGTGTATGTGTGTGCTCGTGTGAGCTCCTTGGTTCGTGTCAGAGATAATGTCAAACACAGAGACGACACAACATCAGAGGCTTGTGTGTATGTACATGCATCAGTGTATCAGCGCATCCATGAGGTTGTGTGTGTGTGTTTACTGTACATGCTGTGATGTGTGCATATGCTTCTCCGTGTGAGTGTGTGTCGCATTAAAGGCCTTCTCCCCTTATCTCTCTATGAGGATTAGAGTGCATAAGCTAAGCCTGAGGGCTCTGATTCCTCATATCAAACGCTATCAACAACCGCTGGACGCCAGCACTGAGCTCTCTATTAAAGAGCCTCTCATATCCAACAGACAGCCATCTAGCCAAGGTAATGGGACATAGATAGCTCAGTGATTTGATGCCGCTAAAATGGGATTATACAGCCCCCCTTGAGAAAAAGTGGGGAAAAACAAATATTGCTCATATGTAGTTTGTGATAATTTCTAATATCGACTAGCAACATCTGGTTGTAATGGAATACAGTGGATGGATTTAGGGCATTGGTCACAGCTGGTGAAAAAATGGAACCGGTCACAAAATAATAGGTGTTAAACAGCAGCACTGCGTACTTTGTGGACTGGGTTTGCAGAAATACAATACATCGTATGAGAAAGGCTGTAAAAGACGAGGCAATACAATCTATTGCAGTCTTCTCTGTAGAGCATCTATGTGAGCTCTGGTCCCAGTTCAACTATGGTCTGTCTGCAATACCATACTACTGAGTTGTTATTCAGAGACAGAGAGAAGCTAGAGGGATGAAATGACTTGTATTCAGGAGAGGCTAAGTTGTGATCCCTATCACCTCCCGCTGGGACCAAAGTGATCTTGACATGACTGCGATGCAGAGGGTTCCTCCTTAACGTAATATTGCCTTCCAGCCAGACCCAGGGCATTTAGTGCTCAAGGCAGAGACGCTGATTTAGGTTCAGATAGCCTTTTGCCACCGCGCACACCTTCAGCCTGCCTCTTTACTGACCAGTCGTGCGTCAAAACACACAGTAATGCCCTGCATTGACAAAGTGAGCCAAAAAAGGGAATAGAAAATGAGGGAAAGAAGGAAGTGAGCTTTCACCACTGGATTTAAATCCCCAGGGGTAAAAGATGTTTTGTAAAGCTGCCTTGGCCGTAAGCGGAGACTGACAAAATAGATAAACCCACTCCTGTCTGGGGTGCAATCCTGCCCGGTGAATATTTTAGTATAGCTGTAAAATGTTGGCTAGCTTCTTTTCATGTTCTCTTTTTGGAATCTTTTCATAGGACGAGCACAATACTCAGAGTGAATGACGCATTTGGTGCCACTCTTAAAGCCAAAACACACAAAAAAAGAAAATTTAAAAAAGAGCGTATGATGTGACTACAACGCTAATACAGAGTAAGTAAATTAAAACACTGAACCTGGTTTACTGGAGCAAAAACAACAGTCGGTGGATTATTTTTGAAATAAAATTTCATTCGGTAAATCTGGATGCCGTTTACATGTGCTCTAAACTGTGCACTCTATGGTCCATTCACAGCATTACCCAATAAGGTTTCAATGTGAAGATTATAGAGTTATATTTCAGCAGACAAATGTTTAACTAAAATAAAACAAAGGCACAATGCATCCTGCCTGGAAATATAAAAGGATGCCTTTGATGCCACTCTTCCCGCACAGATATTTCAGCTTAGCGTGAGTGGCCATTAATGGGGAGCTGAATGTGTTTTTCTGTCTGTATTATGATTCTCTTGGGAAGTGCAGGTCCGGTGATAAATGAACGGCCGCCTGGGAAATATTCGAGCTGATGGGAGCCATTTTGGCTCCAATTGTTCTCAATAAAAGGCAGGTCAATGTGGCTCCCCTCCCTCTTGTCGCACCCCACATGTCTCATTAAAAAGGCCTCGGTGAATGGTGCAGGGGAACATCATTAGCTCAGAGATGAAAGAGAGGCCATAGTGCCCTGAGAGGAATGCAATGATGTGCCACTTAGAATGATGCTCATAGGAAATGAAACACACTAGATGTATTTTTAGTGACAGTCCTGTGTTTGCTATGTGCACGTGTGACTTAACAACTGATATGTTTGAGGAAGATTTTGCCAAGAGTCATTGTTTTTTGTCCTGTCAGTGTTCCGAGCAAGTTCTCCATTTGCTCCAGGAGTCTATATGGTGACGCTTCTCCAATCAGAAGCGCACAAATACTTCGGTGCACTGTGCATCGCAATTCAGCCTGTTGAAGTCTTTGTTTACGAGCTTCAACGCAACCGAGATTCTTTCCATCACCTACGTGTCAGCAGTGGTGAATTGTTTTTCCTCCACAGCCCCTCTCTATCTGCTGTGGGTGGAGATTGGAGTCCTGACCCAACGTCTTGAGACCAGTCTCTATCTCATGCTGGCATCTGACAGCCAATAATGAAAGCATTTGAGGTCTTCATCTGAGACCTCTCTCCCTTCCTCTCCCGAGCCTTGTTTTTTTTTTCCCTTTCAGTTTCATCTACGTCCATTTGGCTCACTGTAGCCCGACATCCTGTGTCTGTCTATCAGTCTCACGGACTCTTAACTGCATCCTTGGCAATGGACTGGTCTATCTTGCTTAAGTGTTGGCTATCAAAAAGACTGCTGCTGTGTGGTAGAGAAGTGATGTACTGTGGTATCAGTGCCAGAGCTTGCTCTGCTCTACAGTATAAACTCTTTGAGGTCCAAAAAAAAGTGACAAATACAAATAATGTGAAAAAATGCCTTTTATATAATATACTAATATATTTTCAATATGCATTTTTCTTTGATTGTGTGCAGTTGACAAATGAGGAGAGACGTTTAAGGATTAAGGATGGTAGGTAGGTTGCCGACACCATGATGGTTGGAATGATAAGCTGTATCCATAAACTGTTCAACCGCATCAGAGACATGTACCTGCTGAGCAGTGCTGAGTAACAGATTATAAAAGCATTTCACCCACCAAAACTGAAGCACAAACTTCTTAGACTGGATGTATACCAAGCAACACAGCAAGTCATACTATTTGTGATGAAATTACATTAAAAGGCACCAATAGCACAAACATAGTGAGGAGGTTCAGTTCAGTGACCTAAACGAAGGGGAGACCAAGCAGGCAGTGAACAGCTCCTATTCTACAGGTCAGTCAAAGCCCTTAACTTTAAGTTCTATCAGTATCCAAAGAGATGAGATATAAAAATATACTGACCTTGCAGTTTTTTTTTAATGGAGGAAGTAACTTGAGTGATCAACATAGTTTTTGCTACCAGGTTGTAAATGGGCTTTTCATGTTGTAAAGCTGCTCTGTGGAGGTTCCTGGAGTGGCCAGTTGAGGCCATTCCAGGAACTTCTTCTGCTTTGACCTAATCTTTCAGCTAGTTGTAATGTAACAGAGCTAATAAAATCTATATGCAGAAGCTGCATGGTTCGAGAATCAATCTTTCCCTATGTATATAAATCTGCCTTTTTCATCCAGCATGCTGGTGGCTTTATCTGATTGTGCTCTGCTCCCTCTCCCCAGAAACCTGCAGTTAATATATAACACATTGCAGAGAATAATCCCTGCAGTGCCTATATTGTAGTCTAATCATACTGAAGGAGACAGGATAGAACTGGCAAAAGACAGATCACCTGGCAAGCCGAATCCCATTTGGTCTCTATTATAAATGCTGCACCTGTCTACACTACAAAGAGCTTCCATTTATGTCAAGAATAAGAGCCGCTTGGTCACTCTGGACACCATTTAAGGCATCAAAACATACAAATGTATCTTTAAGTGCATGGAATTTGACCAGTTTTGAGCTATCTTGTGGTGTTAAAAGCCAATTGACTGATTAACTTAAGCTTTGATTGGGCAGTTGATGCATTATTTATTTAAAGGCTTTATTCAGTTGTCATTTCTGATTGGACAATTAAAGCATTAAGTCTTTTTTTTGCATAATAGACTGCTTTCTTCTGTAATTGCTAGGATGCTTGTGAATTGCCAGATATGATTGGAAAAGCCTAAACTGGAGAAACGAGCAACTTTCCTTTTCATTTTTACAAAGTTAGTGACTAACCAGTGAACTGTGGAGCATTTAAAGAGACAGATTTTTTTTCAGGTGATATTACAACCAATCAAGTGTCCCTCTGGGAATTTAAAACTAGCTACTGCTTAGATACTGTAAAAAAAGGCAATCTATAAAGAAATCTGCCCTCAGATGCTTTCAGGTTGACCACATGCTGATGCCCTGCTAATGGGACATTTAAATAAGGTCTTTTTAAATGTTTTGTGGTCAGGCTCTGGTCTTGCAGCCATGTTCCCTTGGCTACATTTCAGAACACCTCTGTGGCAGCTTTAGTCCCAAATGTGGCGAGCTCTCATGTTTTTCTTATGTAATGAGCTCCCTCCCAACACCACCACAGCTGAAATGCAATTATCATTTGGCTGACACCAAAATGCGTTTTCTCGCCTGTGGCCTCTCACGATGCTATTTAGAATTTCTCAACTTTAGGCAAGCAAGGAGAAGAAAAAAAAGGCCATCTTTCTTTCTCTCCCGCCGTCCTACTTTTTGAGGGTGAGCCGGAAAGGAAGAGAGGAGAGCTATACGAGAAAGGAGGAGGTTAGAGAGGAAGAGGAGAAGGAGAGAAAAGGAGGGAGAGGGAAAAAAAAAGAGAAGTGAGGGAGAGTTTCTGGGAGGATGTGATAATGAGGACGGTTAATTCAGTAACAGGGAGTGAGAGGGAGAGATTAGCCCGCTAGCAGGGCGATGCAGTCCACAGATTTTCTGCTCTGTATGGCTGTCAGTGAGGGCTGAGGGGCTGGGACGGGCCACCGAGCCGAGAGGAAAGGAGCGACAGTTTTTAATTAAGGCTGTGTTTGGGTAAATATGCATTTCCAGGTCAACTTATACTCAACTGGAATCAGGCTCAGAGAATTAATGGTGGAGGGAAAACTGGACGAGGAGAAGGAGAAGGAGAAGAAAGGAACCGATATCCTTTAAAACATGTATTCGTACATATAAACACGTGATCTTCCTAAACCTTGTACTTATTCTGCTTTCAAATATATCTGGAAGACACTGCCGTTTTACACATTCAATTACCTCTATTTGTCTTCAAAGCTAAGCTAAATGCTAAACCGAATACTGCGTTTTTTATTTTTTCTTTAGCCACAAAACCTTTCGTTTTTCTTTTTCATGTCGTCTGTCAACAGTGTGGGAAAGTTTGCCAGGGGAACCTAAACAGCCATACAAGCTGTCAAAGTGAAAATGAAATAGAAAGTGGAAGAACTGGTTGTGAGGGCCTTTTGGCAGTCTGATATTGGACATAATGTAGGATTGACTGGATAGTTAATTACCTGAGGAGGTGCCAGACTGAGCACCGGTGTCTATCAGTGCTCACTGTATAAGCCACCGCTGAGGCTTTTAAACACTAAACCTTGTGACCTTCACCAGTGTCGGAGGGCGAAATTCTGCGTTTCACACATTCCTTTACATCCTCCACTTCATCCCTTTATCTCCGGCTCATTCCCCCTTCGCTCGTCTCTACTTATTGTCCCAGGCCTGTGCCTAAATGCAGCTCTTTCATCTTTGTTTTTATCTGTCAGATCAGTGAGGCGCTAGTCCCACTCCACACAACTCCTCAAAATATAAAGTTAGAAAGTCTCCCAAATCCAGGCAGATCAATGGATAAGGGTTGGCAGGCCTAGCTAATGGAATGCAGCTTGTGCCCTAGATTAGGATGTTTTCTTTCTTGCTTCACTGTCCTCAAACCACTATGATGCCATAAAAAAAATTGTTGGTTGGTGGTGTAGCGGGAAAGGGAGCGTCAGACCGCAGGCTGGTTGCTTGCTCAGACAGACAGGCAGATGGACAGACTATCAAGCAGAGAGAGGGATTTCAAACAGTTTTACTGCTGCACATTGTAGCACATTAGTAATAACTGGTCTCTAAAAGCACAGTTTCAGAATCACATCTATTAAAAAAGTAGAAATCCCAAAGTAGATACACCTTATTAAAAACAACCAGTGTTATTCATTACTGAATTCTTTGCTTGTTGCACTAAAAAAGACAACAAAAATATAATTAGATACCTTTTGGGTTCTGCCGAGTGCTTATTGTTCAAATGGGTTTTCTGCAAGGCAACAGTTTAGAAAGATTATCTCAAATGTATCTTGAGGTCAGATCAGTAAAAATCTCCACTTGCACCACCAATTGGCAAAAAGCAGACAAAATTACTCTAATAAGACCCAAGCTGCTCAGCAGTAATCTGGAAGTACTGTGCTGGTCAGCTGTAGCAATGACTGCGTGTTTGTGTGTGAATGCACAGCAGAAAGCTGCTAAAAAGAACAAAAAGCTTGGCTGACTTTCCCTGCATATGAAACAATAACAAATGAGTGTTCAGCCAAATCTACAGAGAGACAGACGGACGCGTAATTGTCTGTAAAAAATAAATAAATAAATGAACGAACAAGACAGCCCATAGGTGGCTTCTGTTTTCAGAGCAGTAATGGGACAACAAGGTGAGGTGAGAGTTACCAAAGCCAGAGGAGAAAAGTGAGGATCCTGATGATGTAAAGGTCTGCCGCCGAGCCCACACAGGAAGAGAGCTCGGCAACTGAAACTCCAGTGGGCTTTTTTCTGATTACATTCTTTTGCTAAATGGGATTAGTGAATAGGTTAGACAGTTGGAGGCACTCAGCCACTAAAGAGCCAGTAGAAGAAATAGAAAATGTACATAAAAGATGGATATCTGTCCTCAACTCCATCTCGTTCACTTTATCTCACCGCTAATAACATTTTCAGGGCCTTGCTCCAACAATGAATGTACTATCTCATCGACTGCAGAGTGGCTCTGAAGCTGTTATTTGCATGTGTTTGTGGGACTGGGGTCTCTCAGTGTTCAAAGGGCTTCTCCGAGCTCATTGCTCTTATGACAAACTAATGCAGAATCTTTCAGAGACAGACCTGGAGTCTCCTGAGAAGTTTTGCAAAGCTAATAGCTCTTTCTCTTAAAGCAACGTCCTAAACTTTTTTCAGCTAAAGAGTCAGGGAATGACAGAGCAAAAACTGAACTGTCCTCTGAGTGACTCTGAAGCTTTGCTGTATTAATTAAAGCTAAATTAAACTCTGGAAATCAGAAAAGAACTGCACGGACTAATGCCTCAGTGAGCAACACAGATGGGAGAAAAGAGACAGTTTCATTGTTTTATATTCAGTATTTAAGCAGCGACCGGTACAATATCCAGTATAACACATACTCACTAAACAGTTGAGTGCTGTCATTATGGTGTACACGGAGCTTCGGCATAGATTACTGCAAAAACCACATAAACTACTAAGTCAATGGTGGCCATGCTGCTAAGGAGCTAATGCACTCACTGGAAAGTGCCCTCCATGTTATTTTTCTGAAAAATCAATCAATGACAAGAAATTCTAGTGCACTCTTCAGAGATTCTAACAATTTCAATTTCAATTTCTAACTTATCAAAGGGTCTAACGAGCTATGTGGTTGGACTGAAAGGCCTCACGCTTCATGATTAATTATGATGACTTAAAAAAAAAAAACTCAACTACCTACAAGGATACCGACTCTCAAGGAGAAACGGGGGACAAACTAGGGACAAAACTGTGTGTGAAGCACATTCTCACCAAGGTGCAAAGCCACTTGAGATTTTGATTATTGCTCCAATCAAGTAAACTGCTCTTCACTGAAGAAGCTCACATTGTTCGACATGACAGCAGAGAGCGGAGAGAAGCACGGGGAACGTAGAATAGAAATTATTTAAAGACGATAACAATGAATGGCAACAATAGACTCCTGGAAAGAATGCTGAGAGAATTTAAAACCCAGCGGCAGAGAAATACACTATAGGTAAACAGACACACTGAGAGGAAGGTTAAGATGGTTCTTAATGTAATGTTGACTATAGCTGATATTTTAGCTCGTATCAGGGAATATATTGCTTGTATAACAAGCCTGCCTTAAGGGTTTTGTTTTTTTCTGTCCATTAAAGGAAATAGTATCTTGATACTCTTAACACACAAATATCAGCGACCAATTCCAAAACATACTGAAACAAAGGAACATAAAGATACTGCAAGTCAGTGACTGTTTTAACTTTGCAGCTTCCATCAGTCAGCCTGCTGTGGTTCAAATGAAATCCTGTGTGAGTAGCGAGCGTAAAAAGCTAACCAATATTTTCAAATCAATATTTCGAAATCCCAGTAATGTCATTTCCATCACTGTTATGAATAGTGAATGAATTATGCAATGAAATTGGCAAAGTACAGCTGCTGTGTTGAGGCGATATGATATAAGCTCAGCTCACGATGTTGGAATTAGTCAGAACAGCTGTCACCACTGGCTGGTGAAAATGAAACCATTATTCACAGTCGTGTGGTGCACATGGGAAAGAGAAATGGTGAACAAGATGGGAGTGGACAGAATTTATGGAAAGTGTACTTTTGACACTGATACGCTAACTGATGATTCGTTTGGTCAAGCCTCTAAAGTTTGACCCAAGCCACAATTACAATTTTGAAACCAAGATTAGTGAAAAGAAATGTCCTTGATTTGGATCAACATTAGTGGAATGAGTCATTTTTTTTCCAGTGAAAACATTGTTTAGATAATTCAGACACATTTAGGTCTTTTGCACTGATTACAGAAAGTATAGTGGGTTAATGTGATGGGAAAAATGAAACATGAGTCACAGCAGCACATAAGGAGATGAGTCTTATGTATTCAGCTCTCTATGCGCAGAAGATGCTGCAGTATGCAAACAGCATGCAAAGTGGTAAAGAAAGGAATCTGCTAATCAATTAATCCAAAGTGCAACCAGTTTGTTTGATGTCATCAAACAAACACACCAGTCCCACAAACAAATCAGTCTTTAGTGAAAGGAGATGTGTCTCACGTAGGTAATGAAGACAGTACAATGTAAAGCTTGGTTACATTTTGGTTTATATTTCGACTAAATCTCTGCTTTTTATTTAGCCACTATGTCTATTTTATTTCTTTAGACGATTTGTTATGTTCTGATCTTCAGCACAGATTTGCCTTGGATATTAATAACAGAAAGCAGTTTGTGCACTGTGGGAAAAAAATAACTAATGAGGTTATTAAAAGCACAGGAGAGAACATCCGTTTATTACACTTTAAAATAAACCCATCATAAAAGATTACTGTGTGTGACGTGTACCCCATTTACAATTTCTAATAGCTCTTTGAAACTCGAAAAATGTAGTGTCCTTCAGCGATTTAAGGACATAAGGTGCTTAAAACAAGCTATTCTGGGATATGAGTTACTGTTAAACAGTCTAACTTGTTATTTAACTCTTATGTAATGTGTTGACCTGGCTGAGGGATTTTATCACCTTCATCCAGAATCTTACGGCTGTCCTCTGTCGTTACCGATCTGGATGTCGTGATCGTCGTCAAAACGTGTGTGGTGCCTTGTTTGATAAGCGATTCAGAGTAAGCAGGGCAGAGAAGAGCTCCCCTCGCTCCTGCTATATTCAATGAGTGCAATGGTCAGCACTCTAAGCAAATATCAGCACACTGACACAGCAGAATCCTAAACGACTTCATTTACATTTCAGGCATTTAGCTAAAGCTCTCATCCAGACTGGCTTCCACTCGCTGGCTGCAGAAACTTGTACCTGTTATGGCTCAGCTAAAAGCGCCTTCTGCCTGCTCTGATTAAGACTGAACCTTTAAATGCAGCAGAAGGAATTTTAAATAAAGAGGATGCATGTTTTGATTAATTGTAGTAGATTTAGACTGTTTCTGCAACTGCATTACCTCCCAGGTGGTAATGCAGTAGAAGTAAAAATAGAGGAGTCTTCTGCTCATCGTGGCATTCGAGTGTTTTCTATTTGAAAAACAAAAGTCTGAAGCACAAGAAATGATGTAAGAATTCTTTCAGGAGATAAATCTTTGATTTAAAAAAGAAAGAAAAATGATTTTCTCGTCATGTTGTGTTGGAGCTGGAATTGACAGGCTTAGCTTTAGGGCCATGGACGGTCGATATTTTGAGTTCTATTCCAAGCAGAGGTTGCCATAATCATTTCATATTTATCTTCCCTGACCAGAAATCCAAGTAATATTCACTTCCAGATGGGGAAGAACTGAAATATTCACTTAGTGGGAGCTCATTTGTTTTCCGAGTGAATCTAAATGGCATTGATATACATTATGATAATCGCCCGCGGGGCACCATTTACATTTAAGCTCCGAGTTGGAAAGGTTACCGATTCACAACTGAATGAATTGTCATAGCTCCACCTCTCCTTAATTCCCTCCTGACCTCCCATCTCTGATTCATCTCAATCTAAAACTATCAATCAAAGTAATTAAAAAGACATCACTGAAATGCCAATGTGCTGTAATAAAGCTTATTAATGAGGCCCACGTTTCATGCAGGAGCTGTCAGGCCAGATGTTTGCTGGGGAGGGAGCAGGAGATGAGCATTTAAAAGAACTGTGATCACTAATTGAAAGGTCCTGGAGGCTTTTTGTTTTTTCATAGGCTTTTTTGTGGCGCTAACTTAAATTGAGGAAATGATTTACACGATTTAAAGCAAAGCAATGTAGAAATGAACCGACAGAGACATTCAGTAGGTGAAAGAAACACAAGTGTGGAGGTTGTCCGATGTCTGCAACACAAATTCAAGGAATTTTTCTAGGCTCGGCATGCACAGCGGCACCCCTCTGATCGGAATGTCCCTCAGAAGCAGGGTGGGCCTCGGTGATGAGACAAGCAAAATGTCACTCTGACATACTCAATCTGATCCAAATATTCGAGTCTCCCATAGGGAAGATGGAAAGAACAGTCTGCTGAAATAGAAGAAAATAAAGGTAAAGAGAGAGAGGAAGACAGAGGGTGGGGGAACTGAGAAAAAAACATGATCAAGAACGAAGTGCCCAGGGCAGGATTTGGACATTAAAAACTAAATCACTCATATGTCTTTGGATACAGAGACAGAGTGACAGGCACTCAGGTCACCTGACCTGCCTTAGTCATCACATAAATTAGACCAGTCAGGAGACAGAACTGTGATCTCGCGACTCATCGTGAAAATGCAGCCAGCATGGAGAGGTGATAAAAATGACAAGCAAAAACCCGATTATCAGTCACACTAATACTTTGCTTTCAGGCAAACAGACCATACATTAGTAGTGAAAACACTCTGAAATATGAAGAAAACAAAGCAGAAGTTCCAATTTTTACTTCTTTAAAAATGCCTTTAATCCTGTGATTTAAATGCTGTGCTAGTCTCACGCAGCGCACTTTGCTTTATCCTGGTGAATTTTAGCTTTGCATAAAAGTGAAATCATTTCCAGTTTTAGTTTTTTTGGTCCAAGGAGAACCAGACAGAATACCCCCAGGCCCACTGAGCTATTTTGCTCTACATTGTTTGCCAAGATGATTCTGAAGTGGTTGAGTCTGCAGTCATGAGTGATTGCCTTAAGGCGTCGTCAACAAGCAGGGCATAAAAACACAAAATGCTCTTTCCATCGCTATTCGTCAAACTGTCGTCCTTAATGAATCACCTAATGTGACCATTACTGTAGCCTCGATCTTCAAAATACATCTAAACCCTAAACCTCCCACTAACCGATGGGGAATACCATGGTGTGCAAACAGCTCTTACTCATTAAAAAAAAAAAGGAATGGTAAAATAAAAGTTGCCAAAGTTACTCATTCTACCCACACATAATGAAAGTAACACAGTGAGTCAGTCGTCTGTGTGCTTGTTCTGTGTAATATGATCCAAAATGGAGACTTGGACCATTGGCTTTTAGAAGCTGTTAGAACATTGGTGGGAAAGATTTATTTTTACATACCAGTGTTGTCTAAAGATACATGATCATATTACACACTGCTCGCCAAAAACAGTTGACTTGCAACTGCAGCAACAGAGGTAAAGGTAAGACAAACATTCAGTATTAAAAACGTGTCCCAGTTTATGTTGATTACTTATAAACCATCAGTGAATCTGAATCTTAGGATAAATGAAACGATTTCAGATTGCAGATATGCTATCATTTGTAGATTTCTGTCCCAACTACAAACAAGACCTGTTCAAAAGGGGATATATGGATATATATTGATATAGGGAACAAAAAAGGGGAATGACAGTGCTCTAAAAATGATGCAGCTTTTTATCATGACTATAGCTAGCGGGGACTTTCAGCATCACTGCTGAAGTCAAATCATATGAGGATCTGAAGGGACGAACCAGTGCAGTTATTATGGATAAAAAAATTCTCACATTTTTATACAAATAATATCTGCTGTAAGCTACAATGGCAGCTATACATGAAAAAACAAATATCTGTGAGTGACTGATGATTTTTATTGTAGATTTTAGCTACATAAAAACTATCAAATGAGCTCCTGTTGAACTGGAACCGATCTGTTGTATCCCAAATTACAAAATCTATCTCAACTTAGCACAAAGAGTGAGGAAATTAATGTCTGGACAATTATGTCTTTGTTGTCAAAATACCTCTTTAGACTAGGCCATGTAACCCTCCAGAGCAATGTCTAAAAACAGAAAAAGATACAAATGCTAAGAGAGCCAGCATGCAGCTAGCATGTACTTTCTAGCTAGGTGGGATGTGTGTTTTTTTTCTTTCTCTGCTGAAAGAGAACAAACAGCTCAGAGCTAAAAAACTGTAAAAAAAAAAAAAAAAAAGAAAAGAAAAGAAAGGAAAGAAAATAAATAAATCCAGGGCTGTGAAATTTGAAATTGTGACTTCGCTGTATAAACTGGTTCATTTTAATCTGTGTGAACTGAACTTTTTTGCTAGCTCCCATGAAGTGTAAGATTGCACAAGACACACTTGTACACGCACACCTGCTGCACACACAACAAGGTTTTGCAACCCCAATTACCAGACTGGTAAATATAACCATCCCACAGCCTGTGCTGAATAGGCTGGAGCCAGATGCTTCCATTTTGGCTCGAAGTAAGGACAGGACAAAAGGATGGCAGACGGCGCCAAGCAGCATGATGAGAAAATAAGAGCCAGAAAGGGGGAGAGGGTGGGGTGGGGTATGTGGGATGGGAGTGGGAGTCCATGTTGAAACAGTTGAGCAGATGATGCAGCCTCGGTGACAGACCACACAATCACTACAATGGACTTGACGGATTTAGAGCACACAGATAAAGGTTGGGTGACAGTGGAGTAGCACAGGACAGAGCTGACTAGAATATAATAGAAGTTGCCCGGCTAGGTTAAAAATACATTTACAATAAAACGCATAATGTCATATTATGCAGAGAGACGTCATTTTGTATCAGAGAAAGTATTTATGCAATATGTTACTTATAAGCTTGGACTTTTGTGTTTTTCCACATTCATCTTGTGTGTGTGCGAGAGAGGCCAGTGCTGCGGGGCTCTGTCATTGGGCCTTAGCTCTGGCACACATGCAAACAGATTTAACCGTATGCACTAGAGGTCTTTGAGCTATGGATTTTTTCTCTTTATTACCAACACTTAAAAAATAGATAAATTCATCTACGGCACCTTGAGGTGACGGCCGTTGTGAATTGGGGATATATAAATAAGACTGAGTTGAACTGAAATGAAGTCAGCAAGCATGAGTGAAAGCCAAAACCATAAAAGGCAAATTATATCCACTGCTAGACTTAGACTGTAAAGCTGCCATTTCCAGTGTACTGCACTTTAGAAGGGTATCCTCACAAGGTTTGTTTAAAAAAAAATGCACAGATTGTAGATTTGAACAGATAGTACAGTACATCAGACAATGATTGCTTAATCCATAAAGTGAACATTTGGGAAAGTCACTGTGATATCTATAACCAGCAATTCCAGGCAGGCCGGCAGCGAGCTCTGCCCTGTAAGCGTTCTTGGAAGTAATGCAGGGCTGTCGGTCAACTCAAGCATTCAGGTTGCTTATAGTCAAGATTTAATCCAAACACCCATCCTTCCTTATTCCTTTACATGGACATGTCACACGCAAACAGAACCAGGCCTGCACATGCATCTGAGGATGAGCATACACATGCTCAAGGCGCACTCCTCCCGACAGCTCTTATTAAAGTGTGTGCTATATCTGAGATGGCAGCGGTGAAGTCACAGCCCAGGGCTCATTTATTTAAGAGGGAGAATAATGAATTCTTTGTGGCATCTCATCTTCCCATCACTATTAATCTGGCTTTCTGCAGGTATAGGCACAGGGATCCATACTACGTGGGTCTCTAAACCGGTTCCCTTACACAGCCAGATCCCACAACAGATTTGGAGCCTCTCACCCTGAGAAGTGTAATTGTGCATGGGTTTTACATTCACTCCAAAGCTCCCCAAGCTGTTAAAAATGTCACACATGTTGTTTGTGACACACTGTCTCAGCAGAGCACACAGCTATGTATTTTTTTTAAATACACAGCAGTCCTTCATCACTACTCCAATTTCACTTTTGCTTGAATCCTATTTGTACTGCATGCAATGAGTGAACCTGCAGCTTACTCTCATGCTGGAATTGTTGATAGACCCTTTTACCCCATGCGCAACACACACACACACACACACACACACACACACACACACACACACACACACACACACACACACACACACACACACACACACACTCAGTAAACCAATTTGTGGCACAGGCAGACGAAGTCATTTACCCTCTATTGAAAGTGGCTAAAAAGAAAGGCAGGGATTAACCGCAGGCCAATTACAGAGTTGGCTAAACCCTGTCTAACTGGAACAAATACATGGGCAAGGCTGAGGCTTTCTGAACATGAATTAAGTTGACTATCTTCAGGGGAACTTGAATGCAAAAAGAAGGAAAAAAAGATGGGATAAAGAGTAAATGAGGAGGCTGTACTGGAGAAAGGAATGAGGGGTAGTAGGAGGTCCGAGATGTAAGGCAGGATAGATCGATAATGTTTTTTTAAGAATGGCACAAAGACACGTTTTTAAACTGGTTGTCAATAGCTGTTTGAAGTCCAAATTAAAATAAAGGTTTTTATTTGTTTTCATGCACTATGCAAATATTGTATATCTGTATATCGCGTGCATATTTTTGTGTTGCTGGTGCTTTGACCAGCATGCATGCTGCTGTCTCTCTTCTTCATAGTGAGAAACCTTCTTTGCATAGATCCAATAACATAACATTTTAAACTGTATTTGCATGCAACAAAAATGCCACCAATTCATCTTTGAATCTTTGCTGTCACACTGTAGTCTACCACACAGCTGACTTTAAAGCCATGACATTTTACCAAATGTTCCCATCGCTTTGTTTTTATCATGTCAGGTGAACATACAATAAGCTGGTGAATTAAGCAGACCAATAAAGATCAACTAGAGACAAGACAAAGGGCAGATCTCAGTTGTGTGCCAGAAAATACACTGGTGAATCCTTTTTTAGCCTTTTACTGGATTTTTTGGATAGATACAGTGAATACTGAAAGGAAAGCAGGAGGAGAAAGAGAGAGAGGAAGACATGTGGAAAAGGGCCACGGGTCAGACTCAAACCCGGGCCAGGCGCACTCAGCCATACGGGATGTGGTTGCCAGCTCAACCTACTGAGCTAAACCAGCGCCCTAGTGACAAACCCTGTGTAATATGTTGACCAGGTTACGAAGAGGTCAGCATCTCTAACTTAGAGGTCAGTATCATTCACTTTAAACCTACGCTAGACTCGAGGTCTAAATCAAAACAGTAAGCTAAGCTGTAGGATGATGACATTGTAAAGTAGCATGGGAATAGCTCGAAGTATTGCAAGCTCCTAGCTTACAGTTCGTGCAGCTGACTAGCCATACAGCTAGTATCAATAATGCTATGTAGCAAATTCAGTTGTTATCTGGGTTATACCAGCATTGTCTATGATCATATAAGTGTAGTACAAATAACTTTATGAGCGTGTGCAACATTATAATTAGAAGGATAAACAGAGTTTAACAGTATTAAATTACAAGCAAATACTACACATTGTTGCACACAATAAAAATACTAATTTCACTTTGAGATCTTTAGAAAAATAATTATTTAATTTAATGTGTAACTGGTGTGGTGGTTCTATCCAGCTGCTAACAAAACTGCTGCCTTTTCTTAGCTTGTAAACTGCAGTTTGTTTACATTCTCAGTCTCTGTGGCAGGGAGCTAGAGATGTAATACCACTACTACATTTTGTATGAAATGGAAAGTATGAGTATTTGCACTATTTTATTAAATAGAAACATCAGGCAGTCTAATGAGCTGGCTAACACAGTGTACTAACATACTGTGCTAGTTAAACCCAGATGGGAAAACTAAGACCCTTGAAATAAGGCAGGAGATGGAACAGACTAAAAGTGATAGGAGAGAAAAACATTTGGAGCCAAAAAGCCAAAAAGAGAGCGAATGAAATGTGGTTAGACATTGTGTTGGTGTAAGTAACTTCAGGCAGATTGTATCCATCTTGACTTTGATAAGGAGTGAATTGTTACATGACACCCTGACCTCAGCTGACACTCACCCATGCAGAGTGACACCAACAGGGGAAGAAAGACTGAGGATGAGGCCATGCTGGAGGACCCTCTGGGTCAGAATGTGTTACACAGCAGAGTGATATAAAGGTCAACAACAATCACTTGGCAGGAAATGCTTACATGGGCTGTGCGGGGCTTCTGTCTGTCTCTGTATGTCTTTGACGTGCACCATATTTCACCGCTCAGACACTGTTCAAATCAAGCCCCATTCAAACACAGGTAACATCTCTGCTTTGACAGTCTGGCCGAGTCATAGTGGAAAGCTGCAGGATGGAAAGCTGGAGAGAAATAGATAAAACCAAGAATCCATTTGGAAGGCTCTCTTTGTGCACATGTTGAATCACATAAGTGAGAAGGGGCAGCAGAAGGCAGCCAAATTCTCACTGGAGAATACATCCAGGAGCTGCTGCTTTATCAGATGCTGCTGAATACAGCCATGGTGACATTACACGATTCCCATCACTTTCAAAGTCTACTCTCTTGACATTTGTCTCCCTCTCATTTCGTTGCAAAATGGCTGCTGGGAAAAAATGTCCGAGTCCAAAGACAAAGTGATTGTCAATGATTATGGAACCCATGCTGATGTGCCAAAAAGCTCTTACATGACGGCTAACAGCACCAAAGCAACATAGTATGCATGCTTTCAGACACATGCAGTAAGATTAAAGTTTAATTAAAGCTTGTTTTAACTTTTTTGATCAGGGAATTAGTGCTTTCTCCCCTTTACTACCCAACAGCTAATAGAAAATGAGTGCTGCATCTTTAAGAAAGTGAAGAGACTGGCATATGCCCTTAAATCCTGGTAGAATGGAAACAGCTGTAGCATTTCTTGTTGAAAGTATATGGAAATGTATCTTGAGGATACCATAATGAAGTATTTTGACTGAGCAGCTGGTGCTGTTTAAGGAAGTGTTAGCAGAGCACAGTTGATCTTAAAATGGGAAAAGATCCTTCAACCTTCACTATACCTCACAGTTCAACTCTCCTGACATTTTTATTTTTCTATGCATTCATCCATCCATTAGCTTCTGCCGATCCCTATCAGGGTCATAGGGGGCTGGAGCTTATCCCAGCTGTCATAGGGCGAGAGGCAGGGTACGTCCTGGACAGGTCGCCAGTCTATCACTGGACTAACACATGGACAGTCACTCGCATTTACACCTATGGGGAGTTTAGAATCATCAGTTAACCTAACCCCACTATTTACATGTCTTTAGACCGTGGGAGGAAGCCAGCGCACCAGGAAAGAACCCACGCAAGCACGGACAGAACATGCAAACTCCACACAGAAAGGCTCAGAGTCCAACTCAACACTTTCTTAACTGCAGTGCCACTGTGCTGCAGGGCTTCAAACCCACAGTGAGACATTTTTGAGATACTTTTGCACAGAATTAAAGCAAAAAGAAGGAAAACAAACACCGAGAAGGCCAGATAGCCAACTAGATGGGTAGATAAATATGTAAAAAGCACAGTTACAGGTGCTCTCACTATCTGTCTTACTCACTGATGAGTTATAAGCATGAGTGCACTGCCTGAGTGGGGTGACAGTATCTGTGTGACCACACCCTCCCCTCTGTGCCTGCCATGATATGCCGCCTTGGATAACTGGCAGATTAGGACGACCTTAACTCTCTTTAGCTCTCCAGACAGACATTAGAATTTCTAATATGGCTCCAGACCGAGCAGGGGATCTCATTTTATAAATGCTCAACTAAATGATCCACTACCCGTCATGGCTATGGCTCCATCTTTACCATTTCTTTTTCATTTTCATCATTCTAGGGGATAATTAAGAGTCTGGGGCTTGGCAGGCCTTGGTGGTGGAAGGGTGAGTGGGTGTCGGGGTGCTCTCCTCCTCTCAGTTTCACAAGCAGCCCTTTTAATCGCCATTCAGGCCAAGACTGTGCCCTTTCCTGTCATGTCTTTGAGATGCTGTATACATCTTCTATATTGTAAAATTTTCCCTTGTAGATGGAAGAAGGATATCAAACACCGAGTTGGGCATTGTGCCAATATCTGATCTGGCATTTAGAACAAATGATCAGCCACAACAGTAAAGCAATTTAATAATGTAGAGCCTGACTTTGCTTTGCTGTTGCTCTAGGTCAGTTTCTTTGTTTTATAGTACTGACTCACTCACTAGTGGCTGTTTTGAATTCAAAAAAATCCCCTTTTGCTCTTTGGCAAAAAAACATTTAAAGCTTCATTCATAAAATTTATTTAGTGAACTGAAGCTTTTCGATGTACTTCTAAAGCTCAATCTGTTCATCAAATATTAATAACTGAGGCAAATTTGTGTCCTGAATACCGGCGCAAGCACCTTTAACCTCTTTGATGACTATGTGAAGACACTATCGTTTTTATTTTGTTATTCATTAACAAAGCCTACAAGAGTTTGCGTATTTCTCCCAGTTCGTATGAGCCTTTGGAGACTAATTAGAATGTAGGTTAATCTTTAATGTACTGACTGAGGTGTCTGATAATCACTCAAATGTCTGCTTACAGTTATTTAGCCTTTGATTATGTTTTCCTGTGATCTGATGCTATTAAGTCACATGTTACCTCAACAAATTATTATTCAAACTCTTTGTTTAGTAAACAATAGAGAAAGGTTGAAAGAACTATACATTTTCACTTATTTTATTTCATTTTCTTAACTAAGCTGACACCCTTCATCATTTACTTTACAGCAGAATATCTCTCTACAGGAATGGATACAGTTAACTGTCACACTATTCATTTAAAACAAGATGCAGGGCGGCAATCTTAGTCAAGCCCTGTCTCATACTGTATCTGCTCTCGGTGTTACAGGACCTTCCAGATTTACACATTAAACCCTGGTCGTGCTGCTCCAGCTGTCTGGTTGACTCTCTCAATCATCAGGCCAGATGTGCAACTAATTGTCATGGCAAGCACAGCATCTCAACATCCCGCCGTGACAGCCTCCAGCATGGAGAGATTTATGAAGCGCGGGTCTTGTGTGCATGTTTGTGTGCGTACCTGATGTTTTGTATGTGAAAACTTTCCTTCCTGCTTCTCCTCTAAACCTTCCAGCCCCTGGGATGCCCCTGTCAACAGTGATCTAAGTCTAGCATGTGGCAATGTTAGCATTGAGCTGTTTCCATTTTAGATGGGTGTGTGGGAGGCCTGATGGTATTGAGTTTTTAGCAGATCCATAAAAGTAAGAGTGTAGCTAGATACCTCACGTACAGCTGCAAACCTGGCAGGGGGGCAGCAGAGCAAAGACACGCCACCGACGGCCACCTGACCCAGAGAAGGCTCACTGATCGTGGTGTTTTAGATCGGGGGGTCTCAGAAATGATCTTGGGTGTTCTCCTTTATTTTGTGTTACTGCCATCACAGTCAGTGCTTGATGGTTCTGGTGGAATCGATGTGTGTGTCTGCCGGTGCATATGTGTGTAAAGGAGAGAGAGACAGAGCCAGGATGGCCAGGAAGTGGCTGTTGTTTACACTAATGAGAATACATCTGCTGCCTTTGGAAACAGATCACTATATACCATTACATCTGTTGATTGGCTAGCCAACTGTGTTTGATCAAGTAGATGCAAAGAAAGGCATTATGGATGCTCAATACATCTGCCTTATGACTGCCACTGTAAACAGCTTTTGGACTCTGCTGTAAGCGACTGCTGTTAATCCATCAGGGAAATGGTCTCCCCGGCCTTGACTATTGGCTTTTTCTAATTATTGAGACTGCCAGCTTTGATAACTGTGCCCTATTTGTCAGGTATGTATGGATTGCCCCCCTGTTGACTGAGCAAAGATTGCATGGCTGTGTAAACCAGTAAGCAGGTGGAAGTAAGCAACACGGGGAAAATGCTTCATTTGTCAACACAGATGACTGTGGTTTGCCTCTGCGTCCATTTATCATGCACCAGCAGCAGTAATGTGGCTCATTCAGATCCAGTTTACTTTATTTAAAATGTTAAACCATATGCAAGACCCAGAGATGAATTAACAGTAGCAGGCTATGCAGGTTGACATCCAACCTGGTCACTATAGAAAGGGCTTAGGCTGTGCAAAGTGGCAGGGAGAAGCTAATTTTCATCTGTGTATTAATCAAACAGGCATGTGGCTTCAGCTAATTGCTCTGGGAAGACGTCCAACTAGGAAGCTTCTTTTTTTTCCTCAAGTTGGCCCAGAGATAAACAGCTTGACAGCTACTGCCCCAGTCTTAGCTGAACGGGAAGGATCCATGTAAACAAGAGGCACTGGCACAGTCAAATTTTGTTCACTTTTTGTCATGTAATCAACTTTTTGCAGAGTTCCAATGAGCCTAGGCCAACCCAGAGTATTTTCCTTAACTTTATAGACGTCAGATATGTCAGATTCATTGCTAGTGTGTACACACTTGTTCATCTGCCCCTAAACGACTTCCCTCAGAGCCTAAGGTTAAAAAAAAAAAAAGAAGCAAATAATGTACAAAAACATTGTGTACTAACATCATTATAGTCACACTTGTGACTCTTCCTTCCCTCGCTTGCGCCGACTCTTTCTCAGCCTTTTCCTCTATCAGCTATAGATATAAGGGTACTTATTCAGCATATCATTCTAAAACCTGGCTTGGTGTAAGTACAAGCACTGAGTCAGCAATGAGGGAGTGGAGGAGAAAAAAAAAGAGACATAATAAAAGAATTAAGTGGCTAAGCTAGAAATTCAGGGAACAAATATGAATAACCTCAACCCCATGACTGCAGCATTCAATTCTGGTTGCTGAATGAAAGTTTTAATAGGAAGATGCACACAAATTGATTAATGTCTGTGTTTGGAGACTTCAGGCTTGGCTGATGAAATATAAGCTCATGGTTTACTTGCAGGAGATTACTTTTGCTGTTCTGCTTTGTCTTTGCTTATTTCCAGTGAAAGCAGCTTTAAATTTATCCTCATCAGTTTCTACACGAAGGACAAAAAAATGCAAAAATGACACATCGAGGCGTTGTGTTGATTCGGTGAGTGAAGCCTGCTAATTCTTTTATCTGATTGACTGAAATGCAAACGGACGAGGAGAAGAAACAACAATACCCCAAATTCCCAACAGCAGCAGATGATAAATGAATGATGAGCTTCCTTCACCTTCTAAACTGTGCCACAACAATATGATGGCACCAATCCTTCAATCACTTAATAGCGGGTTCCTCCCTGGTGGCTTTACTTCCCATAAATATAAAGAAGGAACATGTGAGATAGTGGAGCACGGTAAGAATAAAAGAGCCTAAGAATTGTCTTGATTCTTGACATCTGTGAATATTCACAGTCTGGCACAGTTTTTTGTTTTGTTTTGTGTGTGTGTGCGTTTTTTTTCTTCACTTCTCATAAATATGTCACAAAAGAAATGATCTCTCCCCTCTTCAGGTCCCGATTCACACAGCTCTTGTGAATGTGAGCTTAAGGAAACAAAAGCCTTTCGCTGGTTTATTTGTCGAAGCCCTTTGCAGCTTTAGCTGACCCCCTCCCATGAGAAAGGCCTGAGATTGAAAGGCAGCTCAAATAAAGTAAGAGTGAGAGTTACAATTTTTTTCAGCAATGATAATCTTCCAGTTCTGATCAAATTCAGAGCCAATTTCCACACAAAAGATATACAGTACATAGAAAATGGGAGAACAGAATGGGTTATACAACAGTACATGTGCTTTGTATATTAAACCATGCATGTTGTTTAGATTATTTAAAAGCCAGACTATCATTATGTACTCATGACGCATCTCATATATCTGCAGCTCGAAATAGTACACTGCAGGTTCTCATTTCCTTTTACTTTCCCCCTCTTTCTGTCCACATCTGTCTCCACCTTGACCACTGCCTCCCTTTCAAATCCAACCAAAAACGGCCTTTACAGCAGCTTTACCAAAGCGATACAGCAGCTGCCTCGACTGAATCCTATTTGCACCTTATCGGCCAGCGTATGAAAGATTCAGAGGTGAACAACCATAGGATGGTTTCCGTGCAGGTCTGCACAGCCTTCGGGGGAACCATCATTCTTCGGTTATCGCTGGTCCGACAACAGGATTTCATCGCTTGAAGAAAGAGAAAAGAAGAAGGGACAGTGGAGTTCTCTCGCTGTGCAGCGAAGCTAAGACTTCACTCACCCATATCACTGAGGATGGATTACTGGCGAGTTACTCCTCGACCCATATAGAGGAGAAATTGAAAGGCGAGAAGAGTGCGATGGGCTAAATGTAAACAACAGGACATTGTCATCTTTTCCCTCCAGGGAATTACATCATGTCGACTACAAAGCAACCGTGAAAAAAATCTGATGTGGAAAGTGAGACCTGAGAATGAGGAATGAGGAAACAAACACACAGGTTAACCAAACTCCTGAATACGAGACAGAACAGACAGAAACAGTAAAATGACAACGTTTGACTAACTGCTATCTGTTTTAAATATCCCTCATAGATTAAGGTTCATGTTATTAGTTCAACTTTGAGGTTTAATCACTGTTTAACTGCTCAGTGTACGAGCAGTAAAATATTATGAGGTGGCTAGTCTCATCTCAATAGGTAGAAATGATGGCTCAACCATAACATTATGGCCTTGATTCTAATAAAATAAGATTTACTTTATTTATTCCAGATAAATTATAATGATTATTTATTTCTGAAGTGAAACATTATACAAGATTCTGCAGCGCCCTGTTCAATCTCTCTCAATCCATTTCACGTCTTCTCTTTAATCATCCCTTGTCAGGCGACAAAAATGAATTGGCAACAGACCAACTGCTCAGTTAACAGTGCATGTAGCAGCATTTGTTAGATGTATACGTACTTTAAGAGCCGTGATGTAAAGGTGCAGCAAATTCAGTAAACTGGAGAAACCACATCATGTTCCAGGCCCAAACAAGGGTCTCTTTTTCTTCCCTGGAGGGATGTTGGGTGGACTGTAACTCACTGCAGAACACTGACTGTGGGATTTATTAAGAACTCTTTCACTCCTCAAATGAAATTACAGTTTTAAAAATGTGTTCTTATCTTTTCTCTACACCGGTCTCTTTTTAAGAGCCTCACTCTCACTTTTGACCAAATTTATGCTGACGGCTCTACACATTCATTCTTAATAGGCGTTCATTTTTGGAACAACAAAAGCCCTGAATAATGAAGTGTTTTCTTCTAGTCTGTCAACAGCAGACCAGGAAAAGTTAAGAGTGGCGACTGAGTAAAAGATGCATTCATCATGTCTGCCTTGAGTACATCACCAAGGGCTTGGAAACAGACATTTGAGCTCTGCACGGATGAGCAGATGCAAACATCTTTTTTGACTCTCGGCCTCTGAGACATTCTCTGGTAGTACATCTTTCTCACTCTGCGCTCGTTGCTTCCCCCGCCCCCAAAGTCCTTAAGTCCATTTCTACCTATCGTGCTTTCTCCCCGTTGCTTTCAGTTTCTCCTTTGTGCTCTACTTTGTTCATGGTAGAAACATCCTCCCCAAGGTGGCCAGCGAATGCACTGAGATAAATGCAAGAAAAGATTCAGTAACAGTGTTTGGGCCTCAAGCTGACCAGCATTTTAAGATGGGGATGGAAAGAGTTCAAAGCAGACTGTCAAAGTCAACACTGTAAAGTCAGTTTATGCTCATTTTCCTCACAGCAAAAAATTTTTGGCCAATGAGACATGGATGATTTGTTTTTTTCTGCAGGAAAGTGGGTCAAGAGTAATGTAACATGCTCGTTTGGTGGTCGATTAAGATATTAAAAGGGGAGTGTGGAATGATAGCAGTCTTACAATCAATAGAAGATGTAAAGTTTACTAAAACAGTACAGAAGGTCAATAGACAAACTTTCCCTGAAAGGGAGATATACTGATGAATTAAAGAGGGAAGAATAGGTAGGGGTTACCCAAAGGACAAAAAGCATCAGATCAACCAGCTTTCAGTAATACTCTCTAAACAATTATAGTAGAACTAGATACTGAGGGAAGGTGCTAATTATAAAATATTGAGAGTTTGGATACAAACAATGTAGGAAAGTATTGTTGCTTTAAAGATATCACATCCACACTCCAACTAATTCATCTGTCAGCATTATGAGTTAATCATAGAAGTGAAAAGTTTTAATGAGACTATTCAGAATAGTAAAGACACCTGTGCGTTCAAACAGAAAATGAGTGTATTAGTCACAGAGAATTATTAATAGCTGCCACGGCAACAGCAGCTATGTTAGGTGTAGATAAATCAGAATACAAACAAAAGCATGTCTTTTTGTTGTGAAAAACCTCACCCTGTATTATGCTGGATGAATTCAGAGTTGTTTTAAATAGAACAGGCTGTCCTGTCTGGCCCGTTGGTTATTGCAGTGAGTAAGGGGAGGCCTGGCTAAAGTGCATTCGGAGAGAGTGGAGTGCTGGATGTGCAGTGTTGACATTTGGAGAGGACTTCACAGTGGTCCTTGGGGCGCCACACTAAAGCAAAGTAGATCAGATAAATGTACTCTTTTCCCTTCTCCATCTTTGTGCATGCTCTTACTTTTCTCTCTGCCCTCCCCTCCACTTTCCTTCTTTCTCCTCATCCCATGGTGCTACTCTGTCTTTGTTTTGCAAAGTTCTGGGACAGTCTAGCTCAGCTCTATATAACTGTTTTTCCTCAGGTTTCAGTCTGATTCCTGTAGTTGTGTTGTAAAACGTCACATTTCAGGCTTATTGAGTTAAATTCTAATCTCCAAGATTAAAGACCCACACGTCAGACATTAAATCTTAAATAAAATAACACGAGGAATAGAGACAAGAGTAGCGGCGCAATGCATCACAATAGCGATAACTCAATTTGGGCAGGAAAATTACAAAAGTAAATCATATACATCATACTGGATTGAAGATGGGCATTTATCATGCTGTGCAATTATACAGTACTCATCTGGACTAAAATGATCATCTCATTGTGTATACCCTACAAGTATGCAGAGAGAGAGAGATAAAGTGAGAGCGAGAGAGAGCAGGTAAGTGGAAGAAAGAAGTTGGCAGACAGACAAGACAGAATAGAAAGAATTTAGTTTTGCCTTCCCAGGTGATCATTAAAGATCGGACTAACCATACAGAGAGGTCTGCTCTTGGACCCTAATAGCTTATTGATTAGAAAAAACCCTACTTTGATCTCACAGGATACATAGCTAATGTGAGCTACAGGTACAGTGACCTACAGGCAGTTGAAATTGAAGGCACCTTGTTAACACAATTGTTATGTTTAAATAGCCTCAAAAGATTAACTATGGAGTATTTTAGGTGATACAGACAAAGAAAAGCAAAATTAACCAGTCATACAGGGCCAATGCATACTTCCTCTTAGTGACTTTCAATTTGTAAATGTACAATTGAGTGACGACCGATAAAATCTACTGGTTTTGTGCAACCAGTAAATTCTAATCAAGCTAATCGTGACTGATGCAGACAATCCTGGGTGCCTTCAATCCCAAGCTTCTGTTGACACATCAAAGTGGCTTTTAACAAGACACTAAACTCTAAAATGCCTCCAATTTGTAAGTCACTTTAGAGGAAAGCATCTGCCAATTTACTCGGTTGTAATATATTGCTCTCTTTTTGTGGCCTCACTTAGGCTAAAGTGGCGATGTTTCAGTTGTTTCATTTTCATTTGCAAGAAACTTCCACATTTAACAGCAGATGCTGAAAACAATGTAAATTCTAATACAGCAGGAGCTCCTCTCTGCGTGAGTTCGTCATCATATTATAACTGTAATCAGACATTGAAATGTTTCAGTCTTAGTGGGGCTTTCTCACACTGTTGATACAGATGTTAATTCTGTCAGCTGTCTTTTACATATTACTAATTCTCACAAACTCTGTATTCAGTTCAAAATTTATTATAAACTTATATAAACTTTATTTTTAAATAAAAGTTACAGTTAGGGATGGATCTGGTGACCCTGAATCATGCCTTAATTGTGTTGCTATAGGCTTAGGCTGCTGGGGACCTACAAATTCCCTTCTCTTTCACTAATCACGTTTATATGCCACATTAACTTTTGTAGTTAACGTTTTGTCCTCTTTCTTGTTAAAGGTCTGTATATGTTCCTCTTTTGTGTAATTTCCCTCACTCCCAACTGTCTACAGCTGATGCTTGGTTCTGGTCAGGGGTCTTTTCCTTTTGAAAGGGGGTTCTTCTTCCCCACACTTGCCAAGTGGTTCCTCATACAGGATTGTCTGATTAAATTTAAATTACATTTACATCTGACAATTTTCAAAGACTTCAGAGCACATTTAAAAATCAAGACAAGCAACCAAGCAAAAGTGTTGCTTTGAAGTATGGAAAAATGTGCTCCTAATCAGGCCTCGTTGGCAGCGATTAAAGCCATGTTTCCTGCCCTCTACCTGCATTACCAGCAAAATGCATGGATTTCAGTTATAAATCGTTAGACTTCAAAGGATTCTATCAATTTGAGGGATGAACGTGGGCTTTTTAGGAAGGTACTAATCCACTTACCTATTTAAGGCTAGTCACCTATTATGGAATCTCTTAGGTAGAATCTGCAGATGACCCCCCACCCCTCCGCGAGCTCATGCCATGTTTCTCCTCCACTTGCAAGGACAATCAATTAGTGATGCAAAAGGAAGGATTAATCGATATGCTGTCAGGCTCCTGCCGGCTGAGGAGAGAGACCCTGCCAAACCCACCAGGGCCCGATCTCATTACTGATGGCGGCCCACGCGCCCCTATGCGAGGCAGCTGCATTCATCAAAGCAATGCCTCCCTTTCTTCCTCAACCGTTCTCCACGCTTCGTCCCTCCGTCCCTCTGTCCCTCCCTGCATGTTTGGCTTTTTTCCCCCCTGACAAGATGAAGGAGAGTAGGTTGCAGAAGTGACACCCATTTAAGAAAGGAAAGATGTGGGAGGGGTGGGAGTTATAAATAAGGAAATTACAAAAAAACACCGTGTTGAGCTGCCCTAGTAAATTGCAGCTGTGCATGTATTAAACTGTGTACTAGCACTAATCATACTTGTAAGTGAACATGAAGGTGTCCTTGCAAATGTGTCTGTGTAAAAAATGCTGGAACCTGAGAGCAGTGAGCGAATCTGTGAGCTACTGACAGCTAGTTAGGAAAAAAAAAGGCATACTGTGTGTGTGGCTATGTGTGTGCATTCACATCCTTGTGTGTATTACTGGGGGCGGGGAGTAGTGGATAAAAGCCTGTGCCTCTCCCTGACAGTTTTATCCGCATCACCATCTGCCTTTATCTGACGCCAGCATCTCTCATCTCCCCATTGCACTCTGAAAGCTCTCCATCCACCCCGTTCTCCTCACCACTCATCTTATCCCAGGCTGCTGTCAGATCACGTTTTTCAACCTATAATTAAACAGTTGCTGGCTTAAACTCTTGACAGATAACCTGTGCCCATCAAAATGAAAGTGAAAAAAGTCCTGCTGGTGGTATTGCCCAAATTTCTCTCATTTGCCAGAAGTGAGAGGAAAAAAGAAGCAATCATAGGGAAGCTAATAAAGTCAGATGCCACACTTTACGTTTTGACCATGGGGATGCTTGCCTGCAGAAACATGAACACTGGGGTGTGCCATCGTGCTCCATTCCTTCCTCATCAGCATTTGTCACATGCTGGTAGAGGCGTAAGGGTGGGGTCAAGAGGAGAAAATATAGCCATGTCCCTCTTGCTTTCTCCCCTCATTCCCCCCTCTCTGCCCCTGCTCAAAGTAGACAGTTGTGGTGAAGGATGGCTCCCTAACAGGTAATCAGAGACAGCCCTTATTTAATGTTCTGAGCCGGCACTGGACGGCTAGTGATGGAGGTAGTCGGAGAGGCCCACTGTGCGGTGTGCACTGGCCCATAACTGCAGATGAGACACTTCCCACAGAGCAGTTACAGCAACAACTTGCCAGCTGTAAATGTAATGACAGCGATGTGAGAACAGCAATAAATACAAACAGACAACTCTAAAAAAAAAAAAAGAAGACTGTGCTAGTTTGAAAGGTGCACCTAAACTCCTACAACTTTACTCCGCCATCTGTCAAGCCATTTAGAAAGTTTATGAGTAGCTCGTGAAAAGAACGGCTCTGATATTTGCTCCTTTCTGCATTAATGACTCATCCCTCTGTGCATAACAAATAACCCCCAATTTGCTGCTCTGTTTTTTGTGCCTTTATTGCTTTGAGTAAAAACATAAAAGACTTCACAAGTCTTAAGCAAGGACTATTACTTCTGAACGTGCATACTAATTCCTGTTACTTTCTGATGAGTCACAAAGCTGAAGATAGTTAAAGTTTTGTGCCCCCTCTACACAAGCTGTTTCCGCCATATTACAGCCTGCAAAGCAAAACGCACAGCCTCTTAATCTTGCTTTACCCCTTTTGAGTGTGTGTGTGTAGGTGTGTGTGTGTTTACAGAGATTGGGAGGGCTGCCCGGTGTGCTATCACCTGAGCCAGGTAGCAGGGACAGTGGAGCATGAAGCTAGGAAACGAAAAGACAGTCTGGGCTAGCTAAAGAGAAAAGCAATACCTCTCGCCCACTTTTCAAAGTTCCAGTGTTTGTCTAGAGGAAAAAGTGGACAACCTCAGATTGAAACTATCAAATCAGAACAAAACAATAGAATGTTTTGCTTTTGTTTGCGCTGAGATATGACAAACACCGGCACACAACTGCAGCTTTCACACTCTGGTAAGTCTGGCAAAGCTAAGACAGGAGGGGTGTGTATCCTTGCAGCAGTCAAACTGACTGCTGTGCTGACTGAAAAACTGTATCACCGGCTTGAAAATCTGCTCTGGAAGTATTTACATTTTATTACAGCTGCTAAAATGTAAACCACTGGGAGATATTTTTCAGCTTCACTAAACCTGCCATGCAAAATAAAGGAAATTCAGTGTAATTGACCTAAAAAAGCAATTTCAAATGATTACCAGCACAAGACCATTTGGATATATATACAGTGATGGACATGCTATGCTTATTTCGAACTGTTGATTGTCTAAAAAGTCTCAAAAAGAAGGCTTTTATAAACCTGTTTTTTTATGACTGGTTTTCCAAGGTCTTGCAAGGACATCTACCTTTTCCAGCATCTGCAGATGGGAGATTTAGCTATCAGCACACTTCTATATCTGTCAGCACCCTTCATTCCCCAAATCTAACACCCCAGGCCCTGATGGTGAAAATGTCATAAAGATTGGTAAAAATGATGTCCTGCACTCTTAAATGACTATTTTTTACTTCTGTAGCGCTGACATCCTGTGAAAGACATCATGGAGACATTGTGTGTCTCCATGGTAAATCGAAAAATCCTCACCTAACAGAATTTTTCGATAGAAAAAAGTGAAGTGAAACTTAAGACATGAAATTTGTGTCTGTTCTCCTTTATTTCATGTTTTAGGTAATGAAACCGAGAGAGATTTTTGATATTTTGAAAACTCAACTCCTGTTCGGTCTATATTGCTTCAAACCTGAATCCACCTTAGTAGATATAAAACATTTTCATTTGCTTCATTGTGGAGAATGTCTTCACCTCTTTGTTCAATACTCTAAATATAAGGCTTACTTACTAATTTCAGCTTGGGGAACTTTCTAAGGTGTCATTACCTCACCGAAGCAATTTGGACACCAATGATGGTGTTTAAAGAGCTCCATCTACTAAGGAGTCAAAGAAATGGACCAGGACTCACTGGTGGAACTACAATATGTATGTAACACATAAGAAAAGTGACCAAAGGAGCAGAGAGTACTTGGATAGACTGTGACGGTCACACTATTAGTCATTTTTTATAAAGAAATCAGTCAGATCTGTCACATTTCATCGGTGTCAACCGATGTGCTACTGTTTTATGTCTGTATTGGCCTCACACAGTGTTGTGCCACCATGTCTAATGTATAAAAAAGACAATATTGGCTAAAGGTGGTACAGGTAACATTAGTAACAATAATGGGGCGGTTTGCTCTGTGAGAGTAGCCGTGGCTCAGACCAGGTCATCGACTTATTGGAAACTTGGTGATTTAAAATTTAACTGGCTCCAGTGTGCATGGGAGGGCTGTCTGTTTTTCTGTGTTAGCACTACAACAGGTGTACTCTGCCTCTCCCTCTATGACAGCTGGGTTAGGCTTCACCCCCACCCCTCCCCAAACCCCGAACTGCATAAGCGGAAGAAACTCTAGCCCTTTTCCACTAATACCCACTTGGCTCAACTTGACTCGGTTTCAGTCGTTTTCCATTACAATCGAGTGCCACCTAATGTACTTGGGGTCGTTATAGCAATGCGGCCACAGTCCTTTTGTCCTGTGACGTCATGAACATTACAACAACGGAGGACATCAGGACAATTGTATACCTGCTGCTCGGTGTGGCTTTTTATCAGACAGGTTTCAAAAATGGTGGTTTTGATTTTGAAGGAGACACTCTCATGACTCATTAAGTGGAACCACTGACTAGCCAATCGTTGGATGCATTCTCGACTCAGATTGCTTGAAACCCCGGGAAACTAAATAATAGAATAAGTACCTGGGACCAGGTACTACCACCTAATGAAAAACCCTAAAACTTGAGTACAGGAGTAGGTACTAGTGGAAAAGGGCTAATAGTAATAATAATGTAATGATGTAGTAATTAGGAACTAGTTTCCTGCCGTTTACTTATAATGAGTACAGTTTCCTAAATATATTTGTATTTATGTAACACTTTTACTTTATTTATCTAACAAGCTTTTCCTTTTACAGTGCTGTTTCTATCCTTTTACTTATGTAAAGCCTCTTAAATGCGTCTTCACCACCAGATAGCATACATCAGCTATTTGACAGTTTTACATTTTAAACTGGCTTTATCAGAAAGGCCCTTTGAGAATGCTGTGGCTTCTCTCCTTGGGTCATCTGATGACCCTTTGAGCAAGGTCCATATGCTAAACAAGGCCTTAAAGTATAGCTGAAAGTTTCCAAAATAGCAAAGTAAGTAGACTTTGTTGTATTAATTCTGAAAAGTCAACCAAGGCTTGCTTTTCATTCCACCTCAAAAGCATTTCGTTTGGAATTAAAAGAAGACAAACAACAAGAAACAGGCAAGATGTGTAACTTTCTACATACAGCAGTGTGACATATCATGCCCACAGCAGTGATTGCGTATCACTAGAGCTATTGCTGATACAGCTGTCACATGCATCTGAGCACAGTGAGTGAAAGGCGACTGGAATTACTGCATATTCTTGAGAATGTTTCACCACTCATCCAAGAGGCTTAATTAGTTTTACTGACTCTTGGGGGGTTATGTGGTATTTAACTTCTCCGGGCGATTAAACAGAGAGGAACTCCTCACCAGTCAGTAGAACTGATGAAGCCTAATAGATGAACAGCACATTTTCTCCAAGACTACAAAGCAAATTCAGATTCAGATTGTCTTTTCTTTTGTTTACTACTGCTTAATATTCTCTGACCTAGGCGATAGCGAATCTTTATAGACATATGAGCAATACTGCACTGCAACAGCAATAAACCCAGTCATGTTTGGCGTGCTCAGCAGTGATTCACTCCTATGGCATTTTCCAGGTAATCTATTTCAAAGCTTTTTCATCTAGAACTTTCAAAATGTCAGCTAGAAAGTTTTCTGCACTTTCAGACACACCTACTGTAAATAATTAGGGAGGTGCAAGACACAAGGTCTTATGAGGATATGGCATGTCCTTTTTAAAACAACTGTGGTCAGCACATTCAACTTAAGCAACTTATCCCACACCCTCAACTTTACATCTCCTACCCTGAGGCTTGATGACAGTGAGTCAGACAGATACAGTGAGTGATGTCCTGCCCTCTGTCACATAAATGGACAGAAATGGAAGAAGGCAGTGGCATGAAAGAGAAGGTGGCCTGGTAAGAGAGGCAAGGTATATAAAGAGACGGGTGGTCTGTGCAAGATAAGGAATAATGCTCTATCACATTCTGACACCGCTGTCAGTAGTTCTAGTTACTCGGCAAGAGACGGCATCAATCAGATTTGTGTCATATCCTGTAAAGACAGGAAATGGTTGAGATTGCATTCTGTGGGGCACTTCACAAAATGAGCTTGAAAACAACCATTAACAATAAAATTAATGAATACTTTTACGAGCAATGGTTTTAAGTTCTCATAATTCAGAAATTTAGAACATGTCGAAAACCAAACAGGACTGTGCACACCAGTTTTTAAATATGTCAGACCCTTCAAAATCCCACCAGAGGCTAGGGAACAAGCCACCCTGGAGTGAAAAGTGAAGAGCTATGTTTCTTGAACCAAATGCTGAAGCTAACAAATAAGGCCCCAGGAATTAGACCTCAAGCCCACTATCGCTGTTTGACGTGACGCTATTTTGTAGTTTGACTAGGTCCAGGAAGCCCCCCACATCAGGTGGGGATGATATGGGGCCACGGCTCACAGGTTCTCAGGTCTAATTTACCTGTACTTCTCCCCTCAAAGAGACACAGGCATAATTAACAGGACCAAAACACCCACCACGGGCTGAGCAGAGTCATTTATGGGAGTGACTCGGGAGGAACGGCAGCAAATGAAATGTAATTGCAATGGGAGCAGAGGAGCCGGGCTGGTGTGTCGGAGGCACTGATGTGTGTGTGAGAGGGAGAGAAAGAGAGAATGAACGGGCCAGACATGAGGGAATGAGGGAGTAAATGAAAGACACAGAAGTTAGATAGAGAATATGCACTTGAGAAAAGAGCAAGCAAAAGAATGACTGATGAGGGGACGTGGTGGATGTGCTGAGACAAAAAAGTGGGAAGCTATTCCTTTAGGTTAGGTTAGAGTTAAAAAAAATATACCATGGTTCACCTAATGTTTGACAGAAAGGCAAATTCAAATTAAAGGATCAGTTCAACAAAATTACAAACTCTAGATCTTCACAGCCATACAGATAGTTTCATTTCCCCAGGTGCTGAGTTATGTTCTGAGATTTATTGCAATACCCAATAAAATGAAGGTGACGGCAAATGGAATTCTGTTGCAGTGCTCAAGTCTTTGGAAATTTAATTTAAAAATTCCACAGCAATGTCTCATCACAGCCCTCTTACACAAATAATCCTGGGACCACATTTTCCGAAGGACCTTTTCTGTCTGTATAAAGTGCTTCCACAGAAAAAAGACTCAGTAGTCTATGAAATATGTGGAATATGCTAAGGAAAAGTGTTTCTGGAAAGGGATGTTGTGAAATTGTAAGTGTTGCAAGCACCACAAGAAAGCTGTAAACTATGAATATGTTTGCAGAAAGAAGGGCAGGAGCGTGGTGTATTTTGAATGGCAAAACACTCCAGAAGTAAAAGAGCAAATGCTTGTGTGTTTGTTGTTTTGAATATAGCCAGATATTGGCTCTTGTTGTTATACAGTCTTCTAATGATATTATTATCGGAGATGCGCGACTATATCCAAGCAGCCCTCTGTTAAAAAGCTTTTAAAAGCAGCAGAAACTTTACTGGTGATGTAGTAACCGGCCCTTTAATTGTCGGCGCGGCGGCAGTTAAACTCTGCCACATCCCCACTTCAACCTGAGCATTATTTGCTGGGTACACTGCATTTATGACTGTAATCTTTCATCATTACAGTCATTATCTTTATTTATCACTGATTTTAAGAGCATTTAAATTGGCCCGGACTAGCTTTGCCTACTAGCTTTGCCCCTCTACTTTTTCAACTACCCCTCTCTTTCTCTTTTCCAGCTGTCCCTCCCTCAGTTACTTTCAGTTTACGGAGCACTGGATGAGAACTGACCCGGGGTCAACTATGTTCCTGTCGCTTCCAGGCACAACAAATTGGGGTCACTGGGATGTTGGCATGGTTTGATCACACACACACACACGAGTGCACGCACATGGTTGAGCGTAGATAACAGTGATAGCGTATTTTAAGTGAGTGTGAAGAAACTGTAGGATACTGCAATATCACCATTACAGGTACCATAAAACACTGGAGCTGTGAATCTAACTACACACAGCTTTTAAGTGCATGACTTCAGCAACATGATGAGTGGACCAGGGTTATCAGGTGTGGTCCTGCTTGGTAATTAACGGAAAGTCCACCATCAAATTGACTATGAGCGTTGAATGTAATGTTGGGCAGACGAAGCACAGGGGTCAATGAGACAATTAGAGGCTGCGTAAAAGCATTTTTTAAATGCCCGCTGTCCCTTAATTGCCATTTCAAGTTATCATTAGAGGTGGGTTTGAATGACCTTTAAGACTAACATATGAAAGCAATAAAGGCAGAAATGAGGGTAATAACTAGTTTGACAGGGGATAAAAAGAAATGTTGGTTCACAGTCATTTTCCTGATTCTACACACATTAATTTCTTGCACTGACCCTTGCAAGTACTACACACCAGTAATCTAAATGGCATTTTAAAGGAAATTCTGCAACAGCTAGAGAATTTCCGTCCAATTGTCCAGTTTTATGAGCAAAAGTTTAACCTTAAATGATTATTCTCCACCATGACAATGAGATCTAGGAACTGACTTGGGAATCTGCTTTCCCCTGAACCCTACTTCTCTGCCATTTCAACTTCCCTGCACAGGTACTTCTCAATCCATTTTATTGTGGACTTTCTCCTCTGATTCAACTGGCTGACAGTTCCTTCACTGTATTTTCCAATTCCCCTAACAATTTCATCCCCCATCAAATACCCCAGTACAGTATCTTACTATGTGCAGCTCCAGGTAATCTCCCAGTCCCCTGGCACTCTCCACCCTGACCAGAACAGCCTCCTTCAGCTGTGTGCTGAAGCCCACTGCCAGCCGGTCTGCCCGTGTGCTCGGCCGGTCATTGGGTGGCCAGGTATATGTGATGAGGGCTCCGCCTCGCCCGAAGATGTATGTTGTCCCAGCTGCAAAACACAGGGAGAAAAAGGGAATTACGGCTTAATTCTTCAACATCTGGATAAGAAAGAAGTCAGCATGTTGAGTGAACTCTCAAACACAAACACAGAATATATTCCACGGTGTAAAACTGGGAATAAAAAGAAAAAGAAGAAAAACTTTATGGACAACAAAATTATGTTTTTTTTCTGTTATTTGTTATTATATGGTGCAATAACATTTCAGCTAGCGTTATTGCTTTCTCGTGGGTTGCATATTCTTTTATTGATTTCTGCAAGTTTAAATTGAATAGCGTTTCAGCAGAAAGTGGTTTGAAAGTCAGTAGTTAGAGCAAGTCTGCATCTGAGAGAAAGCACTATGTCTGGTTAAAAACATACAACTAAAACATGTTACTGGTAGCGTACATCTTGGTCACGAAGTCATGTCTAGCATGAGCCCTGGTATGTGCAGGATGTCACTCGCCTTTGAAATGGTAATTCGGTGGGCTTCATTTGCAGTCAGTTGCCCGCAGTTGCGTTGGATTCAAACTAGGGCGAACTGACAAACTTTGGACTTGCTATGCTGTCAGTATAACTACCATCTCTCAAAATTTAACAAAAGAAATTCTCCCTGTCAAAATAACTTTGCCTTAACAGTACTTTAAGCTCCAGCCTTAAAAAAAAAAGTACCCGCCCCATACATGGAGCGATTTCATGTTTGAACTGTAACAGAGTGGTTAGGACTTGGCTTGGCTCCAGTAAGCCTGGTGGTAAATGAGAAATGACGGGCGTTGGCTGTGATTAGCATAGAGTAATGAAACCACAGTGAACTGCTCTCAACCCTGTGGGCTGTCTGTCCTCCCAGGATCATAAATATACATACACACAGGCGCTCTGTCTACATACTAATGCATGCATATTTTGCTATATGAAGCACATAGTTGTATCAACATGATTACGCAAGTAAACAAGTGATTAATACACATAATTAAGCGCTAGCCATCCCAATGACACCTCACAAATCAATGGAATTGCTATGATTTTGATAATAGCGTGACTATAGAGTCACACATGGTCACAGAAGTGCATGGCATTGGGTTTCATCTCCATGGATGCATCAATATACATAAACAACTTTCTTGGTGTGGTCAGGTCAAAGATGGCGGAAAGCAGACGCTATAGTGACAGCATGTCTTACGCAAGGAAGAACACTATTCAAGTATGCACACGTGCAGGCTTCCTTAATGTACATGCACGCTCACACGCACACTCACTCGTCTACCTGACACTTTCATTATCTAACAATCTGCTGGTAGCCGTTTGAAATTGGCTGACACACACAACTCTCCTCCCGATCTCTCGCTTCCTCTCTCCCTTTCTGGCTCTCATCACCCCTCCTTCCCTCCATCCTTCCCGGCAGAGCTAAGCCCTCTGCTCAGCTCTTGTTGTTTTCTCGAGGCTGTATTATTTTAGCGCTGACTAATTATCACAGCATGGCAAGGAGGGCTATAAAGAAGCTTTGTGCCGGAGGAGGAGGAGGAGGAAAAAAAAGAGGTTGAAGAAAGACAGGGTATGGAGGCAAGGAACTCAGAAGACGGGTAAAGTCAAATTGTGGATGGTGAAGAGAAGAAGTTGGCACTTTGGTTTTTATTTCTTTCCTGTGTTTATTTGTGCAGCAGCACAGTTTCTCAGAAACTGGGCAAGAGGCAACTGTGGAGGAAGAGGAGAAAAGATTTCTAAAATGGCCGACAAGCAGAGAGGGAGGGGAGCCATGTTGTGATAGATGAGACTGAAGCCGTGTGAGGAAAAGGAGAAAATGGTTTCTGGTAGTGGAAGTTGTTGTACATTAACGTAGGCGATTGCACTTATGGGCGAGAAAGGGTTCATCACCCATCACTAATTTTGCATGTCATATTGAATTTTCTAGTCTGACAGATTACTGCTCAGCCTGTGCAAACATATGTGAGCCTACACAACACCGTCTGCCAAAAGTTTGGGACGCTGTGGAAAATATAATCAGTTGAACCGTACAGATACAAAATAATTAGGTGCTAAAATCAAGAGTTATTGTTCTTTTGAAAGATACATTATTCATTTTGAATATAATCAAAGCAAAAAGAAAATGATTGAAAATTTGAGATGGGAGAAGAAAAATCTTAAAAAGTTGTGCTTAAAAAATGGCAAAGTAAGTAAAATAACTGGCAATAAACAGAGAATATAGGATAACTGAGTTTTTCAGAGAGGTTCACCACTCAGTGCTGTCAAATCACCTTCAACTAAGCATCAACTTCCATCATCTGTGGTACACAATAACATTAAATATTATGAGTACTAAGAGAAAGTGCTGTATGTGAGGAACATCGCTGAAACTGAGACTTAATGGCTCTGATCTTTAATCCTCCAGATGATATAACCCTGAAGTTAGTGTGCAAAATGTTTTTTCCGTGAGATATCAGTCAGAGTTCTGTTTTTATACCCCTCCCAATTCAAGCACACAATCCTATCTACGGTAGCTGCTGTAGGACAAACATGTTTTCATCAGCCAAGACAGATCTAAAACATTACATTTAGACTGTGCACCATAACACGTGCATCCGGCCAGACTGTTTCTGCTACTGTTTGGACCAGATCCTCCCCAGAGTTTTTCCCTATCCGTGCAAAGCTGTCAGTGCACTGTTTACCTCAGCTGTCAATGTTGGGGCCTACATCGCTTTACTCGGGAAGAGGTTGTAAAACTTTGTGAAAGGAGTTTGTGAGTCAGAGCTTATTTCTGACTGATGACAGTGATACCGAGATGAGTTGTTGAGGATATCCTGAACCTTTGTAACACTGCTGTTTTTGCTGCTGTTAGTGAAAATGTCCTTGAAGCGGATGAAACTTTTTTGGACTCTGACACTTAGTGAAAAAACTAACAATGTGAGAATGTAATCAAATTGTTCATCATTGGGAAAGTGTTAGGACACTCAAGCCCAAAATTAGCTGGTATAATGATGGCTTATAACCAGCTGTTGCTGTTTTGCCAGCCCTTCTCATGTATCCAGAGCTGGGAGGGTCACATGTCTAATCTGCTGGCAATAAGGGATTGTGACAATATAGGGAATACATTAGCATGCTTACTGATGTTTCTGTGTGTTATAGACCTGACTTCAGTTCAGGAGATGAGGCTTGAGGTGAGGAGGAAGAAGATTTCCTTCACATTTTTGTTTCTTTACTGAAAGTAGCTCGTTCTCCAATGATGTTTATTTGTTGAGTCTGAAGCAAACCCACTCATATATATTTTTAATTGGATAATTATAGGTTAATGAGATAACGCATCGATTTTTTAAATAAGCTAAAAAACACTACTGACTGCACCTTTAAAAAACAAATTAGATTTTATACTAGAAACCACTCTATAAGCTCAGTAAGTTCAATGTTGCAAATGAAAAAGCTGTGAAACAGGTGTGCCTTACACAGTGAAAAAATATAATTTAAATTGAAATTAAATCAAATTAAAAAAGCAAACATAATCCAGAGACACCACTGCTTTCTGTGGAGACCAGCTCATTTAAGATGTAGCATGTCTGACAAGCTAGTATTTTTTAATTTTTCTGGAAATCTTGGATGCAACACCCTTAGGTCTAAAACAGAGAGGGGAACCATCTGCCTTGTTACTGGCATGTAGTACCTCTGATGGTATATAAAGTATTAAAGTAGTGTATTAATTCACATGGCATTGGTAATCTGTAGCCCCTTAATTGTTGAACAATTTTGTTAGATCCTGGAGCAACAAAAGCTTCCATGCAGACAACACTTTTTCATATAACAAAAGGCTGTCACTAGAGTAGCAGTGACCAACAGCAGTTAGCAGTAGCAAGTGTCTTAATTTCCTTAAAAAGTATGTTAAAGATTGAAATTTTATTAAATTCTATTTTGGCCTTGCAGAGAGCTGAAGATGGACCACAGGAATTAGCAGGGACTCTGAGAAGCCATAAATCCCAATAATTGGGACAATAATTAAAGATTAATAAAAATAAAGTATATAAAAAAAAGCTATTTTCTTTCAAGGTACTGTACCTAGATTGTTAATGTGCCTTATTATGAAGTAGTAGGAACAGTACATCTAAAGTACAACAAAAGAGCTGCATTTTATAGCCCCAATTCAAAGACAATTGGACATTGTGCTAAATATAAATAAAAAAGGAATGATTTGCTAATCTGTGAAGCATACGTTTAGCAAGAGTCCATAAATGTCTGGGAACTGAGGAGATCAGTTCTGTTGAAAGAGGAACGATACCTTATTCATGTTTCATGGAGGATTTTAGCTGTACCTCAGTCCTGGGCCGTCTTTGTCATGTTTTTCATGGTTTCAAATGGTGAAAGGTTCAGCACCTGAACCCTTCTACTATGATGTGGATGGGAGCATATGTTGCTCTAAAATCTGCATATACCTTTCAGCACTGATGGTGCCTTTCCAGATGTTTGAGCTGCCAATTCCAGTGGCATTGATGCAACCCTCATATGTCAAGGATTTGATGCATAACCACAATAGTAGCTTTAATCTCCATTTATGGATGGCACGGTGAACTGTGACAGAATGATTTCAGGAAGTGATCCTGAGCCCACGCAGTGATTTCCATGACAGAATTGTTCCTGTTTTTAATGAGTGCCACCTGAGGGCCTGAAGATCAGGGCCATCCAGTATTGATTTTCAGCCTTGTCTTTTGTGCACAGATTTCAGCTTTCGATGATGTTATGTACTGTGGATGATGAGATATCTGCACATGATGAGCTTTTCATTATTTTATGTTGAGGAACATTATTCTGAAAATTTGCCCATCTTTACTTCTGACTGACTCTGCTTTTCTGAGATCCTCTTTTTATACCCAGACCAATACCCAATTACTGACCTGTTGCCAAATATGTTCTCAGTTTAAATACATGATATGTTTTCTATATTCTATTGTAAATAAAATAAAGATTTATGAGATCTGAAAATCACCGTCCTCTGTTTTTTGACATTTTACACACTCCATATGTTTTTTTGGGAATTGTGGTTATTAAAGGAGGTGTCTGAGCCTTCAAGGAACATTTAATTTGCTGCCCTTTAACATGAAACGAGGTAGTTTGTCTATGCAATTTTGCAATAAGACAATACTGTTTCTTTATTGATGTCACTCAGACAACATGATCAAGTATCAAGCAGTCAGAAGCAAGGAAGGGATGGCGCAGATGTGAAGAAAAATAAAGGCAAAAGGTCCCTAAAATGTAAGGAATTAAATGTATATATAATTGTATGGTTGGTGTATTTTTTAGGGTGCAAAAACAGCCAAATTCGGAACTTGTCAGAACTTAAATAGCAAACAGGGCACTGAATCAAATTTTCAACCTGAATCGCGCCTGACATCTCATTTAGCTTGCATCGTGAATTAGACTTGGAGCCGGTATCATCGCTGCATATCTTGTGTGTTCACTCACAGTGAACTAATTCTCATCAGTTAACACCCCTCTCATGCATAGCATCTACCATATGCTTTGTCTTCCCAAGAGAGCTCCTGCTATTCCTGACGTCACTGTCACACTTGTCACGCTTTACTTTGTCTTTATTACCGACACATTTACTTTATTAGCATAATGTCACGAACAGAAGCCACAAAGTGCTAAATCTCAGCAAGAGAACGAAATAAATGCATAAAAATAAAACAAAGCAAATAAGAGCTTCTCTACCCAAGTCATACTTGGAAATATTTTCCACGTCTTTCTTGTTCCTAAATCCATCTAACGAGCTGGTGTTGACTTTGGCTCCTTTGATTTGTCCAGCTGAAAGTGGCCACCTGCTGCTTTGTGCACTTGTATACATGGATGCATGTGTTTGTGTGTATGTGCACCTTTCTCCCCTCTAAATGAGGAGACAAAGGAGGTGCAGAGTCTCTAATGAGTAGTCTGACAGGGCCCATCCATGTGTCACTGTTTCTTCCAGCAAACACCTGCTGCTCTGGAAGAGGTAAAATCCACTGAATACTGCAGTGCAACACACACTCAGCTGAAGGGAGAAAAAAATTGAGTGAAAAGGTGTTTATCAATTATAAAAGCAGTCTAGAGGGGGGACTTTCTTCCCTGCTAGTCTTCCAAAAAACAAAACAAGAAAAGGGAACATCTCTACACCTTAAGATTCACCACCCACAGAGGATCTTTGTCACACATGCATAAAAAGGAAAACAATAGATTCGCTGATTGGAACTTCTCCAGTGTGCATGACCACATCACACTTTTGATTAGGAATGCATCTAAAGTTTGCAAAAATAGCCAGTAGTGATGTGTGAAATGTAATGCAGCAGCGAAGAATCGAGACTTTCTAGCTAATGTGAAGATAAAAAAGAATGCCTAATATGGCGCTTTAATTAGAAGCTATATGCAAGAGTGTCTTTAAAGTGTGTTTAAGTGTGTTATTATCCTCTCTTAGAAGCAAACACAGAAACAGAATGATGCTGCAGTATTTCAAGGCATCTTAAAAAAAATTTTTTTTGGTGTTTAAGTGTGTATATGTGTCAGGAAACACCCATGTGACTCGTATTTTCTTGTGAAATACCCTATATTGTTGTTTGGACTGGCATTGCAACACAATCCAAATAATATTTATGCCCAAAATGTTATCTTCAAGTTTTTTGATTACATGTAAATTTTCTATGTAATTCCATCAAACATATTTTCTTTCCTGATAAATTATTTAAATACGAAAAAACCTTTGATTTTATGTATTTCAGGTTTGTTTTACTCAAACTCATTGCTTTGTATTTATGAGGGCAAAAAACCTTTGCATATACTTATATGTGAAAATGTGTGTCTGTAATGTATAAGGTAGCAGAAGAATCCAGGCTCATACATCTACGAGATTTCTCCAAAACATCCTATCGAGAACTGTATTAGCTCAAAGGTTGTCAGCAAACAAAAGCCTGGCTGGATATGGATTCCTTTGACCTTTGC
This sequence comes from Oreochromis aureus, assembly GCF_013358895.1. Classification (NCBI taxonomy): domain Eukaryota; kingdom Metazoa; phylum Chordata; class Actinopteri; order Cichliformes; family Cichlidae; genus Oreochromis; species Oreochromis aureus. The sequence continues at coordinate 8,886,550 of NC_052944.1, forward strand.
TTCACTATGATCTAGTCTGGTAATCCTCTCAAATGCCCCTCCTTTGCCACACATCCAAACATCGAAAAAGAAGGCTAAATATTTATTACTTTTGTCTAATTAGCTCTGGTGCCATCGATCTGGCCGATCAATCCTACCTGTGGCTCTTCCAGCGGAGAATAAATCAAACCATCACGGGATACCCATTGATTATTATTTCCATTCACGTGGACTGTTCGGTAATTTAGTTTAAAGAATGAGTCACTCCCAAAAAGAAAAAAATACAATTTCCCTTTGTCCACGCATCCAGTAGAAAAATAATCAGAAAAGACTCATGAATCAAAGCTGTAATGAAAAACCTATTGATTTAGATTTTTTTTGTCCCCTCTCCTTTTCCTTACTTTTCTTTTCTAAACTGGAGCGAGGGGAGAGTGTATTTAGGATTGAGTTTATCATCCCGGATGCTTTCTTCCTCTCTCTCTCTATCTCTGCGAGGAGGAATTGATTTGGAGTAGTGGATTCTATGCCACTGCCATCTAACATCGGGATAAACAGGTCATACTGGAGAAAGCAGACGGCCTGTGGTCAATGTTGCCATGTCCTGTGCCAGCTGCAAAGCCTCATGGGAGCAGACAGCATGAAAATAGTAAGATAGACCGGTGATAAAATGAAAAATCCACAGGGATAAAAGGACTGCTGGTGGTGGTGAAGTCACTTTTTGAGAGGCAAAAAGCATCGAGATACACCAGTGCTGCATGCATTTATACTCAGTCCTTATTTTAACCTCCCAGACAGCCTCTCAAATAGTAACTTTATAACAGAGTTGCTTCCGCCAACCTTCATACATTATTGCATCAGTACAGACTGATTCTTTGAAGCAGTTAAGGAGAGAGACGGCGCTATTGATTCCTTTTAAAGGAAGAGACTGAAACCTTTGCTTCAATTTTTTTTTAGACACAACATATATTTCTGAGACACTTACAAAGAGATTTGTAGACTGGGAGAGAGAAGCAGGCTGAGATGAGATATTCTGCAAAAGTTTTCAGACAGCTGTTGATCTTTGAAGTTGCAGTTACACTTACACACACACACACACACACACACACACACACACACACACACACACACACACACACACACACACACACACACCAACAAGAACTTGACAAAGAGCACAGACTTTGCTGACATTTTAGGATCTTTCCATCTCTTTAACTCACTTGTGCAGGCACACACATCAATATCCTTAGCTGCAAACACTCCTCTTTTGTAATCTAAGAGTCTTGTCTACATTGGCCTAATGGCTATTTCATTATGACAGTATAAAGCATCCTAAATATTGTCCACTTCTAGAATGGAAATGGGAAATCACCTCCCCTGATCCAGTTGGAAAATATTTATCTTCCTCCTGTTACATGAGTTAGGTAAGATGATACTTGGTCATAAAAGTCCAAAAATTCCATAAAGTTCAGTATTAAGCTGATGCAGCTGATGCATCAGGTCAATAATGAAGGCTGTTGTTTTAAATATAGAGATTTATGAAATTCTGCCAATAAAAAATTACCAAAAAACACAAATACTATTTAGACTATGCTGTTCTTGTGTTACCAAAGAATCTGCTGTGAAAACAGTGAGCTTTCTGCTGTGTGTCTCATCCTGTTAAAAAACTAGCAAAATTACTCTGTGTCCATGCAGACTTGGTACTATTTTCTCCCTGAATTTTAAACCTTAATTTGACCCCTTAAGATAATTAAAACTGTCATCAGTCTATATTCAGTTTCCTTTGCAAATGGGCCTGGAGAATTCTGAGTTACTAGCTTTTGGTACTGGGCTAAACTTAAAGATCAGACATTTAGAATCATCTCTAAAAGGCTGAAGATTTTTCCCAACTGATAGTGTCTGTAATTAAGACCTAATTGGTATTCCAGATGTATAAAAAAAAAATTTCAAAGCTAGAAGCCAAAAGGAAGCTTCTACTAATTCACACTCACCAGCAGGAGTCACTACAGCAGCCACAAGAACATCACTGCCTGTCATTTTACCAGTGTAGCTGAATACCAAATACTGCTCCCCAGTTTTGCCTTTCTACTGTTGCCAAATGCTTGCTCAAAGGGGGTCTTCCGATTGTTGAGTTTTCTCTGTATTATTGAAGGGTCTTTACCATGCATAAAGAAACTTGACGTGACCTATTTTTGCGATTTGGCGCTATATAAAAAAAGGGAATTAAACTGAATTCATGTCATTGCTTTGACATAAATCACGAGTTTATCAACGAGGAGATGTGGTTCATGCTCTGTGTGGGAGCTTTGTGTTTGATATTGGTTTCTATTTGTTTTCACTCTCTGATTAGCTTGCTTTTACTCACTGGTTAGGTTTAAGCAACAAAAAAAATGTTCATACGCTAAAAGCTGGAAGTGAAACCCATTTCACTGCTGCCGTAAAAACAAACACAGTGCATGATGTTACTGATGCCACATAATACATTTTGTTTGACAAAATTGTGCTTTGGGAACGAGAACAGTCTCACCTTCCCAGATTGAGTGCAGCTAATTATATTCTTTGGAATTCATGATTAAACTCAAAGCACCACAATGGCACACTGAACACGAGTAACTAAAGTGGAGGGTGAGAGTTTGACCCCTCTGTTATTGATGTTCCATTATTTAATAAACTTCTGCTCCAAAAAGTCAACTGTATATTTTGTCCTTTCAGATCTCTACAAGAAATGCAGAGAGCTGAAAGGCATCTGGCATGTATGTGCCCAGTGCACGTTCAATTTTTCAGCTCTGTCCAGATTTAATGTCAGGGTGTGAACTTGTGGATGGGTGCCTTTTTCCGCGATGATAGTCATGCCAGGGGAATAACAGTGTTGCCCTGTCTTTCTAAATTATAGGCTACTGACAAAATGGAACTAATTTCAGTCTCAGATTGTTACCTGCTTCAAAGTACTTTGTAAAAATCACCATTTTTTCTGTCTAGCTTAAAGATCAAAGCGTAGGGAGCAGATAATTGAAAATGAGCAGTTTCTGTGTTTCGCGTCACTTAGTTTGCTTATAAATGATTAAAATCACAAAAGTACAAATGCTATGGACATTGGAGTAGTTTCTTTAAATTATGATTTCAATTGTGAGCTATGCCAAATATTTTATATCTCGATGAATCATCCCACAAACTGTTCAGAAATCTCTTCTGTCATCTTGAGATTTCTGCTGATTACTCCCCTCCCTAATTCTGCCAGTGGGGACCTGATACGCCGCTGTAACTTTTTACAATTCGGGAGAATTCAGATGTTTCTCCTATTATGCTTTTGACACCAATGGTGTGCTTGCAAAGTTTGTTTGAAACAATTCAAAATGCTTGTTACGTCTCTAGAGGGGATGCTACTATCACAGAGCAATTTTTGTACAAACATCACTCCACGGCTGCTAAGACACCTCCCCTGTGTTTTTCCCGAATATCTTTAAATGAAGGGCTCCAGTGGGAGAAGTATGAAAGGCTCTGTATATGTGTGTGTGTGCTGTTTTACTCCGATAAGAACTGAGTAGTCTTTAGAAAGGTTGCTAGGCAGGACAGTCCATCTACCCTGAATATGTGCCATCTAGAAAGCTTATTGATCATCCTAAAATATCCTCTGTCTGATAACTTGCTCAATAGTCTGGTGAAGCTGAGACAGTGGTGACCAATAGAGCTGCTAAAACAGACAGCACCACTTTTTATTTTTTATCAAGTGCACTTATAGTTTGTAAATCATTTTCACATAACTGTGGAAACACTTAGAGATTTTTCCATATCTCTAAACATTTATAGCGTAGAGGGTTTTTTTTAACATCTTCAACACAACTGAAGAATTGTGAAGAGGAACTGAAACAAATCATGGGTTACATGGGTACATTTTGCTCATGACAAGACCACTGAGTCATTAGTGTAAATTGCTATGCTATTATGTAAGTCGGGCCTTTGAATCAATGTGGCTAAGAAGATGTGCAGAGGAGGAAAACGAGGAAAGAATTCCTGTAATTTTTGATCTGAGCCTGTCTACATAACAATGCTGAAATACTTAAACATGCAAATGCACGCAAGTTTCAGTTTTGTTTCTGGCACTCACTTGAAAACAGACTTAAAACATTGCATTGCACATGAAATGTGTTAGAGCATCTGAGGGAAAGTTCTTGAGGCTTTTTAATAAACAGACATGTTCTGCAGTTAAATAGAACTTTAATCAGACTATTTATCTAGAAGGATTACTGGAAAGGTGTTAATCATAAACTGACTGCACACACAAGACCAACTGAATAAAGAAGTGCATTTGTATATACTTTAATCTGGTTGGTTGTTTTGCATTCACTGTGTTTTTACTGTTTGCATGCTATCATGTCTCTCCTAAGCTGCATGCTGACACACCCAGCCTCAGAAAGTCTATGTGCTTGAACACGTGTGAGCATGTGCAGAAACACAGAGCTGGGTTTTTTTTTCACATTAACTCTTCTAATAAGGATCATGCCAATCAAACTCCAGCAGCAGACAGAAATGTGTGAATATTTAAGCACCAGGTTGGGACTCGGTTGTTTCATTATTCACCGTGTTTAGGGCTGAATGCATCAGCAGGATGACCCCACCCACAACCCACCGCCACCACCAAATACTAGTCCTGAAAAATATGGTGAAAACAGATGAAAAATCACAGTAGCAAGACTTTGGCTGGTATCTACACTGAAATATATCAGTTAACAGAAGGTGGAAAAAGGGAGAAAAAAAAGCCATGAAAAGCCATGGTAGTGCTTGGTGAAAATGATGAGTGAAACAGAATCTAACAGGAAGCTCTGAAGAGATAGAGATATTCTGCACTGTTGAACACTGACATGTGCTGCTTGAAAAAACATAACAGACCTCGATAGAATGATCTTTATTTCCCACACAGAGTCGTTAAGCATTGATGTTCTGAAAAGGTCATACTGTTTTTGTTTATTTTGCTGCTAGGTATAAAGGTGGGAATAAAGGTGTGTGCTTGTGTGTGTATTTATTTATTCATGTGTATTTATTTGCATGTGTGTGTGTGTGTGTGTGTATGTGTGGGCGTGTGTCAAGGGGGGTACAAATGTGCAAGCAAGTGTGTGCACTTCTTGATAATGTTTAATAGCCACGGGCCTAATTAGTGTTAACATCATCCTAATTACACTGGAGTGGCCTTCACAGTACAGAAACAAACACAGGCTGAAACTGGTGTTAGCCATCCTGTCCCTGAAGTGGTGACCTTATGAAAAAATGGCTCAAATTGTAAAATTACACAAGTGGAAAAGTTTGTGCATGAACTGTGCTCACAGGGCATAGAAAGGGACAAATGACATGGATACAAAAGTTGTGTTTTTTTTTCACAGAAACCTGTCAGATAACAGATGCTACTAGGAAATTATTAACGACGGCAAACTAACCATTACCTTTTCTGGCTAATTATTCTGCAGCATTGAACAGATAAGTTAATAAGATGTCAGAAAACAGAGACAGGAAATAGTGAAATACAAAAAGCAACATCTTGTTTTTGCCAAAAGGCGACCTGAATTTTTTGGTTTACAATGGCCATTTCATTCCACTGCACAACAACCAATTTAATAGAAAATCTGCAGAAAAAAAACACTATTAAGCTAGTGGAGCATCCCTACTCTGCTACTGCTGACCACTGGGTAAAATTAGCCTCCACTGACTTCACCTCTCCAGCTTGTTACATGGACATAATGGCCTCTCAGAAATACCACTTATCAGAATCAGAGTGAGAATGTCAGCACCTTGCACAATCAGTTTGGCCAAGCCAACATCATCCTCCACTTTAGCAGCTTACAGCCCAACATGAAATGGACCCTGCAGAACACTTGACCAAAGGTGGGAGCAAAATTCCAAATGGTTCTTTAATGAAATGAGCTGAGAGCATTTCAGGGTTTGGATAACTTGTTATTGCGGCACTATAAGTGGAACAGTGTTTGAAATATGCACATCTAATGGGATAATGACCTTCATCTTGGAGAAGTAGATGCTGGAAAGTGGAGGACAGGATGAAGCCAGTGATTGAAAGCAACGAAAAGAGGCTGAGAAGCGCAAAAGATGAAAAGGGAACAATGGGAAGCTTCTTCCTATTGCGAAAGCACAGATCCACTCGGTTTTATTCCCCAAGACTGTATTCCTCGGGCTCCAGGGTATCCCACATCAAAGGAGGAGGCGGATGAAGAGAGGAGATGAAAGAAAAAAAACATGGTCTGCTCGATGTGTGAGGTGCATGCATTAGATACTGCATGTATGTGTGTGGAACTGTGGGCGCATGTGATGAGCTGGAACAGGTCAGTCCACACAGGACTTTGGGATCATATGAAGCTTTGGGTCTTGTTGACATATGAAAGCTCCCTGGGTGCGATTCAATGTTGCATGTCCATTTTCCAAACAGAATAGCCATTATCTAGTCAGAAAACTATCGTGAGCTTACATCCATAAAGATTAGCAATGAAGGGAAAACTGAACAAACATGAGCCTGCACCTTTAAAGACCGAAGGTGGTCTAACTCCCCTCTGATCTCACGAGGCTCATGAGACTGCCACATACTGTTTGGGTGGTTATTGAAGAGCCAAAAGCTAAATGCAAAGGATTGGTTATCCCCCACAGATGTGACTGTGAAAAAAATGAAAAAAAAATCCTCATGCCAGTTCTCTGAGGAGGGTAGCTACTGAAATGTCACTGGATCCTCTGTGCTCTGATGCCGAGTCAGTGTTAAAGTGGCTGGATGAAGCAAAGACAGTTGATTGTATTCTTTTCATCTCTCCCTGGCCCGGGGGGACTCTTGGACAGGGGCCGGCTGTCTGAGTGCGCCTGTCGTATATTTCACATGCGACGATGGGGTAGGGTGGGGACTAAAAAGATAGATGAGCAGGACGAGGAATGGGAGATACTAAATGAATGACTGCTTAATGCTGAGAGTCCTTCAATGGAAAAAACAGACCGAGCCAGACTAATAAAGTGATGAGACAAAAACAAACAGAGGAGGGGAGGGCAACAGCAAAGCAGATTTGCTGCACCGTATCCGGAACCACAACATTTAGCCAGAGGTTCCTTACTAGCTCCTCGCTCCCTTTCTCACCTTCTCATTCGCTTTATTCATCTTTAACCCTCCCTTTGTCCACCGTGCCTGTTTTTCTTCTGCAGATTGGCAGTCAGACATAGCAGGCTCTGGCTGTTACATAACAATCCATTTGTTGGCTGGTATTGAGAGACTGCTTAGCAGCCGTTGTGCAAACAGCAAATAAGGCCCTGAATGAGGGGGGAAATTAGAATTCGCAGACACTGATGTGCACAAACAAACACAGACTGTAACAAGACGGAGAACAAACACTGGGGTTACTCGTAGAGGACTCGCGCTTATCTTCGCCTGTGTGTCATGTTGGCGGCGGAGCCAACTGGACAATCTGTTGCGTTTAATAATGATCTGCTTAAGTCACTGACATTTATTCCTGTGTGGTTTTATCTGTGTTGTTTATGGGCACAAAAAAAATGCTGTTGCAAATAGGAGCCGTGTCTTTATTTCCAAAAATGGGAAATTACACATAAAACTAGACTGATTAACACTGGACATTGCATTAACATTGTGCGTTCAGTATGCAAGGCAAAAGTAAACAGATCTTTCCTGCCTTTAATTATACAATTTTTTATGTTGCTAGAATAATAATATTAAAAAAGAGAGGGCATTATCCTAGTTTACCCAAACAACCTTGATTTGATAAAGGAAAGAAAAACTGCAAAAGGAAATAAAACAAACAAGGAATACAAGAAAAAGAAAACTTGCCAGTAAAAACAGATATTACTTCTTTTTATCAGGCAGAGAGGGTCATCAGTCATTTTCGCAGCACTCATATAAGGCAGTCCAGAAGGGACTTAAAATGATTACTGCCTGTTGGGAGCAAAAAAGGCAGATAATGCAACAGGCTTTCCCTTTTCTTCTGACAGTAAAATTTCCCTTTACTGTGATCATGATCATTCAATAAACTTTACTTTAACAACAATCACTGCCCAAACATACGTAAGGGGATTTTTTCTACTTAAACCCAACATAACCATCAACGTGACAGTAACATTTCATTTGTAAATGGCCAGCTCTACTTAATATAACAGCAAAAATTAAGTGGTACAAACCAAACAAAAAGCCTCTTTGTGTGCAACACTGTTTTTAAGTGACAAATTAGTCGTCCCTCATTTCTTTAGCTGAATTACACAAATTCATCCATCCATCCATCTCCGCTTATCATTATCAGGGTCGAGGGGGGACTGGAGCCTATCCCTGCTACCATATGGTGAGTGGAAGGGTACACCCTGGACAGGTCGTAAGTCTTTTTCAGGGCTAACACAGAGAGACAGACAACCATTCACACACACATTCCCAATTTAGAATCTCCAATTAAATTAAACCCCATTAACTGCATATGTTTGGACTGTGGGAGGAAGCCGGAGAGAACCCATGCAAACGTGGGAAAACATGCAAACGCCACACTGAAAGGCCCCGGCCAGATTCATCTACATACAAATGTGTCTACACGGTTCACTCTCCCTGATTTTGTTGACTTTTCCTGATACGCTCAGGGCAGTCTAACCTTCAAACTGCATCGTTCACATGCAGCTCCCTCTGCATGAAGCCCAGAGGGCTGCTTGAACCTAAATAGTGCCGATGTACACAAAGACACTGCATTTTCATGAGGATAGAAAATGTTTGGGTGGGGTTGGGGACACCGACACAAGTACTTAGCTCCAGGCTATTCTGGAGTGCGTTAGGAGTTTTTGGACACTGGTGACACGGGCTGGGACTGTTACAAAGCCATTTAAATGTCTTAAATGTCACAATGGTGTAATTCTGTAAAAGAGGAATTATTTATTTATTTTTCCCCCCTGCTGAAAAAGACCAAACGCTACCTCTCTGGCGCAAAGACATTTGTTCTCATTGCATGCTCATTCAAGTGCCTTGAAGTAACAAAGGAGTGTTCCTGCTCTCTCTGTAAGTGAAGGGAGACAGGTTATAGAAATGAATTGCAACCAAGATGGCTGAAAGGAATGCTTGAAGGCAAATAAAGCACACATCTCATTTCATCTTGTCTTATTAACAAGTGCAAGCAGATAACAGCACAGTTGCCCCTAAACGCTAACTGAAATGTGATTTGATTAAACGAGGCAGCCATTCCAGTGTCCACACACTCTAGTGGCATCTCCGCCACCACAATAACTCCAGTAACTCAAACAACCCAAACTCATTTCCCGAGTTCATATTTAGTGTGTACACTGTGGCTAATGAGGAAAATTAGACAAATAACGAATGCAGTTCACTCTGGATTTGAGTCAACACATCAGCCAGTCTGGAGGGGCCTCGCAGTGGCAAGGAAATATATTGTTTCAGCCAGGTCTCGCTCGTAAACAAACAGCAAACATTTTCTCTGTAATTAGCAGAGCTTTCCTGCTAAAGCATGGACAAGATCGGGTGATTACAGTGATCACAACAACCTTCCTGAGCCCTCAAGATGCATGCGGGTAAACTTCTGCATCCTGCTGTCTTTTGATAGGTTTTCTGTGGTGATTTGACAAGCTTTGACTGTATTAAGAAGATACATTATGGCCTTACATCCTCCTCATAGGACAGAAAAAAACAAAAGGGAGGTTAAGGTTGTACACAGAAAACTCCTGTGGTACTTTCTCTTCTCTGCTCTCACTCTCAGTGAACAGATTAAAAGAGTTTTTACGAATGCGCTCACTTCTTGTACAACAGTCTGAGAATACAGAGACAGACATCATCATCTCTTTCCCCCCTTGAAATCCTGCCAAGGTTCAGTGGTTGCAGCTAACTGGCACCCCGCTAGCTTTCATACCATGAAAGTGCAGAGTTTATACAAGATTTGACGTAACACAAAATAACCGGGATGCTTGTAAGTCACAAATTGTGTCCTGCTTTTACAAAACTCTGACAGTGTATTACTGATAAAATGTACAGGAAAATCTGAGTACACAAGCAGGCAGTTTAATTCTGTTTTAATTTGTTTTTAGCTAAAGCCAGAGAAGAAGGAGGATCGTTAACCTGATCATAATAACACAAGTGTTGACTGCCCAATGTGATGCTTATAGAATAATTGCACTCCCTCTCCCTCCAACTATGGAATTCTTTAGAAAAATGAAGCCACGATAGCTGAACCAAAACAAAAGCACTAACGATAGCTTGTTTGCATGTTTAGTAACAGGTAACAGAAATGGTGGATGGTGCAAAAGAAAAGAATCCCATTGTCAGAGGACACAGAGAGGGCGAAGAGAGAGCATGACACAAATCCAAAGTAACGAGAGTGAACCTCTCAAACCCTGAGCCAACTTTAAACATGCTCCAGATAAAGGTCTTGAGAGAGTTTGGCATTATTAAGTAGACACTGCAGCATAAAAGCCCATAAACTCAATTACTGCTCCTTTTATTTTAAAGATAGATTCATCATGAGTATGGATGATAGCGACCTCACGATATTTTTCAAAGCTGCTCTTTGCTCCAGGGATTTCATTCTTCCATGTTCTACTTTAAAACGTTCTAAAGGTGTTGTATTGATTATAAGTCAGAGGGTATATTTGGCCATGTTTTCCTTCTTTCAAAAACTCTCATTCGATTACTGTGCTAGACAAAGAAACAGAGAAAACCCAACTGGATTCACAGTTCTATATATAAATGCAGCCCCATAGCATTACACTCCCACCTCCTTGTTTCATGATCACAATATGTAGTCACTGTGGCAGTCCTGGCCAGGTCCGCTTCAAACATGCTGGAGACCATCTGATCCAAACAAATTTATTTTGGTTTCACTGGTTTCACTGGCCTAAAGGCTCTACTGCCAAACTCATCGTCTGTGGCAATGTTAAATCACGCTGCTTCTTCTTGGGAGGCTGATCTCATGCAATGCTTTCCTAATTTCCTTGCACTCATTGAAAGACGCTTTTCCCTGACCAAAACCAAGAAATCTGTGGCGTTCCCAGGTTCATGATATTAGACTTAACTGGAAATTATCAGTAGAACTCCCTTATTTCCATCAAGGATATGCTCTGAGGTCTAGCATTTTCAGTCTGAACTTACAATACGGATTACATTCTTTACTCTAAATTACAAAATCAGTAAGAAATGTGGAAACATGTAGCTTCCAATGCTTGATACTAAAATGTGCCGGCTCTGGTCGCCAGTGACTTATATGTATTGTTAAGACCACTCTCTTAAAATCGAGTCCATCATATGCGTACGGTCTAGATGACCCTACAGTAGAGGTAAGATAAGAGCACAGACTCTCACTCAAGCCATAGAGCATACAATATAGCTGGTGTCAGCCATGACACAGGGATGTACTGTGGGTGCAGATGGAGCAATAAGATGACATTTTGCTCTCCATTTCCTCTCACAGCTGTTGCTAGCAGCAGGAAAAAGCAGAAAGAGGGGATAGAGGTTGACATTGTTAGAGCGAAAGATGGTAAAAAACAGTGTGAAAAGGAAGCAGAGATGATGAGAATGGGATGGACGCGTGTTAACGTGCACCTTTGCCTCTGCCCGTTACTTCTATCTCCCGACCTTCAACTGCTGCTTCTGTCCTTGCTGGCTGTCTCTTTCCTCACCTCCCTCAATCTCTGGGCTCATTTTTCTCTCGATCTCTCTGCAGAAGTCGACACAGATCACACACTGCCAGTAGGCTCATCTGGCAGGTACGAATGTGGAAAAGGCCTTGCTGTTTCTAATGAGACACCCTCTGTGAGATTTTTAAAAACCCACTCTGTCGTTTGCCTCCAACAACACTAGCACACAGTGGTGGACGGCAAAAGGTTAGAGAGTAAGAAGGGGAAGGATGAGATGTGAGGGGGGAATTAGGAGGAAGGGACAGAAGAGATGAAGCATGAGATAGAAAAAGAGAAGCAGGACAGAGGGAGAGGCAAAGCAGCAGAGGGGAACAAGACCTCTTATAACCTCAGCCAAGTCAAGGCAAGTCCAGCTTTTTATTCTGACAGGAGAAGGTTGACTGATCGCAGCATCTGTGTGAAATAGTCTGAAATACTAAGCTTACACATGGACAATAAGAGAATACAATGCAGTCCTCAGGCACGTAATCTAAAGCCAAATTGGAATTCTCTCTTGTGTTAAAGATCTGAGGCTGCACACTGGCTCAGAGTGGGTTCACAAGTACATGAAATAACTTGAGGGCAAGACCTAATTGCGCTTGAAATATTGATCAATGAAATCTTAAAACTAATCCTCCAACAGGGAGACAGTGAAGAGATACCATTACTGTGGGCATCTGTGATTTTCTCTGTTCAGGTCTAAAAAGTTCCTACAATCGAGAGGATGACTATTGAGATTACAGATTTCTTTTTCCCTTTATGATTAAAGTGTAGCAATACGGCTATACTAACATCCATCTGAACGAGCTATTCTCTGGTAAAACATCCTAATGTCCTTTCACGGCAGATGGCTGACCGTCCCAGAGCCTGGTTCTGCTGGAGGTTTCTTCCTCTTAAAAGGGAGCTTTTTCTTCCCACTGTGCCCAATTGCTCGCTCATTGGGGGTGCTCTGATTTTGGGGGTTTTCTCTTGTCCATGTAAGCACTTTGAGGCGACTCTTATTGTGATTCGTCGCTTTATGAATAAAACTGAACTGGAAAAAAAACATTTAAAAGGATTCCAGTTGCTGCCAGTTTTTCCTCACTATAAAAAATCTATCACAATTAAAAATCAACTTTTTATCCAAGCTTTCAAAACAACAAAAATAAAGCTTAAAACTGAAGACTAGTTTACATTTACATGTACATAACGGTGCAATATTTAAAAAAAATACATCTTGCTTATTACTGGAATTCATGTGATTACAAGAAAAAAAAGTTTAATTATATGATACACATGATAATACACAAATGTGAGTAGGTGTTATTGAATGGGATGGCTTTTGTGAATTGCTCACACAAGCGGAAATGAAACAAAGAAGCTGTGGTCTAGAGAGAAATTGAAGGAAACAGATTCAACGTTAATGAGAGAAATGAAAGAGGTGTAATCAGGAGAGCTGAGGGTTGCGTTTATAGTCGTCACTCTCACAGCTTTACAGCAAACCACTTCTTCCACGTCCATTACAAGATGTCGTCTTAATTGAATGGTTGACTCTGAAATGAACTCCCAGCGACTGCTGGGGAGGCAGACTACAACAACAACAACAACAACAAATCAGGAGACTCACCTGCTGGTGTTCCACCAGGATGACGCAGCACTGGCATGAGACATCAATGGAGCAACGCTAACTGTACACCACTGCCAGGCTGCCCATACTTCTCACCAGACTAGTTCTCAGGAATCTTGCCAGAGGCTTGCAAGACAGTAATAGTGCAGCATACTGTGTTTGCTGGCTTCCAATTAGTTACATACGGCATATCAACTCAAATTCGTTCACATTTCAATTTTCAAAACACTGGTTGCCATGTCTCTTCCTGAACCCCCCTCCCACTTCTTCCTTGAGGAGCTGTGGACAACTGCTGGGCTGCACAGTGAGATCACCGAGTAAACTGGTGTAGTGGCTGTCAGACAAATAGAGTGACTGAAAGCATCCTTTATTTGCTTTGTCACAGATTTATGGCTCAGCTCCAAAAAGTTATTCTCTCTTGCTTAACCATGCCAGCCTATAGTCATCCCTTTAACACTTGACCTGAAGGCAAATAATAAAGCTAACAGCTTATCAGATTTAAGCACTTTTGCACAAAGCAACTAGACCCACTGGAAGCTTCATCTTCAGGCAAAACTGAAGAAGAACCATTTATGACAGTTCAGTAGACTAAAGGGAAAATGGATTTTGGTCATATTAGATGTCACGGTCACTGATACTGTAGTTTCTTGCAACATATCCTTCTAATTAAAACTGCGGATGTGAGCTGACATGTTTCAACATTAACATTAGCTCATCGTTAATGTGAGCCTCATGTGTAGAAATGCGAGATTAAACTGGGGAAACAGGAGTCGCAGCATTGGGAAGGAGCGATTTACAGTGGCCCGCAGTTTTGCAGTGACCTACTTTGGATTTGGCAGGGAGAGAGAGAGAGAGCGATCTTAAATAAATGCATCACAGCTCACACTTTCATTTCCATATGGTTTGTAGCAACAGCCAGAAGACTTTCTGCTGCTGACAAGACTCCTGTCATGTATCGTTCCGTAGGTGGGAAAAAACGGTGAGATGGAAAGCTAATTTGATCAGAGTGGGTTGAAAGCCAAAATAGAACTCCTAAAAATATCAAATGGCTGAAAAAGATTCATCATTAGGCCGTTGAGGCTTTTTCACTGCTAGTAAAAAATGGCCCATAGCCTTCAAAACATTCATCCAAGTCGTGATTTTGCCCATGCAATACAACAACTGCATCAGATAATGAGTCTTTTTGCATCAACATTTAAACATGATAATTTTACTATTATTAACAGCATTAAAGTGAATACAGTAACAAGACAAAGCCTGTTTATCTGCAATAAAAATGTAATAATATCTCCATCTTATTGCATGATATTTGATCACTTTGTTGCCTAATAAGTAGTCTCACGCTCTCACTTGCAGTAGGTGGAACGAGGCTGGTAAGACTCACTCAGGTTAATGGAGGCACGGCCTCTGCTAAGTAAGCCTGTTGTGGGGACTTGTAAATTAATTAGAGTAATTTAATTAGATGAGCTACTCCACAATGCTCTAAAGCACTACCTGATAACCACAGTTACGAGTAATTCTGGTTGAAAATGTAAGCGAAAAGCAAAAACAAGTTCTTTTTTAATCATTCACTCGGTGACTGACACACAAGCAGAAATCAAGAAAGAGGAGTGGGCCGCTTCCTGCTTGGTGACAAACAGGAAAGAAATCAGAGAGTGACATGCACAATGGGATGGTGACAGAATGAGCGACTGTTAATGACAGAGCAGAAAAACACAAATGCCCAAACAGAGTGAGCCAGAAGTTTTAATTTGCGAGCATTGTATGTTTGACACATATAATTACAAATAACCGTTACACATTTTACATACAAAGTTTATTTCTATGGACATGTATGGGTAAAAAGTCATTCCTCCTCCTTTTCCTCTCTTCCATTTCGCTCTGCCCTGCCTCTTTAAGCTCGCCTAATTCTCCACGGCCATCCACACTACTCGGCTCGTCATTAGCACTGCACTAATCAACCACCGCCCATTAAAATCCATTCTTTTGCCAGGGAAGGCACACTGGTGACAGAAGGGGAGAAGGAGTGATGGAAATTGGCCTTAATAACAAGCACACAACATTTACTGCGAGAGAGAAAGGGAGAGGACAAAAAGGGAGAAGGGTGGAAGAAGAATGAAAGCGGGGACAACCCCGCGCTGATGAGCACACAAAACATACCACTGACCTTTTCAAAATGGGGATGCTTTTGCCAGTGAGAAAATGGAGGATGATGCAACGAGGCTTCTAATCTAGACCAAAATTTGTGTGCAAGCCGTCATCAAAAGTCCCAATGCTCAGTTTCTGAGGACAAAGTGACTAATGTCTGAATTAATATCATTAAGGCTAAAGTAATAAGTCATGTCACACTAATGTAGGTTACTAAACTGTCACCTTAGGGGGGAACTTTAGTACTGGAGAGTCACAATGTGCCAAATGATAATTTTAATAATGGAATCACTGAAAAACAAACAAAAAAAAATCAAGAAAGCTTAGAATGGGACTAAATAGACTAAATAAAGCCCAAAAAGATAAAAATAGATGCAGGACTGGTGAATCTTTCCAAGTCCCTAATTGCCATTAAGACATTCAGGATGACATCAAAATCTATTATCTTTATATTCTGCACTCTAAAACTTGCATTATTTTATTCTTTCTAAAACAATGCATACACACTCTCACTGAGAGAACAGTGCCGTGACGGTGGCAGCCATTTTGTGCCTGTGTTTTTCCCCTAAGCCTAAGTGCTGAGAGAATAAGGAGAGAGTTGGGATGGGAGCCAGGACAGCATTTTGGCAGGAGTAGATGTACAGGCCAATGCATGACAAATGAGTGTGTCATGCATACTGTTGAGCCCGGGCAGAGACCTGCCCAGCTCATCCGTTTGGTGAACACGGCACAAGTCAATTTAACTACAAAGACCCCCCCCCCACACCTACACTGCTGCATCGTTCTCCCTCCTCCTGCATCTGGGAAAAGGAACAGGGACCTCTCTTGGTTTGATTTCAAGGAAGGGAGAGGCTTAGTGAATGAGTGGGGTGACAGGGAAATATGCGAGGAAGGAAGGAAGAAGGAAGCGAGAGGCTGTCAAGCATCCTGACAGAGAAGGAGAGCGATGGGCAGCAGAGACACATAAACAGACTGTGAATCAGGAAGTGACATGCACGAGGAGATGGTGATAACTGAGAGAGAATTAATGGTAGCAAAAAATGGGAGAGATTCAGCACAGCACTGGGTAGAGAGGGAAAAAAAACCCAGGGAAAGTTTCCTTTTCTAAGCTGCAACCACTTTTTTGGGCATTATCGTGACTTCGCATTTTAGAGATACTTCTCGATAGGCACCACAACTCCATTAGAACACATACAATATGCACACACAGTAGAGCCCTTGTTCTTCCTGCGACAATAAATCATCTCCTTCTGATTGTTTTATGCTCAGCGAAGCAGTGGCTTTGACGACAGTTCATTTCATGCCAATTGTTCACTGCCCCCCCCCACAACCCGCCAGTCAGCCCCCTCATTCTCTTTTCATTTGACAAAGACAGACTCCTGCATGCATCTGATTAAAAAGCTTGCTCTGACAAGAGGCAAGCTGTTGGCTGCTATGTGAGGAAATCAATGGTACCCAAGGGGTCTCTATATTTTTTTAAGGGGGTGTTTAATTTTTAATCTGGCAAAACATCTTGTGCATATAGACGTGAGTGGCATCTGTTGGAGGTGCAGATGCTACTCTTTTCACTTGAAATGCCACAGATGCTGAACCTAAAGCCATGTTGTCTAGAATGAAGACAAAGCCACTTCTTAAAAATGGAAGTCACTGTGTGTCGAACATACGGTTCTTCTTTACAACTACTATCACTCAGAATATGCAAACACTCAACATCCGAGAAGCAACACATATGCTCAGAGCTAACAAAGAAAAGCTAAACATGATATGCATTATAAGGTGCACATTTCTCCAGTGCTATTAAACCACAGGTGCCTACTTTGGTTGTTTGTCAGTTCTCCTATGTGTCTACATGAGTTTGCCCTTGTCTTGGTCTCACCAGGTTGCAAACAGCATGTAAAACAGCAGATGCCCATGTACCGGTGATGGGAGTGGGTTCTAATTCTTCTCTACAGGCACTGGACAGACAAAATATTCTATAATTTTAGCAAATTCTGGCTTTACAAGCAGTTTGAGGCAGAGCAGCATCTCTCAGACGGGTGCAACTGACTTAAGAGATACTCAAATAACTACTGTTGTTTAAACTCCTAACAGATCATTTGTCTGGCTAATGCAACAGACCCACCTATGTTTCTCTTTAAAAGTATATGTAAATATATTTACATATTCATATTTTATATTTGATGCGAACAGGCTTACAGGCTGCTGTTAGCTTATGTAAGCTGCTGTTAGCTTCTGTAAGCTACTGTTAGCCTCTTTTAGTTGCTGTTAGCTTGAATGACACTATCTGAAAATGGATGTAACTTTTTATACTTTGACACTTAGTGAAAAAACTGTTTCTCTCATACGATTTTCACATCGTATGAGAGAAACTGTACAACTGTTTAATTGAACAACTGAAACTGTTTACCAGAGAGAAAGTGGGATTTTAGGACGATCAAGCCTAACTAGTTGGCATAATGCTAGCTTTTAACCAGCTACTGTTGTTATTTAGCCAGCTCATCAGCTGTCTTAAATAAATTAAAAAAATTACTGACTGGACCTTTAAAACTAAGCTAAGTTAAATATCTACCAGCTGTAACAACAGATTTATGTTAGGTTGCCAGATCGGTGTGTTAACACACCGATCTGGCAACGTAACATAAATCTGTTGCTGTACGTGTTCTGTTAATGTTTCTGTATTCCTGTGGCTGTTTTTGACTTTTGGGGATCAGCTTTAACAAACTGCCTTTTCTTTCTTGCCTTTTTGAAGGGAAGCCATTGGCCTCTACACTTTCCCCTTTCCACAATCTGTGTTTTACCAGTTACAAAATCCTCCAACCACTATGAAAGTTTGAAAATGAAAGGTTTAGATTAGGATTTAGGCTTAGATTAACGCTAATTTGCAGGGGTGTCATCAGTGCATTTGGGATTTATTGAAGCCCAAGATGATTGTGATTTGAAGAAACACTACTCCCTCTTCTGATGCAGACATGAGAGAGGTATATTTCCATATATCTATCTTTTAGGAAACAAAACAAACAAGCACATTTCCTGCAACTTCAAAATATTCTTTAACTGTATCTACAATGATTTACCAATGACCAGGGCACACAGAGCTATGATTGGAAAGAGAATGAGAAATATAAGAGAATAAAAATGTAATCAAAAACATTTTCTTTTTGCATACTCACTGTGGAGTTTTTTCCTTGCCAAAAATAGGACATCATCAATTTAAGACAGTTTGGGTGCAGGGGTGGCAGTAACAAAGGTCAAGATCCGTATGCATCAGAGGCTTCTGGACAGTGCTGATGGTTTAAATTTGGGGCTACATTAAAATTTAAAAGGTGCATTGGGCAGGAGGTAACCTGCTTAAAACAGCCTGAACTTGAATAATAAAGTGAGTTACATTATTAAAGAAGCAGAACTGCAATGCTTTTATACTTTAAAGTACACCAATGGGACAAAAGAAGCAAAAGATCTAATGGTGTGTCTTTGGATAGAGGACTCATTTAGTGCTGTTTCTGAGGTTTTTTCTTTTTATTAATCCCTTATTGGCATGAAGAAATTTTTCTGAATTTTAGTGGGTAATTAAAGGAAAGCCGTGGTGTCTCAAGAGGGGTAATTTAAGTTGATAGGATGACTTATTTGTACTTTAAAAACTGTCTTGTGCAGCTTTTCTCCTTTTTCATGTTCTCCTTTGAATTTTATGTTTCTTTCTCTTTCATTTATCCCCTTTTTGAGATTTTACGCCCATGAAACCCAATTACCTTTCTGCTATGTCGTCTTCCCAATCAGTTCTCTCATCTAATCTCTGCTAATGTAGGTCATTGTCATTGGCGGAGGAGGCTTGACTGTGTCAGACAGCACAACAAAGTCCTAATGATGCACCGCCAAATTAAATACCTGTAATTGTACAGATGGGATGCTTAATGTAGCATTGCCACAAGACACATCAAACTAAAGACATTTGTTAACAGCCATCAGTCCTTTTTTTCCCGTAATATTTAATAGTTTGCTTGTAAAAAATACAGAGAAATATTCAAAGAAAAATTATGGAAATGTTTTGGTCTATAAGGTGTCAAAGCTAACAACATTGAAAGAGGAAATAATCAGAATACACAAGACATGTGAGGTGAAACACAGAGTCACATTAGCACCTTCACCAAAACATGAACCTCCTCACCTTCCCCGTCAGATACTAACAACATTTTGGTCAGAAGAGGGCATAATTCATTGGTGTCACACCAAAGTCCTTAAAGAAAGAGCAAAGCATTGAGGGCCACCCACAGGCGGGCATCATCCAAAACCATCCTATCTAATTAATCAAAGGTTCAAGGATCTGGACCACCCTTAAGGTGAGTTAATTAAAACCGCTTTTTTCCGCAGGCTGTATTAAGTCTTTACCTCTGGATAAAAAAAATTCAAAAACGTCTCCCCTCGCCTCTGGCCCTTTAGAGGCATAAAGTGAAAAAGCCAACTGTTAATTTAGAGCTATTCAGGGTAAGCGGATTGCACAGGGTGAGGCTTGAGGCTTAGTGCAGATTGCAGGGCAGTGTGTTTAATGCAAGAGAGATAGCAGGGTCATTTAAAGCATCACTGAAACCAGCGGCTCCACTCCCTGCAGCACCGAACCTCTGTTCGCACATTGTTAACTCATCTGCTCTCTGCGACTCCCTGTACTTTCTCCTGCCTCTCTGCTCTTTTCTGTATTCATTTTACTTCCTTTAGTCATACAAGTAACATTTTTTCGTCCTAATTTATATTCAAATGTACTGGAAAGAAAACAAAAAGTCTCAAAGAAGTTAACTCAAATGGAACTCAAACTTTGTTGAACTGAAAAAGAAGAAAATCCTCCAAACCAAAATGTAAGAAATTCTGTATAAGTCTATAGGCCAGAATAATCGGAGCTAACAGGGTTAAAGAACATGTCCTCAGAGAATATGGACCATCTCGAAGGGCACTTGCTTTACAAGGAAACAGTGTGCTGAAGATAAAGGGAAAAACTGTAAGTTGCTGTTATTCTTACGTATTTACTTTGCAAGACTTTTTCATTGCTGAACAAAGTAAGTATTTGCCTGAAGGTTCCTTCTGACTGTCAGTCATACTGACAAATCCAATCTGGCAGAGGATCAAAATAAAGCACTTGGATTTCACTGTCACCTACAATGTCTGTAATAGGCTACGCATGGTTAATCATTAAAGAGCCGATATTCTGAATGGAGCCGTTTCCAGTGACAGATATCTTCATAAGGCAACAACGAAGCACTACTAATGACGGATGGCTTTGTCTGGGAGAATAAATCTTCACAGCTCATTTTACCGAATTTGAGAAAAAGCTGGTTTTCAGATATGCTCAAGGTGAATGTAATATTACAGATACTGCAGCATAATTAAACCATGACTGAAACTTTATGGGGAAAGCGGTGTTATTGGTTTTTAAATGCATGAATACTTTTGCTACTGAATCATGCTATGTTAGCGCTTAAAAAAAATTTTTTTTACAACTCTATGAAAAAATATTTACCTCCTCCCTGATTTCTTGTCTTCTTGCATATTTATGACACATATGCATTTATTAAGGGCAAACCCATAATGAAACCTTTCCATTTCACTTTAAGACTCTCGTTATTTCAAAAAATATAGAATATGAAAGTCATATGACTACATGATTCCTGATGTGGCATCAGTACTTATTCAGAAAATGCTTTTTCCTGAATAATGACAAAATTCCCTCTGATGGCATTCAAAAGTTTATATTAAGACGTCTCTCAAAAAAAGGAAAAAGGAGACTTTTTGTTCTTTTTAACCAGGGCATGCTGTTTGATAAATGCCGGTCATCTTACAAAACAAGAAAACAACAAAGCATAACTCAGCCATAACCGAACAAAGTACTGCTGAAAGTGTGCTAGCTTCAATCATGCACATCTTCAGCTTTGTTGAATGGGGCTTGTTTGACACTGACTTGAGCAATTCTATCTGTCATTCACACATGTACCATTATTTGGTAAGAGCAGCAGTGCAACACCTTGGACTAAACACAGCAAGGTTGGTGGTTTTAAGAGACAAAATAACATAATAACATTTTTTCTCTTTATACTGTTATGATGGCTCTCTTTCCTTTCTCCTGGCACTGGTGAGAGCCTCCTGGCTAAATGCAGAAGAGTAATCATAACTGCATGCCTTGATTGCGCTCTCGCAGTCGGTGCTGAAAGAAGCATATCTGTATGGATTTATATGGATTCTTTTTTTGTTCAAGTATCTCTACACTTAGAAAAAAAATTGTTTCATCTTACCGCTTCTCCTTGAAAAATCTTTTTTTTCTACATCACAGATGTCTTCTTTTGGCAAAGTACCACAGCTCTTGTTACCCGTCTTTCTCAGCTCTAATAATATGTCACCATATGATGCGTCTGGTTTCATGTATTTCACGTTTTGAAGATTATCGTAATATGTAAATTGATTTAAGATATCATCATATTTATACGACCTGAGAAATCACTGACACTGCATAATAAGTGATAAACTCTTAAAAAATTGGAAATCCCACTCCATATTTCACCTGTATAAACAAATTAACAGTCTGATGTAGGCAGCATAAGTTAAATACGTTTTGCTTTTAGTTGTACCTTTCCTGGTTTGTTTGGGTTTGTATTGTTAGTGTTGGAGTAGATTTTTCAGGAAAAGTAAGACTTGTGCTTAATAAAGTTAAAGGACAATTTGGGCTTACAAAACAAGGTTTAGGTGCTTATCTGCACCTTATCTGCAGATGCCTTACATCTAATTTTCTTGTGGTGTGTGTGTAACCCACACTCACTGCTCACATTGTTGTCACCAATGAGCTAGGAGGGCGTTCTCAAGAAAGTGTGCAAATGATTCAAATTACAGAGTGCGCTCCATCTGACCTCATGAATTTAAACAGGCTCATGTATTCCAAATACAGCTGTTTGACAACATCAGATGAGAAAATTAAATTGGAACACATGAGCTCATGTGAGGCAATGCATACACACATCTCGCTCTCTCTTCCTGCCTTATAAGGTGTGATCTAAATAACAGCGCAGGACAAGCTTCGCATTCTATATTGAGCAGCCACAAGTAATGTAAAAAAAAAGACAGACATGATGGTTTTCATTATTACATAAAGGACAAAAGGAGATGGAGAATGAAAAAGCATAATGAAAAGACAGAAGGGTGGAATGAAGCCAAAATGGCATACACGCAATTTACCTTTGTGCCGGAGAGGGGGGGAAAAAAAAAACATGGGGTGGCGGCAAAATGCACATGGAAATGTCGGGAGAACACGAGGGTAGGACAAAATAAAGTTAGTGAGAAGGAAAAGTGTCATGTGCCACCTCTAATGCAGTCTGCTCTGGGTGCTAATGAGCACCCCAATGATACTTTGTTAAAAGGAACCAGCACTGAGAGAAATAAGTAAAAGAACACGCCGCATTTGCTCCATCTGGTTTGATATAAATTAGCCCATCAACAGCACTGAGGTGGTGGTGTAAGCTGCCCTCATTTGCACATATAGTAAGTAATTTACCTCTAAAAAAAGATGACAGTTTCCCCCCTTTTATAATCACCATATGTATAAATATTTCAGTGTCCTCTGACTGCTAAAATAGAGAAACGTGTAGAAAGCGACTCCGCGGTAGACGGAACTAGGATCCACTGCAATCCGATGCCTTTTAAAATTTAATGATAAATTCGAAGCCGCGAGAGAACTCCCTTAAAAAAAAAATCTTACAGTAAAGGCTTCCCCCATTTGAGCTAAATATGTAATTAAAAGCATGCAGCAGACTGTGTCTAAATCAGTGCCAGAATTTTTATGGGAGAAACTGGCCAGGAAGGCAGTTCCAGTAAGAATAATTCTTTTTTAAAATGATAGATCTATTTGACCAACACTTTTCACACAGGTGCACAGATATAATGTGCACGCCCTTTTCTTATTCAGAAGGGGAGAAATTCTATTAAAAGTCATCAGGCAGTGGCAATGCCTCACTACTGAAGAATCCTTACAGCCCATTCGGCTTTTATTCTTCACCTGCCGCCTTAGCTTGGCATCTCACAGACCCAGCTCTTTCTAGCACAGAAAATGAACCGAATAACTCAATTTGGCATTTTAGTGTTCAAAGAGGGATTCTGTCACTTACCTATTTGGTTGTTTTCAAGGCATCGGTGGGAGGAGGAGAGCATAAAGAGAGGGAGAGAGAAGGAGAAGGAGAAAGAGAGGAGCCGGTTAGTTCAAATGCACCTCAACGCGATTGTACATTAATCATGCACTGATAAATTCATCACTCATTTATCATACTTAGCCACGGCTTTTCTATAGAGGATGTAATAAATGCCGTCCTTTAGACAAAGTCATTCATCCAGGACAAAAGAGAAATCCAAGGCAAAGATCAAGAGCAGAAAGTAGAATCCAGATTAACAAGATGTAATGTGAAAATTCACACATCCTAAAAATGAAAAATTGGACTAAAACTCGGGACACGGAACATATTTACCATGTTTTCATGGTATATGGCCCCTATGCATATATTTGATACCCAGGGTCTGCCCTATTTTGGCAATGGTGAAACAATGTAAGTATAAGCAGGGCACAGTCATATTTCTTTTAGTGTTTCTCCACATTTCAGATGGGATCGAAACATACAGTCAGCATGTGGTGATGCATAAACATTACCTCACTGTGATGAATATGTCAAAAAAGACGCTTTCCGGGTGCAATCACAGTGAATGTGAGATGCAGTGTCTTTCAACGTAAAGTTACAAGTGAGGTACGACTCTGTCCCAGTTTTTGTGCAAACATACATAAAACCTTGAATTCCAAAGTGAGACATTCCTTTATTTAGAAGAAGGCAAAAAGAAAAGAAAAAGGAAAAAAGAACTAGGAGTGTTTGGAAACAACAGCAAGGCCTGCTATAAATACTGCCATCTGGAAGGAGAAGAATATGCAAGTGCCTATCGAGCTACATAACAAAAGGCTAGTCTGCAAGACCGTTAAAAGGCATTTTGATTCTGCTGAAGTCATGTTTTTTTCCATCTCTTCGCTTTTCCTATCTAGGTCAACCAAGGAAGATACTGAAAGGAAGGCGGGAGGGAAAAAGACAGAAAAAGGCTAGGAAGTGGTGGTGTGGACAGTGTGTGTGTGTCTTTGTTCTCGAGGCTGTTGAACGCTTCTCATTTTCTCACTGATTGGTTGAAACCGTATGCAGATGGAGCAAGGTAGTGGGGGGAGAAGAGAGGGGCAGTTCTCCAAGAGAAAATTTGGCAGCCAGTGGAAGTTATACTTCATTGTTTATTAGCAGCTATCTTAAAAATTTCCATATCAAACACAATGAGCAACAACTGCTTTGTTGAGCGTTTTGGCCTCCTTTCAAGGGAGAGGACAGCCTGTTGGGGGTGTTGACAAAGCTGGGGAAGCTGGGTGGTTGCGGTTTGGTGTTGACATGTTTGTGTGTGTGTGTGTAAAAAGAAGCGAGGCGAGTGAGCTGAGAGTCTGGGGAGGTTGAGAGTGTGGAGTGGGAAGAGAGGAGGGGTAGGGACAAGCCATGTTGAGAGACGGAGAGAATGCCAGCTTTCAAACACATCTTCTGTCACAGACAGCGTGGAGGGGAAAACTATTCCATGTTGGACCCCCTTAATTAAAACCACCATCGCACATGCAATCATGCAAAAAACACACATTCGCACGCGACACTTGCTTTCCTTCCTCCGCCTGCATTAATAGAATCAAGTCTGCGTGCTATCAGATACCTGCTATTTTCTCCTGCTAAATCCAATTTGCTGATATTTCCAGAATGCCTCTCTCTCCCTCCCTCCCTCCGATTGCCTCGCTCCCTCTCCCTCTGGTCCATCCTTCTTATCGGATTGCAAACAAACTGTCTGGCTGTGTGCGCCCTGCTTAGTAACACACTGGTATGAAGCTGGGACAGTGGCAACGGGAAGAGAGGGAGGTAAAATCAAGGGAGGAAGGGATGGAGTGTATACTTCAGGATGCAAAGGCAGCAGATAAGTGTTTGCTGCTGTGGTGACACGCTATTAAGGGGGAGAGAAGCAGGGAATAGAAGCGGTGGTCGGATTTACCAGTAAACAGGCAAAAGAGAGAGCCTGGTATCAGATAGGTAATAATAATAATAAAAAAAAAGCTATCTAAATTATAATATCATCTGAATTCTGCTGTACATACCAGCAAAAAGGCTTTATACACTGTAATATCAAACGTGCCTTTTGCTCTCCCAACTAACCGTTCTCCGTGTTAACTTATAATCCTGCCAAGATAATACAACTCTATGTTAGGAGAGGCCTCTGTGGCCTGCCATCACCCACAGGCTTCAGAATCACAGTGAAACCCCACCAAACAAAATGGCACCAGTGGGGCACAGCCTTTTCCATCTGTGTCATGCCAGGAGGGAACATGAGACCATAAGGGATGCTGAGATTGCTGCAGAGCCCCCGACCATTACTGGCATTTTAGATAGAAGGCGACAGGCGGAGATGGGTGGCGTGGAGTCCATAAAGCGCTGTTAGCATGCAAATCAGAATGCTGTTTAGTGTTCACAGTGAAAATCATGCTAAGTGTTGCCCCTGCTGTGTTGGCAACTGATTTTGCTTGTTCATTTAAAAAATAATAAATAGATTTTCTGAAGCAAATAGAGAAAAACCGTCATTTATACAACACATTTCCCCCCAAAATAAGTCTACAAACATTTGTAAAATGTAATTTGCTTCACCAAATATGTTTCAAAGGACAGGTAATTGCATAAATTACATTCACTGGTGTCCTATTTTATAATCCAATGAGTGTGGGAACCTGTCGGTGTAGCGCGCTGGAGATGCAGAGGCATGCTGCTCTGTTCTGTTCTGGGAAACATTCTTTTAATGTAGTCTCCACTCCAAATGTGCAAGTAGAATGACTCTAAATTATTATATGTGATAAAACATGGTGATGGTATCAACACTGCTAGCAATTTCTAATATTGTCTATTATTGTCATTTTGGTGACAAAGGAGCCGCAGCAGGGTCAGTGAAACTGGCCGCCGGTCTACACAGCTTTAACTACTTTTGCCGGGGCTTGCTATGACCTACTAGAGCAGGGCTAGTTTTATGGGTGCTAAGTTGTTGTGGGAAAAGGCTGCATATTACACAATCGACTATGAGGAAAACTGCTACCCCAGGAGCATGCATATTATATGCCTTTCTTGTGGGTCAGCAATAGTGCAGGTGTGCACTTGGTTGGCACAAGAGGCCAATAAAAACTTGATGACATCTGTTACATTGTATGCACGAGAACGTGTATGGGTGTGCAGAATCAAAGCCCTGTATTTATAGGATAAAAACATGATTTCTAATCAGCAGCCTAGTTGCTACCATTACTTTGAGATGGTATCCCAATATATGTTATCTGTGCAAACACAGTATCTATAGTCGTTTTACACCCGCAGTGTGCCAGCCGAGGTCACCAGCACCTCCCCAGATCACTGGTACCTTGCTAATGATGAGGAAATTGCCCAGCAGCTGTCTGTCGCCCCTTGACATTAACTTCTTAGTCTGCCATGCAGTTCACATGTGACATTTGGCGTGCGCTTCCATGAATATCCACATTCTACAGCAGCCATTAGCAGCCCCCCCGCATCAGTGCCTTCCTTTAACATCTTTATTTTCACCCACTCCTCCAACCCCACCTCCCAGCGAACACTTCCACGTTAAATGTCAGTAGAAGCCTTCAGGGAGGTAATGGTGTTTTCATGCCAAAGACAGAATAACTATATACCCATTACAGTACAGCAGTAAAATGGTGCAACCTCCTCCCACCGGGCTTTTGAAAATGCAATTAAATGCTGGGATGATAATAACAAACATAGAGGTAATCAGGTATCATCGCTAAGCTTTGCACAGTGATAGCTTTTGGGGGGGATCAGCCTGTAGTGAGAGTGTTTGAATATGCATCAGGACCTTTGCAAGCTGCCAGTTCACTGGAGTATAAACGAGATAGAAAATGTGGGGAAAGTGTCTTTTCCTCTGCATCGTGCAGTAGTTACAGGATATAGGTGTGGCATTTCTTTGCCCTGGAATTCATTTTGCCCACCATCTTGCCTCTCTTGTCCAATGTGTGCCCACAAAGTAAATACACAAACAAACTGAATGAAATAGTAATGTGGCTGACCTTCCTCAAAGAGATTATACCAAAATAAATCCACATACTTTGCTTATACATGCACAGGCGAGCAAAGGGACAAAGAGAAGGTCTCAGGAAGTGTGTCTGTGTATATATGAGGAAGACAGCTTGAGTATTGCAGTGAGTGTGTGTGTGTTTCTGTTCTGTAAGTTACTGAATTATTTACAATCTCAAACCCCTGACACTGCCTCCACTGTACTTATTACGTCTTTAGAAAGCATTGAGCAAACAATCCTATTCTCTGGCCTCCTTTTTCTTGTTTTTATAGTTTCTGCCTGTATTTCCCGTTTCCTTCTCTTTGAGAAATGGTTCCCTCATTTTCTCACATGAGTGTATAAGGCGTATTGAATAGATAAAAATGTCTTTTCCAAGACATGCCATGTCCAGAGTTGAGTGGTTTTATTGCAAGTGATCACAAACAGCCACATAAAGAGAACTGCTTATCACATATGCATCCAAGTGCATTCTCTTCTTATAATCAGATCTCTTGATGCTTATAGCACTAATCCAAAATACATGGCAAAGAACAGCAAATGCTGGTTGCAAACTTCCTTTGTGAGGACATGAAATGCCATTAAGATAATATACAACCTACTGTTAACATAAATGTTAACATAAATGGGTCACCTGTTGAACAGGTGACACATTTGCCACAAGGCAATTGCAGAGGCCCGGGTTCAAATCTGGCCCAAGCCCATTTGCTAGCCCCCCTTGACCGGGTCTCTCTCTGCCAGGTTTCCTGTCTCAATAAAGACTAAAAAGCTCCACCAGAAAAGGTAAATATGTGTCGCTTCATTATGAAATTAAGAGACTTACAATATCTTTTCTAGAATCACATTAAAAACAGCGATGTGAAGTGACTGAGCCAATACAGGAATACAAAAATATGATTCAGTCATTTCGTCAATGCAGTAGCCTTCAATTATTTCAAAGTAGGCATAGTTTTATTGATTTATTCTGTGAGTGCAGAACCATGATTGACTGTCATAATAGCAATTTTCATTTATTCATAAAAATATACACAGCTCATTGATTCACTGCTCATTGCCTGAAGCTTCTATTCTTCTCCTATTCCACAGTTCTGCTTTGATTCCCTGCGTGTCAAAACGTGTGATCAGGAGGACTTAATATGAAAAACCACCGGTGGACTGTAACTAGGCAATATTTACTCAGTACTTAAAGTACAAATATATTAATAATGTATTTAAATATCTGTTACTTTGTTGCTATGTTTTTACTGTGATTTATTTTAAAACTATATTTACTCATTATTTCACCATGTACAATATTTACGTAAAATATATATTAAATAATAAAGAACGACATAAGACTAGAGATGAAACTACCCAGGACCATATAAAGTAAATAAGCTCCAGCAGTAATTGGATCATCAATAATTATGATCTAATAACACAGATGATTCTGTCTTGGGTCATTTGGATGATAAAGTTCTGATGCTAGCACATCTGAACTTTCACTAAAGAACAATTTGAATGCCAGATTTTGAAGGAATAAGTCAGAAAACGTACTGATCTTTGTATAACTCTTAATCCATAATGAAATGCATTAAAAACACTTTTTACCTCCTTTTCAACAAGTTCTGGAGACAAAGTATGAAACTGTGATTAAGCTGTCAAAGTGCAGTCTAACAGTAGACCGCTGGCTCTCAGCTGGTTAAAACTCTGCTCTGCCCGCTGCAGATCTTACCTGTCGACTACACTGTCGTGTCACATTAAACATACTTTTTTGTTGGTTTTTTAGATTCCATGTTGTGAACCATATAACTCTTTATGAACTCCTGATGTGTCAATATATCACAGATGTCTAACATCATACAAAGTTGGGTAAATTCTTAAAGATAACAGCAAACCATTAATCTTAAAGCACATATTGCACACATCAGGTAACCGACAAGATGTGTAACTTTCTCTAGTAAGGCTAATCTACATTTTTTAACAGAATAGCTAGTACTGTTAGATGTGTGGTAACTTTGAAAGCAAACACAAGCCTAGCCTTTCTAAGGTTAAACTGTGATTAAATGTATATGTTCTCACAGTAGAGCCGTAGAGAACCTTTACCTAAAATGTCCCCACGATGGAGGTTTAAAGTTAGTTTTGCTACTGCTATGATGGTTTATCTTCTTATCTTCCCACCCACTCCCCTCAGTCTCACAGTTGACAAAAGACAGAAACCTGGGATTGAGAGGAGAGGGGAGTGAGGGTGCAGTACAAAATGAGGGATGGGAAAGCAAAGGGGCGACCAAGAGAGTCTCCGTGTTTCTCTTCCAGACCTTTGATGTGCTGAGAGACTGAAGAGAGGAGAATAGATGAGTGGATGGAAAGGAGGAGAAGGACGGTGCTGTGGGGTAGGTATGTGTCAAGGAGTTGAGGTGGTTTCATTTCTTGCCAGCGTGACGTTTCTCTCCCAGCAAATTGGCTCCAGCGATTAAAAGTCAGTGAGGTGAGTGAAAGGAAAAAGGAAGCTGAGGAGCATGTGAGATCGGGTGGGAGATTTCCCAGGGCTCCTTTCACTCTTCCACTCTCTTTTTTTCCTTTTAGGTTTATTTCACCTTCCTAAGCATTTTTCCCAAATATAATACCACATCAACATTATAACCTAAAATAAAAATAGCAGATCCTTCCCAATCAACTTTTGTTCACACATTTAAAACTAAACCTGCATTTAACAGCATCAGACAAAGATTTGCTGTTAGATTAAAATCAGCCTATGTGATGACAACAATCACAAGATGGCTCACATTTACATGAGCACAAGGCTTTGGATATACACCCAGACATTCTTGTCTGAATATATAATATCTGTAATCACTTTTTGACCAGTGAAAACCAATTTGAGCTTTGAAGGAACCTTTCAGCTCAGTAATGTGGGATGTCACATTGCTACAGTTCGGATCTTTTCTTTACGAAGCACGATTTAAGAAAAGCTGAAGGACTATAATCTTAATTTTAGCAGAAGTCTTTATATAAAAGTGGTGACCTTTTACAAAGCCCTCACAATCTTCTGCTCATTAATCTTGAAATGTCAAATGAAGCAAACTTAAAGAAAATTACTGTGATTGGTTCATGTAATAAAAGTGATGAAACTATTCGCACTTCTAAAATGAAAAGACAGGAAAATGTAATTAAATAGGACTGAATTACCTTGCTTCGGAAGAAGGCTAGAAAATGTAGAAAATGTTAACAACTGAGGTTTCATATTTCCCCTTGTCTAAAAGCAAGGGTAAGATTATTCTGGTGGCTAATCAGCTACTGTAGCAGCAGTCCCAGGAGTGAAGGAGAGAGCTGTGGTTTCAGCACCATGGACCTCTGGGCTGTTGTTACTGTTGTTTGTTCACACTCACTACGCCAAGCACAGGTCTGAACATGGATGAACACCACCACAGAGGATTCACCATGTCTCAGAGTGTTTCTGCACAGCAGCCTGGTACAGAGAGATCCCTAGCATGCCTGCTGTGTGGTGTTGCAGTATGCACGAGACCCAGGGACAGATAACATGGCTTTTCCATTAGATGAAGTAGTAAGGTGTCAAATGTAAAAACCAAATGTACATATCTCCATCTACCTGGAGAAAAACACTGCACAAAATTATAGTAACCTATATAATACCCTAAATATAAAACAACAGTGATAGTTGACCAAATGTTAGACAATGACTTTGAAAATGACTCCATGTAATATTGTAAAAACATGATCTCCACACGAACAAGCCCCACATCACATATTTGACATGCTGGCAATGAGAGAGTTTGGTGCATCATTCCTTGACTAAAAACACAACGTGTTACTTAAAACAACTTAAGCCGCCTAACGTTAGCAACTTCAGCCATCAAGACTGCTCTCCTTGAGGGTTGTTGTAACATGTTCATTGACATGAATGGCAAAAGAGGAAGTTGTATGAGGCTGAGTCAGGCACTAACCTCATGGACTTGAAAAAAGCAGATAACGGAGAATCAGGGTTCGACTGTGGAGAGGGAGCCTGAACTGATAAAAAGAAAAAGACAAAGTGCCAAATAGTGCAATTCTTTCACTGGCCACTTAAAACTGGTGAGTCAATTTAGCATTTTGCTAATTTCCCTCTTAATACAGAGATGGCAGTCTGCTAGGTGTCACCTGAACTAGTTCTAATCGCTGAACTACATCTCAAAAATGTTTGTGGTGTTTCTTCCTTTTATAATATGGTCTTTTGAAATGTACAGCCTGTCCAAGGCGTTTGCACTCCAGGTTAAATTCTAAAGCATGCTAATTAGCACGGGAATCAAGTATAGTTATCAGTGAGCTTGCATGTTTATACTGTAGTTTATAGATGCAGCTTGCTAACCAAGCCTGCTAACAAAGACTGATGGCATTAAGTCATAATTTAGCACTTTGGACTGTAGCCCAAATATGTCACTTTGGCTGAGCACATCAGTCTTTCCAAAGTTTTACTGTAGGTTTAAATGCAACATTATATGTTGATATATCATTATGCACGTTAGGGGCTGCTGTTCTTAAGCGCGCTAATTGATGGTTACACTGTGTGTTTTGGCCTCATTTTTTGTTGTCTCCAGACCTCTGCCCATATTTCCACCAGCTTTTTCCTTTTCTTGCTTCGTTGGTGTGTGTGTGTGAGTCTCTTCCTCAGCCCATCTGTTTGTAACTGTGCACGTCTGTCTGCCTTACACCAGACTAAACACATACAGACACACAGACACACACACACACACACACACACACACACGTACATTCAGCTTTTCATTAAATATACCAGTGACAGGATATGACAAGCTCTCCCAGCTTTTTAATTTAGCGCCGGTGTCCGCCCACCTCCTCAGAGAGCTGGTCTAAAACCTGTCACTGCCAACAGTTGAGGGATGACAAGGTAATTAATAGTTTCACTACAATGCAGCCAACTCTTTTAGGAGCTGGACAGACAGGATGAGCAGAAAAACAAGGAAGCATGTGGAGAGAGGAGAGATTAGGAGGCAGGGATGAGCAAAAAATATTGACAGACAGAGCAGGAAGATGAACAGAAATAGTCTGGTAAACCAGACGGCCCCTCTTGACACTAATCACATGATGTAGAGGATGCAGATATAAGTGTATCAATGCAAAAACAAACAAGCACAAATCAGATTCAAGTTTCATTGTTTCTCAAAGCTCTAAGCAGATCTGTCGGCCAGGATTCTGTGGCTGAAAAGCTGCCAAAAGATGAAAAATAGCTCTGGACATTTTATGAAGCCATTAATCAGCAGGGCAAGCACCCTCACAAATATTTAGGATCTCTAATTCAGACAGAGTTTGCCACTGTGTTTCATCCATCTCATGATGAAGCATCCTCCAGTGACGTATAGAGGTTATATATGCACATTCTTCAGGGTGGAGAGATCAGTGGCACTCAAGCTGTCTTCAAGGTCTTTGATAGATTGTTGATGCTGCTCATAAAGCCAGTTTGCAACTAAAAGTAATTCAACATGGAGAGACCAGTGGAATTTGATGGTCAGGTAGCCAACAATGAGGGAGCTAAAAAGCTATGGGAAGCAAAATAATTCAATTTAGGAAGCAAAAAAAAAAAAAAAAGGAAATCACAAAGTTCTTCTCAAGAGATTTCAAAGCTCTCACATGATATAACAGCTTTTAATTTGGTTTCAAAGTTTCACATTATAGTGTTCAGAAACCTGAGCCCGGAACATGTTATAGTACTATTACTGCAGTCTCCAGAAACAACTGCTGACATTCTCCTCTTACAACCTACTGCCAAACCCTGATTTGATTCCTCGGAGTTCAAAAAAGATGAGAAATGGTGGGAACATCTTGCTCTGAGTGGATTCACTGTCACCATCTTCTCTCTATTTTTTTTTTTTTACTTTATCCAGTTAAAAGAAATTGGATAATATTCTACATCAAAGTTTCCCTGGTGGTGAACGCTGAGGCAAAATTTACAGTGAGTAAATTAGACCACCTAGATGACTAATACATTAGTGAAAGAAATGATGTTGCTTTACCAGGAGCAATTGGAGAGAAAAGTGGTAGGGAGTGGGGGTCATGTGATTACAAATTCAAATTGATGTAAGGACTTCCATTACACTGACAACTCTCTGCTTTGACAGCCTATGAGGGCTGTAAACACACATCCACATGTACATCTCCTCTCCGAATGTCACAACATCATTATCATGCAGTATTGATCCCAGCGAGAGTGATCCATTTGAATTCCAATCAGGATGGATGTGACAGTTCTTTGGCTGCAGCACCGCCACTGTTTTGGTCTTGGCAGTAAACACAACATTGTTAGTCTTTTCACGACCACAGATGGCCACAAGATGCAGGAAACTCCCTCTAAAACATCCACTGATTAGTACCTGGGCTCTGTGTGTGTCGTCACACTGTGCTATTCAGCCCCAGGTACAAATATGTGTTTTCACTTAAATAGATTAATTAAGCTTAATAATTTTTGAATCTCGAATGATATATAAGGTTGTGAAAGTGTTTTTCCTCCTCTCCCGATTTCTTCTATATTTGCATCACAAATATGATTACATGACTCAAGTAAATACAAAATGCAGCTTTTAAATGATGATTTTATTTATTAAGGGAAAAAGCTATTCAAATCTGGCCCTATGTGAAAAAAGTAACTGGCATTGAGTTTTTCACATCACCTTCACTTTTTTTGCAGACTTGTTTTAAATTCAGTCATGCTGGAGACTTTTCAAGGATGAATGAACTATTTAAAGTCATGCTAAAGAACTTCAGTAGGATTTAAGTATATTAAATCAAAACATCACTTAAAAAAATGCATTTAGTACTTACTCGGGTCATCTTTTTTCTAATATTAAAATATGCAAATATGCAAAAAATATGCAAAAAAAAGTATCAAGAGATCAGGAAGGGGATAAATGTTTTCCACAAGAGTGTAGGTAAAGCAGCTATATGTAGCAACAGATCATAGGCTCTTTCTAGTATCCCAACAGCATCTATACAAAAGCATCTGAGGAAGAGTCTGAGGACAACGCAGGCAAAGAGCTAATCATTTTCAATTAAACATGGAGGAGTGGAAGCCATGTCAGTATTTTTATAGGCATGTGTATGGCCTTGGAGATGCCTATGATCACATGGTCATATTTACAGAGCTTCTTCTAACACTGCTAAAAGAACTAGCAGCTCTACGTGCACTGAGCATGAGCTTACTTGTTCTCAGTTTCTTTTCTCCCTCTGATCTTAATGCCAGTGCAGATAATAAGAGCTAATCTTATCTCTTCTCTCAATCACTATGATCTCGTCTATTCAGTGTCATTAGCCTGGCAGACGCCCATGTTTCCTACAATCACTTTTACTATTTCAATTTTCTTTTTCCTCCCCCTCTCCCTCGCTCTGATTCTGAGCAGTGCATTAGCATCGACAATGCCACTCAAGAGTTCAAGTGCTCTCTCCATTTCTCACTCTTCGCCTCTCCCTCCATCTCCGCTGTCTCCTTCAGTTGTCCGCCACCTTCCTATTGGTGGCCAATCATGTGACTGATGAGAGGAAACTACTGTACAGAAATCAAATCACATAGCAGCGTGCACGGAAATGCACAGTGTGGTTAGCCTCTTTGCCTTTGCTTGCGTATTGCTGCTTCCTCCACATTGTTATTATGTTAAAGGTGTGGACAACATAAAATGATAAGTACTGCAATTACACGGCAATTTAACACTCATCCAGGGCTTTGGCTCTACCCAGAAATCAAACATGTGATACATAGCGTTACCTGATTCCCCCCCCCCCCATTTCTCTTTTGTGCTCTCTTTTTCAGTATACAGCACATGCTGTAATGGATAAGAATCATGGAAGCTCTGTGGTTCTGCAAGATTTTTTATTTTAATGAACCACGCTGTCAGGGCGAATACGAGGAATACTTTTGGCTGGGTACTAAAGCTAAACTTGTGCATTGTTGGTGACATATTGTATTTGGGTAGCAATGATAAGCTGCTAATGAAAAACGTTGGCGAGTAATGTCGGCCATATTAAAAATCAAACAACTGCAGCAGTCTGCAGTGAGGCTAACCCATAAAAAAAAATAAAATACGGATAGCTGCATCTGCTTTGCATCAAAGGCCGAAGCGCGGAGATTCTCATTACAGCTCCTCTTCCATTTCATCACTTTCATCCCAAGGCCATCCACCTCCCAAACACAGATAACAGAAGCACCCCAAATATCTCTCTTTAAAGGAACTACTTAAAAATATGCAGTCAAAGAGAGAGGGACTGTGAAGAGTGTGAAGATCCTCTCAAATAATTAAGGAGTGGGGCATGCATTGCAGATAATGAGTTTCTAGCATCACTGACTACACAGTATTCCCCTGTCTTATCACCTGCTGCTGTCAGTCACTAATGAAGTTGCCATTTCCAATTACTGCTCCCTATTAGGAATCATTATTAGACCTGGGCTGTTATTGTGGCTGCATTTGAGGCTGGAGATGGAGAGCACATGCACACAGTGCAGAAGTCAAATCACAGCTTTACTGAAGGGTGATGAACATATTGTGGAGGTTTTCATGTCTTGAAACAAACTTGAGTTCTTCTTGAGAATACATCAGCATCATATTACCCATAAATACTGTATGCTTGTGTGGTTTGATGATTAAGTTTGCTGTGACTATCTAGTCAGAGGGGAGGTATTAAAGTTAGATGATATAGCTTATTTTCCTTTCAAATTAAAAGCGCAACACTCAAGCAATGGAGCACACCCTCAGTTCAGTGCACCCAGATATTCTGCTGCTACAAAACAGCTGTAGCTAAAGTAAGAACATTTTAGACAGATTGTGCAGTGCAACTGACAGTTTGCTCATTTTACAGACCTCTATACTTAGGCTACTGGTAAACCTTCAATCGGCCACATTTTTTTTCCAGATGTTTACCACTGTATTTCAAATGTCATCGCAGTCAGAGTGGCAAAGAAACAAGTGTTGTTGATTCTAGACACTTTTGTCACTCTACTGACTAATTAGCTTGGGTGTAATGGTATATTTACTTACTTTTACTGCAGTTAAAATGCAGTATGGCAGACAAATGGTGTAATTCAAGAACCCTAATCCTCCTGTTAAGGTATGAAGAATGGTTTATTTTTCTCATCTTTCAGTATGCACAAGACCCCCATCGTAACAGAGACATGAGTTTCTCACTGCCAGAATTCAAAGATACAACAGAAGTTTAGGGTTATTATATATAAGGAGCTCAATTTTTTCTCATACAAAAACATCTCACTGACTAACTCTTACAATATCTTCAATCCTTCACTTCATACTAAACAATGAGTGTGTGTGGATCTATAATTTGGTGTACGAATTAGTCAAACCTACATGTTTCAGTTCATCAAGAAAATTTTAATATTAGACAACATAGCCCGATTAAATACAAAATGTTTTTTTTAAATGACAATTCTCTCATTAAGGGAAAAATCCTACTCATACCTATGTGGCCCTATCCAAAAAAGTAATTGCTCACCCTTTGTAAATCATTATTCTACTATGATAAACCACAATTTCTGGAAAGCTGAATTTAATTTCACAAGCCTTTCCCGGGCTAGATTACTGCCAGACCTGTTGAATCAAGGAATTACGTAAATAGAACCTGTCCGACAAAATAAGAAACAAAGTCATTGACATTTATCAGTCTGGGAAGGGTTACAAATCCATTTCTATGGCTTTGGGACATCAGTGAACCACAATGAAAACCATTATCCATTAAAAGAGAGAGCCTGGAACAGTGGTGAACCTTCCAGGAGTAGCCAGCCTATCAACATGACTGCAAGGACACATTTGATGACTCAGGATGATTCAGGACACCACAAAAGAACCCAAAACATCATCTAAAGAACTGCAGTAGTCAGTTAAGCTCAGTGTTCATGATTCCACAATAGGAAAGTGACTGGCATCCATGGGAGAGATCCAAGAAGAGAACCACTGCTGACCAAAAATAAAACACAGGCTCATCTCACATTTACCAAAAACATCATGAGTCTTTTGGGAAAATATTCTGTGGACTGATGAGAAAAAAAAAGTTGAACCTGAACTAAAGTTTAACAGTAAGAACTAACAGCAATTCACAAAAAGAACATCACACCATCAGTAGAACAAGTGGTGTTATTATGGAAACACTAAGAGAGGGCAAAACTCCTCCACAGCAATGCAGAGTTCTTGTATTTTCTCAAGCTTATGCTTGTCTAATATTAGATATTAGATATTTACCCAAGCACACTGAAAGCTAAGCTGGACAAAGAGTTGCCTTCAAGAAACAGAGAAAGAAACACACAATCCTCATCCGTCACTTCAGAGGAATTTTATTGCTTTGTGTCAGTGGGCCTTAGTAAGAAGGCAACACATTGTGTTTTTGCGTATGCATTTCCTACAAGGTGAATGTGTGCTAGAATGTGTGTATGTGGGTATTTGCGCTGAGTTTCTGACATGCCTGATCACTACTGTCTGCAATCAGTAGTCTGTCTGCTCTCATGCAGCACCTTATCAATCTCAATGCACAGGACTTGCCTCTCTGCTCTCATGCTCAGCAGTTACAGAAAAAGCATGGCGGCTGGCAGGACAGAGGCAGAAGCTACACCCAAAAAACTTCATCTCAAAGACAATTCAGTTATTATAGGCTGGAAAACTAACTGTATATACAACATCAGCTGTTTATTGTGATGTGTGTGTGTGTGTTGTGGGGATAACCTTGGATAATAAATGTTGTACATACAGCAGTCAAATATATATTTAATGGGCACTTTTATGCCCCAAAAAATTCAGGATTTTTAATATCCAATGAATTTCAGGCTCATTTCTTGCAGTAAAACTTCCTCCAGCACACTGCGAGTTGCATTTCAGCAGTGCTAAAGCTCATGGAAGATTAAGCAAATTAGCCCCTTTTGTACTGGTTATTCAGTTCTGATTATAGTCAGCGAGCAAAAACATAGAACAAATTGTTTGTGGTTGCAGGTTTTTAAAAATGCCTGTAGTATAACAATTCTAGAGCAATCAGTAATGTTCAGTGCTGCAAGCCCCAAACTGAAGTTACTAAGACTGCAAAATATAATTTACCTTAATAGAAAACATCAGCTGGCTACTGTAACCATTTGCAACATGTTACTCATCTACTAGGCAGAGAGGAAGACTGTGTGCACCTTGCTTATATGCTTTTAAAGGCCAAATTAAAACAAGAAACGATATTATCTTATGCTTTAGTGCGCTTTGTGAGTCTACAGGGGTCCATTGTCCATTGTGCAAATATACACATAGACAAGCTGTAGTGGGGATGAGTAATTCAAATTATGCATTCTATCACAAAAGTATGCAAAGGGCCTGCAGTGAATTAGTAAAACAAAGTAAAGCTCTTGCGAAACAAAGACCCCACCAGCAATAAATCATCATAATGTTAGTATTTTCTAGCACCAAATAAAGGGTAGCCTAGAGTCGCAGCTGTGTGGTCATTAAACTTCAACTAGAGCTGGACGCTCACTGAGTAGCTAATCCAATGTGGCAACAGCATTAACTGGAAAGAACTTCATGTTACTGATAATGTAATTAGCTGCAGTTCTAAGTGAGTCAAACCCTAATTACATGCAAAAACCTGCAAAATGTAAAAAACTGGCACTGGTGTAAATTTGGACTAAAACAGATGCAGCCTGAAGATTAGCAGACATTCAAAACTTTAACCATGTCAATGTGCAGGTGTCACCATTTGTTTTCTAAAATCTGTGTTCTTTTATTTCATGTGACCCTGGAGAACATGTTACCATATCTGAAAAGCAGAAAGAGAAACTGAAAGAGAAAAGCACAAACTGCAAAGAGAAGATCCTTGGACAATTCAGACTACGTCTTTCAGACCTTGAGTCTCTCTTTCAGCTACATTCAAGCTCTTTCTGCTATTGTCACATTTTACAATAAAAGAGCTCAAAATTAACCACGGGAAAGCAGAACATGGTGGAGGAGCTGGAAGGTGGTGGGTCAGTGCAGTACTCTCCAAGGGTTAACACTGGCCCTTTGTTTAAAAGACAAAAGGGTGATGGAGTGAGAGACGAGGCACGAACAAGGCTGTTTGACTGTAGTGATGCATGAGTGGCTATTTCTGCTTTCAGTGCCCCCACCTCCCCTGAAGGACGTGGTAGAGGAGATGAAGTGGGCAGAGCGCTTAAGGAAACCAAAGGAGGTAGGCTGCAGACTGGAGAGTGGGATCACGAAAGGAAAAAATACACGGCATTTTTGCAGTTCTTATTTAATACAAAAGGATACAGTAGAATGAATTGTTAAATTTATATTCAAGGTCTTCTTTATTCTTCATTTTGATATATATATTTGCTTCATCAAAAACATTTGTTGTTCAACCACTTCAGATGCTTTGCCGACTACCAACCTCTTATCGTAAAGTGAATAACGGCTGCCTTCTCCAAGAAACAGAGGTGTAAGTACTGAAGCATTGTCAGGGTGCCACAAAACCACTTTAAGTGGAGACTGGAGTGGATGTTGAGCATACAAAGAAACACATCGTTTACAATAACAAAAAACTTACTGTTAATTCAGTGGTAATCAGACGCACAGGCACATGTTATTGCACCCAAAATAAATTCCTTTTGCAGTGGATTGAATGAAGGGTTTTTGAGATGGACAAAGAACAGACAATGCCATAAGGAGAGTCCTAATTAATAGTGATCTAAGGATAAAGGAACTGCTGATGGCCTAATCAAAACTATGATTGATTTCTGTTATATTGATTTCTGCACAATAACTAATTGTGTAAAATGTTGCACACTAAATATTTAAACTCAAAAGCCCCAAAAGACAAGCCTAGCCTAAGGGAATGAAAAAGAAGAAGAAGCCAAAGAAATGTAATGAAAGGGCATTGATATGTGCTTTTCCTGTCTTACTTGCCGTTGACAGTGCTCTACTGTACACTACAAGCCAATTTCATTTGCCATTTCATTTTTATAGATTCTGAGACTTGGGATTTTGCCATGAACCCTAAAAGTTTGCATTTGGGTCTTAAGTTCTGGAAAGCAAGACAGGAACACTGTCCATCTTCCAAAGTGTTGACATGATTATTTTTTTTTGTTTAAGCTTCTTGATAATGTTTTAAAAATAGTAAATCTGACAGACTAATTGAGTCCTCAAAGAACCTCCA
The DNA here is from genome assembly GCF_013358895.1 of Oreochromis aureus. Classification (NCBI taxonomy): domain Eukaryota; kingdom Metazoa; phylum Chordata; class Actinopteri; order Cichliformes; family Cichlidae; genus Oreochromis; species Oreochromis aureus. Next base: position 8,927,225 of record NC_052944.1, read on the forward strand.
GACTAAAACAATCCCTGCGACTTTAAAAAACCCTCTGACCTCTCATCCTCAGGCAAGTTTGCAGTACAACAACACACTTACAGTACAACACTCCATTTATGCCAAAGAGAAAACACTTAAATAATAAAACCAAAATAAGTCTGAACTAATTTAATAAGACCCAGTAAATCATTTGTCCCCAATCTACGCCATTACAACATGTTAGGGGGGAAAAAGAGAAAAAAAAGGCCTGAGTCAGTGAAAGACAGCCGATGTCACCAAGGACAACTGCTTTGCTAATTTCACCAAGGGGCTGAGCCCATCTGCCGTGTACCTACACTGCAGACAACAACAGGATGACCTCAGCCAAATTACCGAGTGCTCTCTTCTCCGTCTCCACTTCCATTTAACGCACTGACAGACACGGAAGTCTTCGCCTTGGGGAACCACAATGTCCTTATGAGCAGAGGACAGAAGGTCTTTAAAGAGAAATAAAAATGACAAAAAGGCAAGTATCTACTTTTTTATTACCAGACATGCCACAAATCTATTAATATACAACCTCACATTTGATCAGGATTTGCTGCATTTTAGGGGTTTCTAGGGCAATGAAAAACACACATTTAGACACTGACAAACTGCTACTTCTAGATACACTCTTTCACCTTTTCCTTTTACCTTGTTTTCCAATGTTTGGATGTCAATAGAACCTACGCATGCAGCTGTGGTTACATTGCATCATTTGTCTCTACAGCAATCCAATAATCATTTACACCCGTGATGGCATCAGTCAGGGGAAGCTAATAACCCAGTCAATACTGGTGATGAGTGTAGCCGGCAGTGGACAGCTGTGGTGGCCAGAAAATCAGTGCTAGCCAAGTGTTTTGATTGGTGTCTAGTGAGAAAAATAGGAGCTGCAGTTCACTAAACACAGGTGGAGTTAGTGGAGAAAGATTTGGAACCGGCTGGATGAGGTTTTGCTTTATTGTAGCTTCTTTTGCAAGCATCTATTCTAAGTAGGTCATCCCACTCCTTTTCAGGTACATTTTGTTGTTTGTTTTTGTTTTTGTGCACTTTATGTTCAACTTTATTGTTGTGCCTGAAATGAACAAATTAAAAAAAAAAAAAAAAAAAAAAAAAAGGCAGCCCATAAATTATATTTCTGGATTAAAATACAAAGCGCATCCTGCACAATCGCATAGAGTTCAGCCATAAACACACACATACATCAATACCAGATGGGCCTGTTGGTAGGCGTATTTCTCTAATAAAGAAGACACCTGTGGTCAGAATTCGTTTTGCTGCCAAATCCTGAGATAAACATGGTGGCTGAATCTGCAGGTGAGAGAAACTAAATCCTAACTTGAACTAAATTTTATCAAAATTAAAAAAAAGATAAATGAATTAATATTTAAAAAAGTACCTGTTTGACTGTGTGGCTCCAGTGGCACCAACAGCAAAGCTTAGCTTAATCCAAGTTAATCCAAACATTAAAAGATCATCTGTCTACACAGTAATTTGCAAGACCAGGAAATGTACTGAAGACAACTAAAGACTTTTTACACAGCTTCAGCTGCGATGCGAGTCCTTATTAACTCTTTTACTGTGTTATTTAATTAAATATAATGGATGCAATCTGTACTGTGGTTATATCTCATCTTCAAAAGTAAAACTGATGTTATAGCAAGCTATAGCAGAAATGTGTGGGCCTGTGCTATGCGCTACAGAGAGCGAAAAACTGAGCACACTACGTGGTGGGTGGATGCAGTCGTCCACGTCTGACTGTGCGAGTGTTTCTGTACTTGTGTTTCTTCAGCACAACAGGCACAGCGGTCGAGCCCAAGGGAAAGTGAAAAGCCTGCCTCTTTGGTTTGCAATACAAAGGTTGCACTGTGCAGTATGTCGTGCTGGTTATTGACTTTAATGGTAAATCCAGACACCACACATCTCTATATCAGCCCTCAGTGAACATCGACCACCATGTCACCTACGTACTGCTACTTAAAAGTGCTGCTGATATTGTCTCTATACCAGGACTGATTTGGCTTTAAATAATAAGCAGACATTATAGACAAAGCCTCCCGTGGTAGCCATCCCCCGCAGAGGTTACAGAGAACTTTGCCTTTATTTCTAATCTCCAGGTAGTGCTTTTATAAAGCTCTATGTGAAATATCCTTTCATGCTATTTTTCCCCATCACCTCCTACACCCCAAGAGCTGTTCTTGGATCATTTATATTTTGGCTTTGTCTCCCCTTTGAGCAATAAGCCTTACGACATTGCTACACTGGCTAACGTGCGTTACTGCCTGGTAACCACACTCGAAGTTCCATCCAGGCGACCTCATGTGAATTATTTTAAAGCCATAAGTTTATGCTTTGTATTTGCTAGGCTGGGCTAATGAAAGAAACATAAATCCCCAGTGGGAGCTCAAATTGAATGAATGTGCAATGGCGAGTGCATTAGCTACAGCTTTGTTTGCCACCTTAAAGCGTAAAATAATCAAGTTCAGAAGAAAAGCAGCTCTGTAGGTCTCTAGCCAAGGGGAAGAGAGAGGTCACTCGTGAATAATTCACCAGGCAGCGTCAGAGTTGAGTCAGTGGCAGTAGTTGAAGGAAGACTTTGGCCAGAACTGTGTTGCAATTGGCTAAATAATTGATGGCTTCAATCAGGAGCTGACACGTTCGTGGGTCAGGCCCACGCAAAAAAACAAGGAAAAAAAAAAGATGCATGGTAAATAAAAGTAGCTGCCAGAGGAAAGTGAGAGAACAGCAAAAATGGAGACACAAGAGGTGAGATATAGAAGTAGAACATGGGGGCACGAGGTGAGGACAGTGAGGGAGGTGACTGGACTCTCAACAGCTCAGCTCAACGATGTGCTTTTATGCGCCTTCGAACTCTGTGGCCAGGCACCCACTAGATTTTATGTACACACTTATACACAGCTGAGAGCTACCAAAGTGTTTCACCTCCGGTTTTACAGTTTTCCCCATTTGTAAATCAATTTCATTTTTTGTATACTGGAACATTCCTGGTTTATGGGAGCTATGGAGGTAAAGTACGGCTTAAGGGAAGAGTCCCTCTCTTTCCATTTTCTTCGGAAGGCCCCAGACTCCCTTCAGGTCTAAAGTGGAAGTCTTGCTCACTTTTGATTTAGAAATTCTGTTATGAAAATGTATTCACTTCCAGTCAGTGTTAAGCCAACACTTGTTCTTACCTTTGGCAAAAATTTCTGTGTGCTGTTTTTTGTCTACAGTATAGACTACACCTGTGTAATAATGTATGGAGGAGCTCAAATACCCCTGCTTTTCTGCTTCTGTGTCTCGTGGCACTCCAAAGCTAAGTTACATTTGCTATGCATTTCCTTCCGCCTCCTGAATTTCAGTGCTTGCCTATTGATCGTGGTGCTATTCTCCGCTTCCCCTCAGTAGCCTCACTCTGTGATTGCTAGACCTAACATGATTGGTGTCACCAGTGGGTAACAGACGTGCAAGTTCATGAGCAGAAACTGAATGCGAAAAGAGCTTGGAGTGAAACAGAAAGATGAGAATCCAGGTGACAGCTAACCCTTCTAATTTAACTAAGTAAGAAAGGAGAACAAATATATAGATAAACTGGGGATATACAGGTGTGCTGAAGACACTGCAAGAGTTGAATACATTGCCGTGCATTGCACCAATGAACTGAAAAGCATCGACTATTACTATGAAATGTGTGCAATTTGCTATTAAAGCGTTATCAACGACTAGTGCAGAGGAGATATCCAATGGAAAATGGTGAAGCAGCTAAAATAACAGCTTAAATTCATCTCTGGCTGGGAGCTATTCCATCACCCATCGTGTCAGGCGAACTTCAACGGCATGATCGTATAACTGACTGCTCTTTTTTCAGTGTTTTTACTTTTTGTATAAATGTGGATAAAGTGACAGTGCAAAAAAAAAATGGCTTATGTGCCCAATTACTTTCATTGACAGGCAATTTTTCCTGTAGCTGGCAGCTATTAGCAAGTCATCACCTTCTGTTGGCAAGGCCGTTTCCAAATAAAATCCCCCCCTGCAGAGATAGAGTAAGTGCAGTGACCTCCAGTACACTCAATTATGGAACCATAATCCAGGACGGTGGGAAGCCCTGACTAACTCCTAACTGGTGGTCTTTTTATGTATGAGGTTAGCTTAAAGACGGGAGTGAATGCACTGTGGGGAAATCAAGGCCTCTCGGCAGGCCTGTCACTCAACCAGAATTGCTTAAGACTGAATTAATTTCCATCTTCAAACAAATTGGGTCATTGCAGTGCATTTGTTCCTTGCTCTTCTTCATACTCATAGTCATGATGAGCTGCTATAAATATCCCTGAATTATTGTGTCTAATTGTAAATATAGCTCCTGAAAGAGAGGTAAAACAAGTAAAAGGAACTATTTCTGTTCCAGAATCAGATGAAAGCTGAATTTCTCAAGCATCTGTTGCTTCATAGTGAAGTATCCTTTACATTGCATCAAGGGATAAACTTTGATCTAGTTGACAGTCTGTGCTACAGATACAGCAGTCGTATTCTCAGTGAGGTCTGATGGATGAAACATTCGATTGAAACATTGGATTTTCAAAAATACTGTTGAAACACTGCTGGGCCCCCATGCCAGCTGTGATAGACATCACATATCGTGTCTAGCATTGCCGAATTGGTTACTGGTGCAAATGTAATGGCTAGCTGCCAACACTGCATTACAGCGGTAACAGAAATCTGCCCTTTACATTTGTTTCCTGCTATACCAGTTAGCAGAGTGTTGAAGAATTACTGCTGCGTGCAGGGTGGACCCTACCCCAGCTGCTAAAGGGTGAGAGGCAGGGAACACTGGGTCAGGTCGCTGGTCTGTCGCAGGGATAAAGGGTAATTTATGGTCCCGGCTGTGTATACATTTCTGTTTGAGAAATGTACTATCACTATCACATTCAGATCTATGGCCAATTGAGAATGACACATTAACCTGAGCACCATGCATATCTTTGGATATCACTGCGCTGCCCTGCTGCAGACATCCTTTTGGTAAAATTAGCTATTAATCAGTTTGACTTGAAATAATGTGCACACATCAATCATCATGACACAACTTAGCAGCACAGATAACACCCATTTAAATCCAATCTGACATACGATCATGTAGTATAAAGGTTGGAATAGGCAGTCACATACTTGAAGTTCTTGGTGACTGCTTTCAGATGAATGTTGCGGAGTCGCCAATCAAGGCTTTCAATCAGTGAGCAAATGATAAACAAAGACAAAGAGGAGAAATCTTTGAAGGCTGGCATTAGAGTGCAAGAGACTGACAGACTATCAACACTGTAATCCACCAGGGAGCTGCTCTAATACACCTAAACGCCAAACTAATGGAAGCCGTCCGACAAGCAAACCAGGCTCGATTCGGCGTATCAAGAGAGGGCGACAGGGTGAATGTCAACAAAATGTCAGCTTCAATCAAATGTGAATGACAGCCTTTGGTCTTTCACTGACAGCATATTCGCAATAACCCGGCAAACACGCTCACTGCCAGCCTGAGAAAAGATGTATCCATTTGCTACAGGTTTGTATTGTGTTTTACTCTTATCCTGCACTTTGCTACAGGGCAACTCTGCTGCAGACACTGAATAATCTGTGAAGTGGCACTTGGCAGTCTGTAACCAACTAGCTACTTGACAGTAGCCACTTAAAGTTACACTATGACTGCAAACAGCAGTTGTTAAAGGGGAAACGCACAGCTAAACAAAACCATCATGTTTACATTGCGTGAAATCATCCCATCATGCTTGGAACATGAAACAAACAAACAGACATCTATCATGTAAAGTGTTACATTAGACTAATGCTTTCAATGGAGGTGCCATTAATGATGCATCCACAATAAAAATAGATACAGTCTACAGTTTCCATGTTTAATATTAATGCAATTATTATGTTTAGAATTTATCTTCTTTTCGCAACTCTTATCTCCCTCACCCAATTCCTTTCGAAGTGACACACATGGACTAAATTATCGTGCCATTATTAATTCCACTGAGAAGATTCTATTAGTTGCATGCAGTAGTGGGAACAGCTTGTTTATCAAACACCATGCTGAGCTTCAATTAGTCTAAGCAGTCCAGCCTACTAAAAGATGTACACCGCATTAAGCCACAGGAGTGAGTCCTCACCATTTTTCCAAGTGTGATAGATCTGGGTAAAGCTTAGAATTACAAAGGCCATAAAGGAGCTCATTTTAAGTGAGAGTGGAGGAATTAAGCTGGTAATACAGCAGGAAAAAGAGAACATTGAACCTTTCTGTCAGTGTCTCTTTCCGCGATCATATTCAGGAGAAAAAGCAAACTGGGCCAGTGTGAAGGAAATGTCAAGGGATAAAAAGGCTAAGAGGTAGCAGATCCCCAACTCTCACTTTTCAACAGCGCTAAGAGAAACACACACACACACACATATACACACTTCCAACACATGTACTCCATTGCTGTCTAAGCAATCCCTGCCTTGAAATTTTAAATTTATATCTTCTGACCTCAAGTAATTGTAACGTAGTTCATGGGAGTCAGTGACCTAGAGAAAAGTGTCAACGCTTCAACACTGAGATAGCCCAGAAAAAGTGATGACGGCCATATCATGTATCTTTATGCAACTGACTTTGGTTTTGTCGGTGTGATTTCATAGAACACACTGCCTAGGGTTTGATGCGTGCATGTAATGACTGTGAGGATAACGACCCAAATGGAAAAAGCTGTACATGATTTCTATGTTAGGTGTATACATCATCATTTTTGCTAGTGATTGTGGTGGCATTTGCATCTGCTCAAGACAAATAAGCAAAGTTCGAATGTTGCTTTATGTATTTTTTCCTACTTGATTGTTTTATATGGATCATTAATTTGAATGAGAGCTATTGGAAGGCTATATATTTTTAATTTCTGTTACGTTACATTTACGTGTGTGTGACTTTATCCGACTAAGGATAGATGCGTATTTCCACTATTTAATTCATAAAAACACCTTCATACTCGCAAAAGGAAGACGGCAGGAAAAAGTCTGTAATTTGCTCCAAGCCAACAGGGAAGTTGGAAATAGTGAAGGCTGGAGTGTAGCATAATTGCCAACACTGAACTGAGGGCAAATAATATCCTCAAAATGAAACAGATTCCCAAAAGGGTGTAGTACCTGAAGCGGCAGGTCTAGGATCAGTCATGATAAATCATCCTTTTCTGTATCCTTCTATAGCAGTGGCACAAATCTCTGACTGCACCTCTCCCCAGATTAAACTGACGTCAATGTGTAGGAGGCACAGGTTTGCCACTAGCATATAGATGGCACTTTAAATTAAATTAGCTGCACTGAGGGCCAATAAAAGTGTCCAATCCGTTGGATTTATTACATTCGTGTAATGATGTTGCATGCATAAACTTTAAAAGATGTTTTTGTTTGCTTCTTTAAATGGCGAGAGACAGTAAATATAGAAGCATCAGGCAGGGGGCGATATGACAGAACTGTCGGTTCCAGGTTATTTAAAAATGGCGTTATTTTTAGGTTTGATTTTATAGATAAAAGAGTACTTATTCATGAAGTCTTATGCTTTGTGCCAACTGCGGTGCACTAAGGTTAAACTGTGATCTGAGATCAACTTTGGGGCTTATTTTTTCTGCATCAAAAAGCAGCATCGCAGATGTTTGAGTCACGATGGGGACGACAAGACAGGCAGCATGAGAGAAGTAGAAGCCAGAAGAATGGGGAAGTCAGGTGGAAAGCGACTGCTAACTGCTGGCAGAGGATCATGCCAGCACTCAGCTTGGTACATCAGAATGTGACCTTTACCTTGCCACTCGTCTCTGTTAAGTTCATCTCCCGTCTGATCTCCAATCACTAAAACGCAAACTCTCACAAATATGATATTTGTTTTTATCATTTTCAGTTTTCTCTGTTCCTTTTTTCCCCTCACTCTTCATTAATGCTTTCCGATGATCTACATGTTAGTGGCCGGACCAGGATAGATATGTATAAATAGTCAAGTTGTTTTTCTACAAAGCAACTGTTCTCTACAGAGTTTTGAAATGTAAAACTTTCATACTGCTCACGTCTGATGTAGCAGACTTCAGAATGTCAGAAATGCACACACTAGGAAGTCAGATTGCTGCTTGAACACAACCCTTCTAACAACACTGTGGTCACTCCCAATCCCCTCTCTGCCACTTCAGCCCTCTTCTCCCCGAGTGCCCTTCAGTTCCCCGCAGGGACAGTCATTACTGCAGCGATGCCCCTCACCACTTTTTATCAAAATGAAAATGTACAAACTGCTGATTGCAGAGGCCATTGGGAAAATCAATTCTCATTTCGATGGGAAACATTTGTCTTTGCGCTCTGGCAGTCCGCAGAGATTTGACAGCAAAGTTTAGCGTTAAAGGGTAAGTGTGCGAACAAGGGGGGAGAGCTGGTGGAATGTGGAAGAGAGACACACAGTGAAAGAGGGGTGCAGCATGGGGCAGGACTCTACTGTACGTGAGCGTATTTGCCAAGTGGCTGCCTTTGAAGTGAGGCAGGAATGGGGAAGGTGAGGAAAAAAATCGAAAGTCCCCTACTCTTCTTATCAATTACGTGAGGACCACAAGGGCCTAAAACCCTCAGGCAAAGCAGTGGACTGGAAGAAACATTCAAAGGCAGAGTGGCTGTGTGAGTATATTAGCAGAAGATTCATTGGAGCAAATAGTTTCTTAGTTCCCTGACATTTAATGTCGGCATTCCCACTTTATAGAAAGGCCAAAACAAATATCCACTTAGGCAATATGACCTGGTAGGTAACAGAAACACTGCTTATCACAGTGTATATATTTAATTCTGAACACATTTCCTCCTGTTTGAGAACTGTGTGCCTGTACTTCATATTCATATATTTATAGTGTATATATTTTTCTGTATGCTCTCTAGCTATAGACAAGTTTTAAAGCTATTTATCGAACGTCTTCAGCAAGACACTGCTTAACAGCTTAAAGTGCTTGTTAAATTTTAAGTTCAAGTAGAGGTTCTGTTCAAAAACAAATACTTAAATTTGAATTGATCAACAGCCGTATTAACCACAGGCGTTTGGTACTTTCACAGGGACACCAATACAAATGGATGCACTTAATTTGACTGGCATTGGCTCATCGTGACAAAACACCTTCTGGGAATTCTCTTTCTCTCTTTTTTTTTTTTTTTTGACAAGAGAAATAACCAGGTTTTATCCTGAGGTTTAAAACCATCGGAGCACTGGTGGGAGAGACAGAAAAGAAGACATATCAGAGGAGAAGGACAAAAAGAAATGACAGCTATATTGGTGCCAAATGCAGCGAGAGCAAAGTTGGATCTTTTTCTCTGCTTTTGTGTTTCAAGTTTACTTTTTCCCCTCAATTTAACTGTTGGTGGCTGAAGCATAACAGAAAAATATTTGACAACAAAAAACTGCTGATCCGAGATGAACCTGTGCTGGCTGGATCCTGGCAGAAGCCCTGGAACACATTTAAAATTGGACCTGGGCGAGGACAAATGTACAAAAAAAGAAAAAACACACGCAAGAACACATTTTCCAAAAAGGCATTTGTCACCAAGAAATAACTTCTTTAGATGCTGCTGCTAATGTGAATTATGGCAAATGAAGGATAAAACCCTGGCACGGAGGAAATATTTGCCTTTCCAAATGTTCCAGGCCCCTTTAATGCAAAGCTCAAAGGGCGAATCCATTTCACACACATAACTACATTCTCCATTTTCCTCTGCTGCCTTTATCAAAACACATAACACCTCTGCCTGGTTAAAAGGGCCATTTTTAACAACCATTATCTAGCAGCACCACAGCAAGTACTGGTAGGCTGGGGAATAGGGCTAATGCTATTATACCTCCTACAGATCAAAACTGCCAATAAATTCTAATTTGCATCAAAGGTTCCAATGCAGAACACTGTGTCAGTGTACTTGTATATATTTGTGCCTCTGGCTTTAAAATAAACAGTAGAAAATTTAGGTGGTATATAAGGCCAAAAAACCCCATTTATATACCAATTTTCTAAATTAATAGCACCTTTAACTTTAGCCGACATTTATTACTATGCCCGGGTGAGTGCATGCATCTGGAAATGTGCAGGGATGAGAACAACAGAGACTAAATTGGCTGCATCCGCTTAGAGTAATAACTTACGTGTGGGAGATGAGGTTCTGCATGGAGGGCTCCAACCTGACTATATCACAAACAAATGAACAGCAATATCATGGGAATACTCCATTATAATGTATGCTATTAGTCTACCGTGCATTCTGGCAAATCCAATATTCAAGTAATACAGCCTGTATGTGACTAGCTGCTCCATCTTGGAAATGAGTGAGTAGAGTCTTACTGTGAAAGCTGTTCTTTTGCTCTGCATAATGCAAGACATGATGAAAAAAGGCATTTTCTTCCTTTAATGTATGTTAGTAGAGGACTTAACTGTAGTGTCCTCTTGTGCTTCTTCATGGTAATATTTTATGACAGCTGCCATTTAAATCTCCCTCCAACATACTGCAGAAGAAAGGTTCCAGTGACATAATTCAATTTAAATTTGTATTTTTTCTTATTTAGATGATAAAATCTCTATTTAAAAGAGCACTGAAACATTTACAAGGACCCAGTCAGACAAAAACAAAAACGCAATAACAAAGAAATCAATGCAATTATTAATTATTATTTAAAACAAAATAAACAAAAAACAGATAATAAAGCTTTTCAAGGCAGTTTGAAGTTCACCCCACTGAAATGGTGCGCAGTGTGCTGATAATAGTTCTCCCAGGGTAAGTGCGTACATTGGGGATATTCAAGGTTAAGTCTTAGCTGGATCCTGTTCTGTAGCTGATTTAACTGAGAGAAGAGACATGGCATACAGGGTTTAACTGCCGGAGTGCGGATGGAGCAGCATGACAATCTTCACTGTCAAGGACGTTGAGGTTAACTGCGCAACGGCTTTATGGCTGAGAGAAAAAAAATATCTGTTAATTTTTATGCCAGAAGCCTAGCCTGGTTTTAATTTTTGAGGCAGATGTTGAATAGGAAATGAAATGAATGATATGCAGTTTACATTACTGATGGCCCTGGAATAAATATGTGTATAAACACACACTTTCCCGAAGAAAATCACAAGCTAAAACCAGATCAATGGTGATTACTTATACGGTTATAATGAGTGATCCCAGCTGGGCTGCTGGTTGGTAGACTTTGTACAGCAAATGCATATGCCATCTGGTGTTATGAAATGATTTTGCAAGTCCATATTTTAGTAGAATTAGTTAAAAAAACATTTTGCTTATGGGATATGTCCCAGCACTAACGTGGTTTCTCAGTACTTCAAGTCCTTTTCACTGCTGCTCACTTGATCTGTCGGTGTTGGCATGTTTTCCTTGGTGCAAATATTTCACTTGCAGAAGCAGCAAAACAGTTTGTTTTTCTTTTCCAGATTAGTCTTGGAGTTATAAGTAGACTGATTTTACTAGTCTAATTTTTTTTCTCCATTTGTGACCTCTTCAGCATTATCAAAGCCTAAACTTTAATCTTCTTTTTAGCCAATGGGAGGAAAAAGAAAAATAGCCACCAGAGAGACGGGTAAAAGAAGATGGAACTATAAACAAGCTGATGGAGAAGAAAATGAATGAGCCGAGAGCCTGGAGAGACATGGTGTTTCATTGCTCTGTGGACAGGAGCTCAGCCAGTCAAGTTGCCTGCAAATTATGATCTAACCTCTACCCCGACTGTGCGCGTACGCTTGCGTACAATATGTGTGGGCAACACCATGAAGCCAAGATCAGGCATTGGAATGCAGTGAATGTTCCTTCTCCATGTGTAACCTGGAGACACGGCGTGCGGTGCATCAGCGTTCGAAATGTGAAACTGCCAAACCTGACTGTGAATGCAGCTGCAACTCAAACGAAGTGAAAGATATATTTAGCCTGAAGTAGATACTACATATGTAGATATATACACAGCGTGCTCAAAATGCTTTAACCTACTACTATATACATAATCAGTGAGAGCAGCATTAACATTTGCTTTTGTTTGGAAACTACGATGCTCCTCCAGTGTCAGACACACAGTGTAATCACTGACAACTGCTGGGGAGCGTGGGTGTTTGTAGTATTCTTTTCAGCCAATATTTAGTTAACAAAGCATAACAGCCCCTGCTGGTGAATTCCCAAGGCAACTTACCACAACTCTGCTCCTCTTTCTCAAATGCAACTTTTCTACATTTTCAACTTTTTTTTCCTAACTTTTTTTTTTTTCCTAACTGTTCAACACCTATGACCAGTGCAGCGTTTGATTGCAACCGAAAGAGCCTCCAGGGAAAGACATTCAAATTTGTGGCTATTTTGTGAGAACAAAGACTTTCATCACATTTTTTTTACTGGTGGTAGCAGCAGAAGCATCCATCAGCAACACAACAAATTTTCCCAGACGGTCAGAAATAAGCTAAACTACCAGGAAGGTCTTCATTGAGTTTTAACACGATGTTTTTCCATTGAAAATTATAGCTAATTAAAAAAACGAGTTTCAGTCCCAATCTCATGCTCTGAGAAGTAACCAATCCTATTTCAGACACAGAATAATACAATGTCCACGCATATTCCCGTATCAACTTTTAACGTGAGTACATGCAATGTACCATATGATGCCTGTCAAAGCAGAGATGCCTCTTGAAAGACAATCTCCCCCAACACAGGCATGCAATATCCACTCATCCCTTCTCAAACCCTCAAACTGCCCCCTAGCTATAATAGGCTTGCTTTTGTAGAAAAGACATCTGTGGCAGGCACTAATTGGACACATGAAAAGGACTCGTGGCGCCCTTGCACCACCCCATCAGTTTCCGTGATAGCACCTGCTGTGGCTGTCTCTGAGTGATTCCACACTCACACAGGTATGTTGTTATGTGTGTGCGTGTGTAGATCAGCCCATTCCCCATTAGGATTTTTCATTCTTCTGCTCTTTTCACTGACCTTCATTTTAATCAAGCACTATCGGTGTGGAGTTGGGTAAAGCACACCCAAAGTAGGAAGGAATGGGAGAGAATTGAGAGGATGAGTAAGGAATACAAAGAAGGGGATAAGTATGTGTTGGAAAAGCAACAGGGGGAAAGATAGTTCATCACCTTTCCTAACCCTGGATTAATAGAAAAGATGGGGACTGGATGGGGGTGCGATATGCTAATGAGCTGCAGAGATAATTATCCATTTATATGTTGATGTGTTTATTTATTAATCTGTTTGCCTTCTTGTTTGTTTATTTCATTTTTGAGGGAATTTAAATTGAGAGCTCACGCAAAGATTAGGCTCCAATAGGTGTGATTGATAATTTAAATGTTTTCCAAACGGGAGAGTTCCTTTAAAATAAGATTGTAAATTACTAAAATAATGTATGCAAAGAGAGAAGGAGCTGGAAAGTACATTTTCATAAGCTGCTGCTAAATTATGCCCAAAGCAAAATCTACTAATGCTGTTGCTATGTGGGCTTTAGACTCTCAATAAACTGGAGTCGAACCAAAATCTGAGAAAATGTATATTAAAGAATTTTTAAAAAAAAGACACAATGTCCCCGTATATGACAAAAAAAGACTGATAATATCGTGACAGCATGACAGCAACGTTACACATATCCTACCTAACTTGACTAAAGATAGATAAAACAAGAAAGAGACTACAATGCATATTTTGTCAACATCCAAATATAATCCAATGGACATTCAGAGCCTTGAAAAACTTCCCCCCTTGTGTATATAACCATACAGATACCCAACAGATTCCTTCAGACTGGGCTGTCAAAAGTAATCAGACTGGAAGCATCTGTTGGACTCTTTGTCCCATCTACACTAAACCAAACTGTGCCAAACTCTCTTCAACGCTTCGACTGTTACGTTTCTTTCCCCCCTCATCATCTCCAGCCTTAGCAAGTGTCTCCTAACATGGCTGAACAGACAGACCATGCAGCCGGAAAACAAGCAGCCATTTGGAAGCAGGAGGAGAGTGGAGATGACACAGAAGCAAGAGGAGAATGAGCTAGCATCAATTTCAGCTGAGTTAAGCCAATGGATGAATGGATGGATGAATGGAAAAGAGCACACAGGGGGTATAAGAACCCAGCAAAATGCAGATATAGATGGATAATAATGACCTGGACACACTGTGCTCTACTGTGGAGTCCAACTTTTCTCTGGCCACCCTATTGTGATTCATTTGCTATCCAGTCATATTTTGCATTCTTTAAGCACAACTAAAACTGCAGCAAATCCAACTGAAATCTAAGACAAAAACTGGAACCTTAACAAACTCCTCACTCTCCATTTGTGCTGTCTGTTATAACAGGGCAATGATGGAATCACTTAAAAATCTCTCCCCTTCATTTCAGTTGCACTTGGGTTACAATGGGAATCTCAGACAGGTACATCTGGTATGAATTGGTATGAAAAGGACAGAGGCCGGTTTTTCTGGCTGAAATGAACACTGATATGGATTTGAATTCAAGACATAATGTGCTGGCAAGATGCACATGAAGCATACACAGATAAAAATCATTATTTGTAACATTCTCAAGAGGATTTTTGTAGCTTAGACCTAAATTACACCGTGATTATACATATTGACAAACAATTTGAGCGTGGAATAAAAAATAAAATGTATGCAAAGTTGAACAAATAAAACAGTGATCAGATAAGGGTGATCAGGCTGCAAAAACAAAGACGGGTTTCTCAGTTTCTCAGTAGATTCTTGTCACAATTAATTTGGATCATGGCTAGAAAGCCTGAACTTGATATACAGGCAATCCTCGTGCTAAGGGCTGGAACAGCAGGCGTAGGAGGGGCTGCTACCCAACCGGGAGATGGTAGCATCAGTACATGTAAGGCAGGGAAAGACCCCGCCCTGTGGCCTGGGCCTGACTACACCTGACTACAGTCAACAAAAGAAGTGAAGAGATGAGACTGTGGCAAAGCAGTAAACTGGAATATGTGTCTTCAGATTTCTATGCTCTCATTTCCTTCTCATTAACGATACACTGTGCATTCTGATAAAGGTTTAGAAAAAAAGTGAAAGACAATGTGCTAACAGTAAACTTTGTTTAGGTTTGATGCACGGAGTACAATGGAAACATATCCTGATCACATCTCCTGCTACTGAATGAGCTTTTGCTGCTGTGGCTCCAAAATTTGAAAATGCACGTTAGGCAGGCTTCTTTAATACACTTTTTATTTACCTTAATACTGTTAACTTCTACAGCTCTTATTTGTCCCTTTATCTTTGACTCTATGGCCTGTGTTTGTCTTTTATGTTTGTTTGCTTTGTTTTTTTTTTGTCTAGCAATATTTTTATGTGCTTCATAAATAAAAGTCTATGTTATAGTATTAAACATACATACCATAAAAGCCATAGGCAAAGTACAGACTTCTGAAACCTCACCAAAGTTCTTAGCATATAATTTTGAACAATGCGCTCAGTAAAACATATAAATATCCTTGGCAATGATCTCCTTTTTTTTGTGACAGTGTGATGTGGGAATTCTGCTGTATTTTTGCCAGACTCCACATAAACACTAGGAATTAGTACATGCAGCTGCTATTATGACCAAATACACGAAAGCGTGTGTGGTTGAATTTATATTAATAAGGAACTCTCAGCCTTTTGAAATGAATTCCCAACTCCCAAACTGTGTAATAGAGTGAAGCACAGCCCGGCAGGCTTTACTGGAGAGAAAACATCTCTATTTATATCATCAGCCCCGTGGCCTAAATATTTAGTGAAGAACCTGCTTCAAAGAAGGACCTCAGAAGTGACGCCCAGCCCAAGGCTAAAGTACTTACAATTTGTTAAATATAATATTTAAAAAAAACCTGTCAGCTGACACAGTGGGGTCATCAGGTAGGTTCTAGTAAATTATTCTTCTTATTCTGGTTATTCCACCTATAAAAAATTCATAGGGAATAAAATAATGAGGCCCCTATAATGTTATTTTATACTGATTAGAACTTTAATAATTAGAATTGGTAATGGTAAAAAATAAAGGTGTTTGTTAGTGAGGAAAGAGGATGAGGAATGACGACTTGGCGGTTATTATTTCATGTTTGCTTGCAGTTGATTTTATGCAAGCTCTATAACTGATGTTTCTAGTTCTCTCTTCACTTGTGGTCTTTAACCCAACTGCCCTTGACTCTCTTTGCGCTTGAGTGTGTTACAATAAAACCCGCAGAAATGGGTTTTGTCTTTATGGAAAAGAAACCTGCACACTTCTGCTCTTTGTCCTTTGTACAGCTGCTTTCAAATTGAATTTAGTTGTGAAGGAGGGTCATCCACTCCAACATCCATATTAAAAAGCAAAGATTCTGCACATAGAAAATCCATTCATTGGTGTCAAAAGATTTCACCATCAAGAAAAAGGTCTGAGGAGTAAATGCTGTGATGCAACTTTGGTACTTTCCCAATTACTGAACTGTGAACATCTTTGACGCCCACAGCCTGGAAAAGCCTAAGCACATATGCCATCTACGCTACAAATTATGCTGCATTCACAGTCATTTTGCCTTGACAAAATGCAATAGCTCATCTGGTATTCATGTTTTATTCCCGCTTTTCTCAGACATACCTCTAGATTGCCACAATGACCCTTTATTATTTTTCTATTTTCCCACCAAATCTATGGTGATACTTCAACTTCATTCTTTTCTTGCATAATGACCTGCTCGCTCTCCCCCCTGCTCTATTCCTCTCCCCCACTTATCTACCTCCCCCGCTTGCTTGCTTCTCTCCTGCACCCTGATACGCTCATACATATACATGTCATCTTCCTCACAGAGGGAAGCGTGCGTTAAGCACAGCTTGGAAATTAATGAGCAATGTGGCGGTCCCAAGAACACTACAACACTACCAGCCCTTTGGCTGAGGGAGTAGGGAAGCTTAAAAGTGATGTAAATATTAGATGGAAATGGATGTTTGTGGGAGTGTACATATACTTTAGCTAGATATATTAAAGCAAGTTCTAAAATAACACAACCGCAATCTCAAAAAGTGAGATGTAAATTTCTCATAACGAAAGATATATAAAAATCAAAGCACAGAAGACTTCATTCTATAACCCTGATGAAGACTGGATCCCCAACATATCACATTTGTAACTGCAGTTGCGTAAATATAATGTGTTGTACAAAAATTATTTAAATTTTTCAACCACCTCTACACTATATAGTGCAGAAGTGGTTGAAAAATAAATCCAGATGAGTGGCCACAGGGATAAAATATGAAGTCGGGTACTGCATTACTTTGCATGCACATGGGAAAGACTGCCGTAGGTGAATATCCTAAATAAATGATCAAAAAATAAGGAACAAAATTCTCAGAGCATGTGCAAGAATCAAAGAATACTGTACAAAGCAATACAGATGTGTTACTTTCACATAATTGAGGCAAAGAGAAAAGATTTTTGCAGAAACTGAGTTCAGAACATAGTGTTAACATATTTCCAAGATGACAGGAAATCTACTAAAGAATGACTGAGACTCTAGCACCCCCTCCCCCAAAAACCAGCATTGTCAGAATGATACCCACTATCCCATATTATGTAAAAGCTGTTCTCTTCTCTTACAAGCAAGCATTGCCTGCCTTGCTTGTCCTGACAGAACATCACAGCAATATATTATATATCAAGTAAAGCACTTTCTAATAGACACATTACGTATTGTTAAACTTTGATGTCTGAATCAAACTGATCTTGAGGTTGAACTCATGAATGATGGCCATGTAACTGAATGGAAAGTCTTTTGAATGCAACTCTTACTTTTCCCCAACAGCTTTATTAATCCAAAATCTCTTTATTGAGCCTTTATTGAGGCCACGGTTCTTTCATTTTAATATTATATATATTAGACCAAGGATGACTCCCTCTCCATTGACTTCTTTCCACACCCTCCCTTTCTTAAATTCCCTTGCCTGTGTCTTTCTCAATGATGCTACATTCAGTTAACTTCTTTGTGTTTTCAACCTCTATATCAACCTTCTGTCTCCTTCACTTTCTTCCAGCATTTTTTCCCATTTTTTTTCTTTCACCAGTCTCTGTCTCTTTAAAGGAAGCATCAGAATCAATACATTAAGATAAATGAGCCAAAAAAGCAAAAAGATAGAAAGGAGAAAATAAAAAAAAACAAAACATGCATGTATGCACACACACCCCAACACAAACACACACACACTTCACTTCAACTCTGAACTACCAGCAATCCAACAAATGTATCTGTGTGTGACACAGAGATAACGCAAACCCAGACAGCTCTGTTCTGCACCCACAGGCTGCCTACCGCCCTCCCCCCCCCCAAGTCATAATTGCTGGTATTAAATCATACAAACTGGCACTTTAATCCATTAGATGCACTTAGACAAAGATGCACCCATGAAAACATCCTTGTATTTTAGAGTCATACAAAACATAAAATAACATTTTGGAAATCAAATGTCAAGAGAGTAATTGTCAGCTATCAAGGATGTAAATAGAAACCCTTCTCGCTCGTGGTCATTATCAAGAGTTAATATTGCCACAACAATACTGTCAAAAAATGACAGTGAGATTATTGAGTCTACTGAAGAAGACGTTGTGGTCATTTAGCCTGCCAAAACATGAACATAATCATTAAGTGCTGTGTGGCTTTTTGCTCAAATATGAGTGGCTGAAAGTGTTTTTTGCATGTACTTACTTACAAAGCTGTTAAACTCTCATATACACAAGCACACAAGCATGCTTTATCCATTATGAAAGCAAATGTAGAATACTATATTATTAATTACACAGAGGAGGCAACGGCTGTCTGACTTAGAAATCACCTTGCCTTTGAAAGCCACGTACATTACTTTTATACACAAATGAAAGCTAACTTCTTAGAGACACGCACACTTCCACCTCACACACATCTGACAGGTCTCATGCTGTGAACGTCAGCATTTTGTCAGAGGGAGATCCTCTTCCTAGTGCTAAGAGGATTGGCTGGCTAAAGACCAGTGACTTTGAAGGCTGCAAACACCCTGATGAGGACTTTAGGAAGAAAGAGAGGGTGAAGTCAGTGGAGCTGGAAAGCTGAGAGAGAACCTGAACTGGGGTTAATAATCGTGCTATAGTATAAAGGCTACTATCCAGCACAGTGACAGAACAGCTCGCTAGTATGCTGAGTGAAACTTTATCTGTAGGCAAAGCATTTGCCTTCATCCATTCAGAGGGGAAGGTTATCTTTCTTTTGTGCAGCGTACTCTCACTATGTTCATCTTTTAAGACTTCATAATGGCTGCAGAGGGACTTTTGGACTTTTTGTCTGTCTTTTGACAATAAAAGAATAATCAAGGAAAGTGATTCGCATTAAGCTCTGATACCATTTCCGCAGGTAGTATAATTTTCTAGTGAATACCACCATTAGCATAGGGATGATACTCTATACTTAAAGACAACAGATAATAACTTTCAAAATGACATTTCCTGCAAGACATCTCCTTCCTTTGTGGCTTGTTCCCATGTGGAATTCAAAAGGAAGAAAGCGGGGAAAAGCTCTGAAAAATAAAGCAGACATGGGAGCTGTGCAGTGTCTAGAACTAGAAAGATTGAATGAGCTGTTCCCAGGT
This sequence comes from Oreochromis aureus, assembly GCF_013358895.1. NCBI lineage: Eukaryota > Metazoa > Chordata > Actinopteri > Cichliformes > Cichlidae > Oreochromis > Oreochromis aureus. The sequence goes on from NC_052944.1 coordinate 8,946,857, forward strand.
ATCAATGTGAAACTCTGCATGTTAATCAGTGTGCTGTCCAGCTGCCACAACTAAACTTTTTGTGTGCTTGTTTGCATAATGATATGTTAAATGTGGGTGTTTGCCTGTTACCTTGTACCTAACATGCCTCCCCGCCTGTGCAGGTTGTGCTCTTTGTGACAGTGCTACCAATTCTCTCATCAGTGGTGGTCCAACACACCCCATGTGTTCCTACAGATGAGTGCTTAGTGCAGCATAAAGGAGATCCAGATCTGTACAGATTTTGAACCATCCTTTTGTGCTTTCTAAATTAATTTAATTCAACTGTACAATGTGGCACCAAGACACACCTTACACAAAGATCAACAGTTTAATTAAAGTTTATGCCACTTCAATGATTCAATGAGGACTTTTTCATTGCAAAACTTAAATGTAGTTTAAGTTTCATCACGCAGCTCTCTTTAACTGTCTTTTTTTTATGCAAACACTGTTTTCACTGATTCCATACATCATTCACAAGGCTCGCCACATGAACCATGAAATAATTGCCAAGAAATTATTTTTTTTAAACTCTTGTGTTTATTGAACCTAATGACATTTTTAAAAAGACATTAAACATCAGTTTGCATATATGCATCTTGTTTGCAATTTTACTGCTCGCAGCTTGTTTTTATTAAACAAAAACAAAAAAAGAAATGTAACGAGGTTTGGGTTATTACAATGATGTAGAGGTCTCAAAAACTTATGTATCAAGTTAAAAAGGTGTGATATTGTGAAACTAACTAACATCTGTGGAAGATTTTAAGAAGTGAGGGCTTCCAAAATAATCCATTCAGAATCGAGAAAACACTATGAGCCTATAAAAAGAATGAATATGATATAAAGCAGAGAAGAAATATCTACAAATAAAACAGCTGATTTTACTACAACCCCAAGGCCCATTTCTGTCCTAATCTATCCAAGTATGTAAGCCATTTCCACATATCCATTTTTTAAATTCTCCACAGATAAGATACCAGCATCCTTGTACAATGCATTATGCCCAGATGTCTCTCTGCAGAACAGCATTAGGCATCTAATGTAGCTTTCTGCACCACAGCTCTGTGTTTTCCCCATTTCCCCATCAACCTTCCTGTTCCATATGGTTATATCCATCAAGTACCTAGCCATCGATCAGCCTTGGCGTTACTTTCTTCTCTGTCTGCTTCCTAGGTTGAGCTCATAAAACATCCGAGACATTATTGTGCATTAGACAATAAAGATGTGCTGGAGGGAAAACCCATTAGCTTCTATAGAGAGAGGTGGCATGAATAGAAATGTCTAAGGTCTTGACTGCGATGATCCATCTTGCTCTCTTGGGTCGACGTGCAACAGCTTTTGTGCTGTTAAACCAGAGTCAACTTTCTGAGGGCGCGGGTGGATTAGCATGTGTATCTCAGATAATGTCATTATATGCATGACTCTCATTAATATGACATGGAGGGAAGCAGTTAGGAGTATTTTTCTCTAATCTGTTTATTCTACAGTGAAGCACTCTGCTGTTGAAATGCTGGACACTAATGACTGGATTGCCATATCATGTAATATTTATATCAATGTTCCTACAGTGGGTAATACTCCTTCATTCTGCTGGCTATCATTGCACATTTTTTGCTTTTCAGCCTAGAATCAATGCCCTAACCCTGCCCTTAAACATATCCTTTTACCTTTTCAGCTGCTGTTTAAAAATGTAAGTGACACATGAAAAAGTTACAATGCGCTTGAAATGTGCCTGAAGTAGCATGCCATTTATATGCAGTCCTTGATTTCCTATTGTATTGTGACTCATCCTTCTGTATAGCTTCCTCCAATAAGAGCATCAGGACATAAATTATGAATAAAGTCCTTCTACTACTGCAGGGATTCATTATATCCCAATCTAAGAAGAAGACTGTTTACATTTTCAGAGGACTTTCCTTTAAGTTTGTATTTTAATCCCACTTTGGCACCTAGAGTTGTTTATTGGGTCCTAAAATAAAACATGAGCAAAAATGATTTAAAAGAGAAATATATGATAATGTATATTATGCTGCTAATAGCAAAAGAAAAAAAAAGGTGGGGTTACAAATGTTAAAAACCATGCATATTGTTGGCTGGAATTAAGCACATTAAGCCTCCGGGAAGCTAGAAGCAGAGCTGCAGACCTTTACTACTGTTAAACATTTATTTATGCAGGACAGTCAACTGAGCATGCATGCTCTTTTACAGCTACACTCTGACATTCATACAGTTCTACTGGGAGCTGCCCAGAAAGATTAGAGACTGCTAATGCTGGTCATAGCACTGGCACACTGCAACAGTTGGTTATATGCCTTGGCTGTCTCTCTCTTGAGATAACATTGGTATTCTTCTTTCTCTGCCACAACCAAGCGTCTGTGGCCTCGAGGTTACTCAGAGTGTAAACTTATTTCTACTGTCGACTCTTATTCATCCAGCTGGTTATTTTCTCCGTCTTTGTCACAGCTGCCAGATTTGCCTCTGTTTGCCTCACATAATTCTCCTCTCTTGCACTGTTTTTCATTTCAGCACTCAGACTAATGTATGCTCTTCTGTGAAATAAGGCATGATCTCAAGGGAAGGGTCCCCAGGCAGAAGGGCAACACACTCCCATCTCTCTTCCTCATATATTTTTAATGGGGATGTAGTTTATTTATATGGCCACATGAAGAGAAAGACTCAAAGTCGTGTAGTCTCTGTTATTTTACATTTGTGATGTGTATGTGAAAACAGTGCAACGGGCCCCATCGAATTGAATGAATGACTGGGCATGCAGTTTCTTATTATTTTATTTAGATAAATATATTTAAAAAGTTAGATACAACTTTTTCAAAGTTACATTTTATATTCAGTTGAAATTGATTTTAAAAGAAAACAGTAAGAACACAATAAGTGCTTTGACTGGCATGAACCTTATCAATTGTGACAGTAAAAGTCCCATTTAAAATGACGTATGAGGCAGTAACTGCAATGTGCTGATTTTATTTGGGGACCTTTGCTACATTATGCGTCCCTGTTTCTCCATGTCTTTTCTTTTTATCATCAGTGATAAAGAGAAAAAGTCATAAAAATACCCATAAAAATGTCTAAACTACACATAACCATACTGTAAATTCATTGCATGTGTTATTTTCTGAAAAAGTTCTTCAGCACTAGTGAAATCTCAACTTCTTAACTATATAAGTAAGTGCGGAGCATTTATTATATATCAAATATGAACTTTATACACTCAAAAAAATGAATGAGGTGGATTGTTCAGTGTATATTTATTATTTATTTTCATTTTACTTAAAATATATGTTTTGTTAAGTTAACATATGTTTTCTAATCAAGTCTACGTAATTGTGTCTATTATTCACTGTACATAATACTAATGTGTTACTTGATGGCATAACATTAAAGTTAAGTCAATTAGGATCGATATACTTTGTATATCCACAAGGTGGCAGTAATGCAAAAACAGTTGTAATGAAACCGCGAAGAACAACAAGGTTTCACGGCTTGGGCCTGCTCATGCGCAAGACTTCAAATTTAACTTAAAAACGTTGTTTTGGCGCCAAGCTGCTGTTTCTTTGAGAGGTAAGACCACTTTTTTCTTTGACTATGTTGTTCAGTATCTACATGTCGAGCATGGTTATATTTTGCATTTGTCTTACAAGACATGTTATATCGTTTGCGTGCGCTTGTTCTACATTAGTTTTACTGGGTCCTGGACATGCTTAACATGCTTATTTTGTGGACTGTGTAAGAAACATTTTTATTGTTTTTGGTTTTATTAAGGGATTAGCTACAGGGGTTCATGAGGTTATTTTTTCATTTGCTTTCTTGGGATTCCTTTACTGTAATCCGAGAGTCATAAATATCGAATAGGATAGCAAGGATAGCATAAAGTGACATTTAAAATCCAAAAGTCGAGGGCGAAAGCCACTGTGACACTATTGTTATGCTCTGTCAGTAATCTGTATTATGTAAAATGGTCTGTAAATACAGCATGTTTCCTAGAGTGATACAGATCAGCATAGTTATAAATTACAGTTTGTTAAATCACACACTTACTTTTTAAAATAAAATTATTCACGACATATGAGTGGGCAGACAATGGAAGTCGACAGACCTGGTGATAATTGCTTCTATAGAAAGTTAGCACATGGCAGTGTCAATCTCTTGCTTTTCTTCTGAGTAGTATTTTATTTAGTTGTAATACAATCAATAATTTGCTTCTTGAAATTAAGTAATGAATTTCTTGTTTTACTTTATAAATCTCAGATCCTGCCTTTACCTGCTCCCTCCTATACTGATGTGGTGTATGTGGTACTGCTGAGCTTGTATGTGGTATGTGAACTGTTATACTTTTAAAAAAAAAACTGTTTTATAAGTTAATTTTTCTTTAGTGACCCATCCCATGCCCCTGTTATTTCTTCTCCAGATCTGAACCATTGTAAAGGTTGCAGTTCAAGGACCTGAGGTATGAAATTCTTTTCAGATCAGCTGTGATCAATATTTTTGGAACTTGATATATAACAATAAAAGCTGTAATGGCTCCATTAGCATTTTGTGTAAATGTTTGTGTTAAAAATTATAGCTTTAATGAGGTCTTTCTACATTAGTTTCAGTTATAAAGTATGTATATGTGTACATATAGTATGTATATTTACAGTACAGTATGTTGTGTTTGTTGACATGTTTTCAGGTGGAAGCAGAATTTGTGAGGATTACTACTGCTCCACTTGTTCCAAGGCTTTTTGCACAACTTGACCAATACACTGACCAGCTCATAAAAGTCTTCAAGAAAAAGGAGGTGCTGCAGTGAAGAAAATTAGACAAACTTTGGCTCCAGCCACAAAGGTGCGTTATTCTGTTGGTGGCAAAATATTATGGCTAATAAGATCACTTTCAAATTTAAACAGCTAGTGTATGGTAGCTGCACAGTGTACTTACATTTATATTAAGCAAGACAAAGTTTGGTACTCAAAACTTTGGAAAATTAAAATTACCTAAACATAAGTAAAATCTGATCCCTCAATTTCGGGTTAAACCATAAGTGAATGTTTTTATGTTAAAGATCAGTTTTTGAATGCAAAAACAATGATGTATTAGTTTGTCTATACCTCCATTATGGACATATATAATGTGGTGGAAACCCTACCCAACAGGTTAACTATTCATGTCCATGTGATGATTAGTTGGTCTTGTGTACATGTCTATCTGTGCAGTAAATATGTCATTCATTTTATGTATAATGTGAGTTTGTGTCATCCTAAAGTATATCTGTTTTCTCTTCCTGTATCTCTGCCACTCTCTACAGAAGGAAACTATTGAAAACGGGAGGGAGTGTGTCCTCAGGGCACTACCTTTTACCTGAATGAAGACCCAAGCATCCTCTTCAAAGAATAATTGGTTGGTAATTTTAGTTTAGTTTTTTATCTGTATTAAACCAAATTTTGAATAACTAATGTTGTTGCATGTTGTAGTGTTGTTGTTGTTGTAATTTGCATGGAACCTGTTTAAATGTTTTGGGAATCTTCTTGTATACCCAAACTATTTATATTTATTGTTGAATCTGTAGTCTAAAATAGTAGCGCACTGGGGTGCATGTTCCTAATATTGTGTTTACTTCATTAAAGGGTAGCTTTGGCTCTTTTTTTTTTTTTCCTTTTTAAATTTAACTGGATGCCATTTTTCTTTGTTTTTTTGTGTCTAAGCTACAGCTACAGCTGTTCAGAGGGAGCTGGAACAAATTACCCTTGCTATCTTCACCATTGAAAAAGCTGATGTCAGCACTCCTCCAGCCAATGTGGGTATAACCATCTAGGGTGTTCTGCATGACCTGGAAAACATGGCCTCTGCATGTGCACTCTTAATGGGTGGGATATATATGCACTGAATCTCAGTTAACCTCGAGACTGAAAGCTTTCTTTGAAGTACTTCAGAAGCTCTTCCTTCATCTGTATGTCAGCAGACTCTTGACCAAGGTACAGATACTCAAGAATAAACTGAACGAATAAGCCAATCCTTAATTTGATGATGAATGTTCTGTCAGATGGACAGAAGTTTTCAGAGGCTGAATGGGAATAAAACGGTAATTTGTTGAAAATGACAGATAAAAGGAAAATTACATTTAAGAGAAATTTTGAAAAGTTTGTAAACTACTACAATTTGAGAGATTTTACTCTTGTGGGGGGGGGGGCTAGTAAGAGACAATCAAAAGTGTTGAGATTTAAAGGATTTAATTGAGAGATGATACTGCACCAGAAATGTTGAAGGGTGGTGTGTATATTAGCGTTCAAGGTATATTGTTATGAGGTGGAAATATGTTCATATTCTGTTTGTGTTACATTGTGTGCATTGTAAAGGTAATTGCAATACATACTAAGAATAAGGGTAAGTTAGGAATGCAGGATGAATGTATATTTTATGGACTTTTAAAGACGAACAATTGTTTCCATGTTAAAATGTTTACAACCCAAGTTTTTGCCCAAACACTGGTAAAATAAACGTTGAGGGTGGCAAGTGTTAAATGGTTACTTTTGTGCTGTTGCAAAAAACTGAACGCTGACAAGCTGTTTTATTGTTAGACCATAATGCTGGCATGCTTTATTTAAGTTTTATTTGGAATGGTGATATAATTTTCTTTGATTGCTAATATCAGTGGACTATTTATTATTATTATTATTATTATTATTATTACAACATTCATTTTTTTTAATTGTGGCTGTTGAGGTGGACACTTCACTTTGCATTGTTAAAGGAAAACACTTCATTGGCGTTGTGTTACTGGACTGACCCTAAGCAATCATTGCAAATAGCAACTTTGCTATCCATTTTAGACACTAAAAGAAAAAGCACTCCACAGATCTTACTAGCATCACATATACGTAACTCAAGTGTCATCTTATCAACATGTTATGTGGTCTTCAATGTTTTTTCTTCTATTTCTGGCAGATACAGACATTTAATTTAAAGTCTTGATGTTGCATCTGTCTACATACTGTTAGTTACTAACCCTAATGACCTGTTGTGTTTTATTTTGGACTGGGTTTACACAAATGCTCACTGAATGTGTTGGCAATAAAAGAAATTTAAAAAATAAGTTGGATGTACTTAATTCATTTGTGTGGAACCTGTTGACAAAATAGATTTATGTAAAACTAATTAGTAAAGCACAAGGTGGCTGAAAATATAATATTTGAATTAATCTAACTTAAATTTAACATTTTACTGCCACAAATAAGAAATGTGTTGAAGTAACTAATCTAAACTATCTAACCTGTAAATATATCATTTATGTTCATACAACATAATTTGATTTAGGTAGTCTTAAATATCTCTTGTTAATCTTAAGTAGTTTTTTAAAATTAGATGAACTAAAGATTTTTGCTTTAAACTAACACAATGCAATTTCGTGGAACCTGTTTACAAAATAATTTTAATTAAAGTCAACGTTTCATTTTTTTGAGTGTATAACTGTTGCTCACTGACACATCCTATAGCTGTGAAATATATATTTTTTCTGAAACATCAGAAATACTTCTAAGACAAATGAACAGCATGTTGTCTCAGGGTTGATCACGATAGTTTTTCAGTTCTTTAGACGCCTACCAAGCACCATGTTGACTTCACAGTTGAAAAGCTTTCCTGCCATAAGGCACCACTTCAAAGTAGCTTTCATTCCTCTGATCACAGCATACAGAGTTCGAATTCCCTTTCATGCTGTGTCCCAAACTTTGACCTTTTTGTCCACCATTCCATCTGATGTGTCCTTTCCCTTCACATCCTCATCTGTTTCATCAGTTTCAGTGGTCACCGTGCCTGATATAATCTCTAAAGTACTTTTCTGGGGTATTTTGGCACAAAGTATAGAGAATACATGTTTTCTGGTGCTCCTTCTGAGCCATGGTGAATTCATTGCTAATATTTAGTGGAATTTGCAAGTTATGTAAGTAGTAAACTGCAACAAACCTAGTCAAGTCTTAATGTACTGTTCATGTGAGCAGCTAAACTGCTAGTTTACTCTGTCACATTGAGATGTTTCAGATCATCAATCACATTTTAATATTAAAAAAAAGAACCTGAGCGAATACAAAATGTAGCTTTAAAACTATTATTTAATTTTTTAAAGAAAAAGAAACTTATGCAAAACTAATTGCCTCTTAAAAAATAATAACTGGTTGTGCCATCCTTTTTAACACAAGGCCAGGTAGGTTTGGGTAGCTTAATAAATGAAATCATCATTTCAAACCTGCATTATGTATTTACTCAGATTATATTTCTCTAATATTAGAATTAGTTTGGTTTTCTAAAATATGAAAAATTGGCAATAAGTAAATCAGGAAGGGGGCAAAAAGATTTTTATAGCACACTATGAGCAACTGCCAATGCATACAATATCAAGTCCCTCATACATCTTTCTGTGTATGCTGAAATCAGCAGTAACCCATATAGATGTTGGCTCTATCCATGATTCATACAGAGTCCTTTTTTTTAAATACATTGCATCTACTCAATCGTATATGCCTTTATTGGACACCCCTTTGGTCACAGTGACAGTGTTTTCCAGTGTTGGACCAACTGTCACTTGTCACATGTTAAATCCACTGAAGTGTATGGGAACATTGTTCTGTGTTTGTATTACTGCCATAACAGCTATGTGTTATTGTGTCTTTAAACGCAGGTGCGTCAGAGCAGGTGTGCATCTGCTGTGCGCGCACTGTTTCCTAACAAGGACAGACACGGATGCATAATTCCGTTGCTGTGCTATGAATGTTTGTGCATTTACAAAGCTTATGTACAAACATCCAGGCTCAGTGACTGTATAATTCAGACTGCAGGATACCTGAGGGTAGCGCCTTCTCTCCTTGCTTGGTTACTCACCAGAAAAGAAACGGAAATACACCCCCAATCCAGCATCAGCAAGGAAACAAATTGAGCTAAAAGGTCAATCACCCTCCCACTCCCCACCAACTTTAATTAACAAATCAGTTGAAAATGCCAGAGAACCAGAGGCTATGAAAATATCACACCGTAAAGTTGCTTCTACCTTGCTATTCAGTGCTAATTGGGCACCACTTAATAGACCAGTGAATGGATGTTAATCATTAGCTAATATACCATGGCTTTATTCTTGTTGTAATGCCTCTTATGCCCTGCTGCTGTTAAGAGGCTGTTCATGTGACTAAAATCAGCTGTGGTGTGCAGCGTGACCCTGACTATTACTGAAATAAACTGTCAAGTCAGACCAATTAAATGAACAAGTGAAGTCAAAATGGAAAGGTTTTTTGGGTGGGTTTTCAGATACTGCATGGAAAGCTACTACAAGTATTTTATTTCCATGCTTGCTTTGGAGGAAAAAAAACACAAATCCAAAAAAAAACCAACCGCCGCGCCTGCCAAAAGTGCAATATCAGAGTTATCTGAAACATAGCCATTAGTGGAATTCAGTCCTGCTGCTCAAGTTATCCCCTTTGGTCCCTTCTGAATGCAGTTGTTGTTCTTCTAACCCACCATTTATCAATCCCTCTGTCAACCTGAATCTCAATTAATAGCAGAAGAAGCGGAATCACACGTATTTGCTTGGAGTCTCATAACAAATCCACCAAATCTGTCTGGGGTGGACTAAAGGAGATGAGAGGCAGACGGAAAAACAAGTGCTGGAATTGCATTAGCTGTAATGAGGAGACCAGAAAATAGAGATGAAGCTTCTTTGTTGCAGTGGGACACAGAGAGAAACAGAAAGAGGAAGGATAAATGGATAGTATGGAAAAAGATGGCAGCAAAAAGGAAACTAGAAGGATAATGAAAAACGAGAGAGTAAAACGGATGGTGAGGAGCAGAGGCTACAGAGAGAGGGCATCAGGGCCATGTGGCATGAAGCAGTGCAGGAAAGATGGTAGAGCCAAGGAATAAAAAATGAGGGAGTGGGAGGGGGGGAAGCAGATGTCTGATTCACTGACTCATCCTTCTGCCCTAGCAATGAGCTGCACAAAACCAGCAAGACAGAGAAGAATGATGGAAAAACAGAAAATAATGGGTAGAAATAGGTACAATGGTGGGAAAAAGGTTGTTTTTTTTTTAAATTTTGTCATATTCAACTCACGTATTTCAGATCATCAAATCAATTTTAATATGAGACAAAGATAGCAAATGTAATACAAAGTGTAGTTTTAAAATGATGATGTCATTTATTGAGGGGTAAAAAACATCCAAACCTACCAGGCACTGTGTAAAAAAAGTAATTGTTGAGTCATGTTTAACCACATTTTTCAGATAGCTGAGTTCTAAAGAAACCAAAAAGTCACTGACGTCTGTCAGCCTGGAAAGGGTTTCAGAGCCAAGTCTAAAGGTTCAGGGCTCCAGCAAACCAAGTTTAAAGGAGAGAACTTGGAACAGTGGTCAACCTTCCCTCACATTTGCTAAAAAAACATCTTGATGATCCCAAAGATGTTTGGTAAAACATCCCGTGGAATGACAAGACAAAAGCAGAACTTTTTGGAAGGTCTGGATCCTGTTACACGTTGCATAAAACCACAGTTACCCGAGCATTATACATCACACCACGAGTCAAACATGGTGGTGGTCGTGTGATGGCCTGGGGCTGCTTTGATGCTTTTAGTACCTGGATGACTTGATGTAATTGACAGAACCATGAATTGTGCTCTCTACCAGAAAATCCTGAAAGCGGATGCCCGGCCATAAGTTCATGCCCTGCAGTTCAAGTGCACTTACGTTATGCAGCAGGATAATGATTGGAAACAGAGCAGCAAAGCCACTTCTGAACAGACATCCAAATGAGATGTGTTGGCATGACCTAAAACAGGCCATCAAGCTCAAAAGCCCTCTAGAGTGGCTGAATTAAAACAATTCTGCAAAGTAATGTGGACCAAATCATGTGAAAAACAGCAATTTGAAATAAAAAGAAAAACAAAATGTCATTCAATTAGTGAATATGTACAGCTCATCATACAGTCAGATCCCTGCAATACTAGTAGTGGAGGAATGGACATTGTGAGTTGTAGGGGGTCCCTATTGGAATGGCTTGTGTGTGCTTCTGATAAGAGAAAGTGGATGCACGGCTGCTTCCACTGCTGTGTAAATACACAAACAACTGTTTTTCATTGTCACATGAAAGAAACCAGACTAGCTAAAAGTAATAAATTAAGAATTCTAAGTTACAAAAATATTATTTGCTTACTTGCTTTAAAAGTGTGATCTAAAGTAATGCAATCTTGTCACTTCTAAACTAGCCTGCATTGGCTTTTTTTTTCTCATCAGCATGCCTCCACAGATATAGCCCACTCTGCTCCACCAAAGGGACTGCCCCGGGGGAGCCAATTAAGAGTGTCCGCTGTGCTGGTGACAGCTGCTCCAGCCTCAGCCCTGAAAGCCTCCCAGCTCCACATCACTGATGGGGAAATACTGTAGAATTACCCGGGAGGGGTGGAGATTTAACAGAGAGTCAGAAGGGGAAAAAAGATCAATGAAGACAGCAGTGAACCTAAAAGCATCAAGACATCATTGGAGAGGAACTGTTGTTGGGAAGTCGAGGCCAGTGTGACACCTGGACTTGAGCACAGAGAGATTTAAAAAAAGATGGTTACATAAAGCTTGATTGATCTAATAACTGGCTGGATATCTTATCAATCATAACAGCCAATATACTAATGTTATACTGATTATTCTTCTGATTAACCAAATAATGGACTTTAAAAAAAAAGAAATTGAGCTGCTCTGCTAGGAGAACACAGCGAGTCTATGAGAAAGGTTGGATTGATGAAAGGATATATTTTATGAATTTTCAGCAGTGTGGCACAAAATTACTTCTGGCACTAAGATGTCTATTTAGATATTTTCAAGAGCACAGATTGGTACTTTTAGCACTGTCAGTTTTAGCCTGATGGACCTGTAAAATTTAGAGGTCATTCCAAGCCATCAAGCTTTTTCCTCTAAACATTAAATCCTCATTATTATTTTATCACCCTAAACTAATATTTTGCTATATTTCACTTTTACAGTTCACAATTTCTTGTCAAAAACAGGAAGAGGTCACTGAGGTGAAGAAAGTTAAAGTAAAAACTGATTTGATGTACGTTAAACAGAGTTACTGAAAATGGCTAAGGATTTAATTGGGGCCTCTGAGATAATGCTTATGATGCAGATCACCAGCAGGGGTGGTGGTATGTTGTGTTGATTATGCAGTTTGAGATGCAGTCCTATGTTCCAATTTACATATTCTAGCGAATTAATCAAATCCCTGCCCTCTCTTTTTCAGGTGTTTGCCTTAAACAACCTTAGAGCTCTTCAAAGGGAGATACTGTATCTTAACAACATTCTGTGAGTTTCCGTAGGTGGGATATTTGGTTATTCGTAGGGATTGTTTGGTTAAGGAGTGTGACTTAAGAGGTTAAGTCCAAAAGTGTTAGTCAACCCCTCAAACCCACAAACTATTTGGCTGTTTTCTGGAAATCTGGCAGCCATGTCCAGCTTAGGTGACACTGGCTTCAGATCCAGTCACAACGGCAGTCACCTGTGGGCTTGTGTCATGTCACAGGAACAGTCTGCCATGCCAGCACACCTCCGCTAGATATAAAACTGGAATCTCACCAACCATGTCTCGATGCAGGGCAATGTCCCAATCCCTGCCCACTGTGTTTGGATTTAGCGTAAATGAGTGTTAAAGAGACAAAAGCAATTAGAATATTGTTCTCAGAGATTCTTCCTCATATCTTGCTGAATGACCATCCCAGCCAGCTATTCTTAAAAGAAACTAATAAAAGACAAAACAACTGCCTGACATCAAACTGACAAAACACTATAGGGTACTGGCACATCATCGGTTTCAGTAATGCTGCCATGTCCAGTAGTGCATGAGCAGTATCGAAATGTAGAGCTGAGTTACAGATCATTGGAGTTTTATCTAATAGTGTCTTGGTCTTGGGATAAAAGAAACATTGTAATTCGCTTGTAGAATAATCCCTTGTCTTACTGCTTCTTTAGAGTATAAGACGTCCTTGAGTCCCGAGTAAATATCAAGAAAAGATTATCAGTTATCTCTTGCTACACCTGTAACAAAGTACCTGCTCATTTCAAGCATGCAGGGCTTAATTCACAATCAAACAGCAATGAGAGGCAAATGCAAGGACGAGATATTCTTCTGACAATCAACTTCTAGCTTCAACTGTTTGTTTAGAATCAAAGTCACCTTTCCAGATGCTCGAATGCCAGCTCCTCTGTTATGTCTCACCTCCCCCACCCTTAAAACACGCACACGCTGCCTCCACACAAATACATGCAAAGACGTGTATGATACTACACACACAATCATTTCAGTATGAGGAACCTTCTGCCAGTTTCCACTCATCACTCCTAGTAAAGCACTAGCACATACACACTCATACATCTTGCTTGGTATCATTGTTTGGAGTTGCATACAAGGTCACTGATAAACACAAAGTCCTTTACCCAGCCAGCTTAGGATAGCCCCACCACCAACTGTACACACCCACAACCTGTGTCACCTCGTCTGTCTTGTGCCACATCTGCTTAGTTCTGAGAGTACTTTGCGTCAAACCTAACATCGACTAACATTAGACACAAACCATGTCGTGCAGCTTTGTATTACAGCTTGGGTGTGTGAAGTGAGAACAGGGCTCACTTCCTCGATATACTGGCCACAGAAAGCTTTCAATAGAGCTCAGGGAAACGACACCACGAATGCAGTGTATTATGGGATCGTTGTTCATTTAAGCCAAATTTGATAATGGAAACTACAGTGAAAGAGGCTGCTTTTGGGTTCGTGAAAATTAAATTGTGGCCATTAGAAACTCATCACAATGGTTAGCTGCCATGTCGTAAAATGACACTGTACTGTACATATGACTGTAATAAGATTTCAGAACCAACGATGTATTGTTTGGGTAGCAGTTGGAAGGAGGAAAAACATCAACTTACACAACATTTTAGAAAATACGATTGTGTTATCAGAATTGATATAGCGGTAAGTTATAATTATAATGCATGTAACTGTTATAATTTATGTAAGGCTATGATGCACACTTTAGGTATGGTTATCTTCACTTTCAGGAATGACAGTGTAGCTAGAATCAAAGTAAATCTTCATGCGTTTGTATTTTACAAAGATTCTCAAATGTGAGAATGTGATCCTTACTGGGTACCATCACTACACCTCAGACACGCGGTACTCACTCTGGCTTCTCTGACTGGTATCTGTGGAGAGGAGAGAGACTACAAGCTCCTGTACCTGCTGCAGCTCTAAAATGCAGAGCACTGTAATGAAATATCAGCCTATAATAAATGAAATAAAACTACTTTAGGTGTGAATGACTTTTATTTTTAAGATTCACAGTGCAGTTGAGTGCAGCTATAGGATAGAACAAGTATTTCTTTGCTATTACAATGAAATATAAAATGCCAAGTAAAACTTTGTTTTTTAAGTGCATATTCAGTAGTAGTGCAGTGTTTTTAAACTTTAATGCATTTTCCTCCTTATTACCTCTTGTGACATCTATGTTTTGGTTTTGCTTGAACAACATGGTGACCAGACTGAGGGAAGGATATTTAAAGGTGGAGTCCAAAATTATTTTAGGTTATTTAACTGTATTTATAATATATATATAGTCAAACTTAGAGTTAAAACATTAAAAAATATACAGGAGCAGCCACTGGTTTGTGGAAGCTGGTATATTGCTCCGCTATCTTGAATACAGTGGCCAAAATTACCATTCTGCCTGAGCGTGTTTTATGCATGTAGCATTATAGATAGAGGATCTTACAAATTCATTTTAATTTCAAGATCACAAATGCCTCTTTTTAGCTTTTTATGATCATATTACATTTGTACATGTATTTGTACATCTCTCTCATCTTTCTCTTCATGCTTCCTCCTCATTTTCGCTCAAGGGCTCAAGGGTCCTAAAAATCACGCTTTTCCATTGATAAACAGTGTGAGTACATTCTCACATTGTATGACAGTTTATTTGCAAAGTATCTAAGTCTAAGAATGTTAGAGCCACTTCAAAGAAAGTTAACTCCTGCTAACGGCTGCTGACAGCAGAAAAAACAGCAGCGCTTACCATGAAAAAGGTTCAGGATATTCTCAACAGCTCACCTCAGTATTGAAGTCATCAGACATATTTAAGCTTTACTGATACATTGATTCTTATCAGACTCCTTTCAAAAAGTTTTACAGCGTCCTCCAGTGTAAATAGACATGGACACATATTAATAGCTGAGCTAAACAGCAGCCTGGCTGAAACAGAGACAAACGGGGGCCACAGTTTAGGATTATGCACTTGATTTGGGCGGTGGTTAAGGTAAAAAAACAACAACAAAAAAAAACAAAAAAGAAGCTGGGGTGTGCTGGGGCTGTGCCTTACTTAATAATCAACCATGTGAGTGGGTGGTCATGCAAACTGTCTCATCCATCTGGAAAATGAAAATCTTTGGCTGATAATCAAATATACTGACATGGCACTAAAACACTTTTTGTGTCATATACAGACATTTGAGGCTATCTTGACAGATAGCACATAGCCTCAGAGTTTACTTTGGTGTCTGCTTGGTTCCACATACCAAACTATTGACTATGGATTAATATTACATTACTGGTAATGAATACAGAAGAGAAATCAAAATTTTGCCATTAAACTCACCGGACAAGGTCACATATAAGTTATTCAGAATATGGCTGCTGGCTTTTGGCATATTTCTCATAAAACCTGGAACTGCCATAAAGATTCTCCACAGAGATACCATTTTCCAGTGGAAAGCTTGGGCTGTTTGTGTGTGAAATCGCAGAACCTTCTGGCACAAGTTCAGGTAACCAGTGAGCAAGGACTGCAGTTGACATCCTGAGGGTCCTGGATACTCTGGTCCCCCTCTGAGCATGTCAACAGTCTGATTAATACATGTGGCAGATCAGAGAGAGAATGTATAAAGGGATGCGAATCTTTGCACTGCCTCCTTCTGTGCCGAATGCCCACATACCAGACATTAATCACGAAGGAAAAGAATTGTTTTCTCTCCACAGCACAGCACAAAAATAAAACTTCATCTGCGTCTAGGGCGAAAGGAGGGGTAATGTTGCGTGACATTCTCTTCATATCATGGAGCTAGAGGTCACCTCCCGGCACTGAGAGAAAAGAGAAAGGGAGAAAAAAAACCCAGAGCTCTCCATCTCTCACCTGCTCGCCCACTGTGCATGCATTCATCAATTCTCTCTCTGCTCCTGTCCTTCCATCTATCTGGCCTTGTGTGATACACAAACAGCAACAGTGTACCCATAACACATACTGCTATCTTTGTTATCTGTTCAAACTGACTCCAATGTCGATATGGACTGTCCAACAACATCCTCCACAACAGAGGTGGGTTTTCCAAAGGGGGCCACATGAAAGACTTAGGACTTAGGAGGAAGGCCCCAACAGCTTGGGGCCTAAGCTGGGCTTAATTCTGCTCAGTATTAATGTTTATCTCTTTATAAACTGCTACTGGCAAGACTAGATGTAGATTAGGTAATAAAAGTGTGAAATAGGCACTGTCTGTGAATCTGTGCTTTTGCCCTGATGTAGTTATCTATTTTAGGTACAACATCAAAAATATGATTAATTTTTAGCAATGACTTACACAACACCTCCTGGTGTATAATATAATTCAAACATACTAATTTCACTGTAGTCACTTTGTCTTGTTCTGCTTCAAAACTGTATCAGATTTGCACAGCCAACGGTAGTAACACCTACTAGTTTGTACCATTTCAACCCAAGCCTTTCCGAGCTTGAACTTACCTATGTGAATAAATCACTCACCCCTTGTAGTCCTTTTTATTGCTGCCAGCTTCTCTGTAATCTTAAACTCTTCCCTTAACCCATATACAAAGATGAGAAACTGGGCTGTGTCGCTGAGGTCACAGCTCTCCTCCAGAGCCAAGGATAGAAAGAAAAAATTGCTCGTTTTAAAGCTGAAACTCCTGCAATATCCTAGTTCTAGCTTGTAATGTTTTGCCTAGAGCAGGGCTTCCTTCTTCAGGGCATAATAGCATCCACCAAACATTTTTTTAATAAACTCCCCATCAGAGAATGACTTGTCATTTTTGTGATAGCTGGTCTTGACAACTTCATTCCTGGATATGCAAAGCTTGGTGAAAAATCTCTTGTTACTTATGCAGCTTTGCTAGCAAAAGTTCAAATGTCTTTTCTCACTGTAAATCAGTCAAGTTTTTGCATTTCTCTGTGGGTTTAGTCTTTTAATTATGATTTAAACTGTAATCCTTAAACTCAGCAATCGGCTCTCCATAAACTTAGCACACAGCTTTACTTCACACTTCAGGAAATAAATGCTTGGAATTTCTTGTTAAAAACTCTACATTCTGCATCAAGCTTTCTTTTTTTAAAATGTGAGTTAGCTAACTTACACTAACTTATATAAATTTAACAGTGGCCTTCAAAATAAAAACAACAAAAATCTCAAAAAACAGTAAACCTTTCTCTTTTAGGGCATTTGTTCACAGCTGAAATGGGACAAACTGCATAAAATACACTTATTTATGCTTGAATCCTAATTTCCCATTGACCTCACATGGCTGGATGGGATCGACAAATGGGGTGAATGTACAATGCCCAGGTCTGCTTCATGACTTTTATAAAGAAACAAATGTGAGTCATAAAGCACCCTGAATATGGAAATAGCCACCATGCCTTGCTGCTGGTGTAAATGCTCTGGAGTTTCAACAAATGTTTTGCAAGTTAAAATGACACTATGTAGTTAATATATTTGCTAAAGGACTAATGTGACAAGGGCCTTATTAAAAAGGTATGTCGTTTTTCAGAACAATTAATAGATATTGTGTTTAACATTTCAGCAGAAAATCGGTACCATTAAAATCCATTCCCAAAATTATTTGTGCGGGTGGACTTGATTTATGAACCATCCTGTTAGTGTGTGTGTGTGTGTGTGTGTGTGTGTGTGTGTGTGTGTGTGTGTGTGTGTGTTGGAACAACAGTTACACTTATGCCAACAGTTACATTTACGCAAATGCAATGAGTCATAATGGAGTGACAGGATACAATACATTTACAGTCTCTACATCATAACTTGTGAATCATTTGCATACTTTGAGCCTGTCTGACTCACTGACATCACTGAATAAAAATAGTGATGGATTCCCACCTCTGTCTGTAAAAGGATTGGAATTATCTCCAAAGAATAATGCATTGCTAAAAAGGAAAGGCTACAAAGGCAGATAAATTGAAGTTTTAGTAAGTATAAAAACAAGAACAAAAAGTTGCAAACATTCCTATTGATGATAACTATAGTGCATCCATTATCTACCATTTAAAGGCTTCTGCCAGAAACCAGCATCAATCTTGTTTATTACTGTTCAATAGCACTGACCTTTTGATGACCAAAGCACGGCTTATGGACAAAAGCCTCTACCTGTGAGTGAATTGCAATCAATACCGGGGCAGCATTATATTTCTATGCACTGTATGAAAAATCAGAGAGCAAGTCCAGACAGGGAAATGGAGACTATGAAAGCAGGGAGGAACCTGACAAAGCAGGACAAATGACTGACAGGTAGACTTGACGGGGTAACTCTCAACTGGGGGAGCCAATTCAACTCAAGTGTAATGCAGGTAGTACCACCTGTGCATTAAGCAGATGCCAATCATTGAAAAACACAGACTGTTTATCTGGCTCTCAATAATGGAAAGGTAACAAGATTGAAAAAAAAAAACAAAGTACAAAAACAGCACTCAGTCACTGGCTGCTGTGCAGGGAATGTTTAAAATACAGACAGACACAGACACTGAGACAAGTGGGCAGGGGAAGGAAGGTCAAGCACATTCATCTGCATCTGAGAAATGGTGTACAGGTGGAACCCGGTTGTTTGGCAGTGCCACGGTGTAGTCCCTCTAATTCCTCAAATGCCAAATGACTTTTGCCGCTCGCCCGAATCTGTCGTGATGTAATTTGTCTTCGACATCACGGCAATGTGTTTGTTTTGGTAACTATAAATCAAGCAGTCCTGTAATCTGATCATTACAAGACCCATCAGGACTAAAAATACAAATCAACTATGCAGAGCCTCTAACACTACAACAGTACTTTGCCTCTGTAGGATTTTGTTTCATGGTGACAGTTAGTTGTAATCTAACCCGCGTTGTGGGTAAACCTAGCCCTCTATGAAAGCTGAAAAGGGCAGGACAGCATGTGCACTGGACAGCCATTATCCCAAAAGATGAATATGCAGATAGCGCTGCACTAACCGAGGAGAGTTCCAAGGTTTCAGGACAAGAGATACACGAGTTTAATTGAAAACATTTCAAGGAGCCCAAATTACTTTGGAGAGGCAAATTAAGTGTGAATTCTCAGTATTTAGGAGAAGTGCTCGATGCCAGTTTCAATTTATTTGGCTAAGGGGCCATTTAGTCCTCCAGCATAAACAAATAAGCAGATGAAATGTCATGTTTCTCCCTGTTAAATTTTTCACCGAGACAGTCTACCCTTGTGTAGAGTTTAAAATTGGAGATTGTGTGGAAACAATCCATTTTTAAATTCCCTGCCAGACTGAGCCTCTTAGCCCACCCACATTCCCTGCCATTGGCGGTCAATAATCTGCCCAATGAGGAAACATTAGCTGTCATGTGAAAGACGAAGAGGAGGAGGTGGATAGGGTGAAGCTTGTAGAGGATGGGCGACTGAGTGATTTGCCTTACATACAGGCCATGAGATAAGCCTCTTGGTTTCCCCCTTGGCAGATAAAGGCCCCCACATTACAGTTATCACCGCAGACAGATTATAGACTCCACTCTCTCTGTAAGTACAGGATGACGGTGAATAGGCCTTCACTGTGCCACTACCATTATGAATGCTCCACTTGCACTGTTCTCCACTGCAATCAATCAAGTTTACAGCCAATTCGAGTTATTGCTTTCACTTGAATCTCTCTGAGTATTGACCTGGACTTTTCCTTCATCCCACGAGGGAACAAGCACTCACCTAATCTGCACATCGTACAATCAGATGACTGGAAATGTACCATATGCTACAATATGTGATCTTCTTTGTTGTTCTAATTATGTTAAGTCAACCCCCCGTTGGAAACAATGAAACAAACGCACAAAATAATTGCAGACTATTTGCCAAATGGACAAACAGTTGATAGTCGCGTAGTTCTAGTCGCGTTCAGTAGCGTGGTCAGAGATCAAAGGGACACGTATCAATCCACATTTCACATATGTCAAGTGGACTGAAAAGGTTTAAGGCTCTGTTGCCCAGAAGCTGAGTTTGGCTTTGGTTAGCCCCAAATGGGATAGTCACCTGGGCTCACTTCTGAATAACCTATTTCCACACTGAAATGACTGATGAGGTGGGATAACGTAGCAGCAGCACAGAGTAGAGAGTGGAGCAGAGTGCAAAGTAGCAGGGGTTCGCCTATCTCTGGTTCTGCTCCAGTAGCGCCTTGGTTCATCTCTACAGCTCCCCAAAGACCCTGGGGAGGAGATTTAAGTGTGTCAAGGCTCTGTGTGCAAGGAGATGAGTTAGGGTTTCAAACACACAGTACCAAGACTCTATCTCTGTCTGTAGTTCTCTCTCTCCTTCCCTTTCCAACCTGCCTTTGCCTTCCCTGCTGTGCAAGCTCTCCTTCTTTTCCATACTCTATTAATCTCCACTCTTCACCATTCTTTCTCATTTCCACCAGATACCTCATCTTCCCCTCCCTCCTTCTCCGATATGGATGCTCCATGCAGGGATGACTTGTGGGCACATTAGAGGTAGTGGCAGGGGAGGATGATGATGACTGATGTTACGTCTGTCAGTCATCACAGCCCTGACACAGATATGTCAGGTGGAGATACTGAGATCTTTGAAGTTCACTTGAACTCTGCAAAGTAACTTTCTGCAGGCAGAACATGTGTGGGTGTGCGCATATGTGTACATGTGGATATTTGGGATACAGGGTATGCACACACGCAGCAGGAGGTTTCTTTTTCACAAACATCTTTAGGAAATCTTTATTTTCACATCCTGACATATTACTGCAGTCATAATACATGCTTCCGCTTAAGTGTCACATCACATTTTGCTGAACCTCTTTAACAACGCAACTGAGTTTACAAAATGCATAAATAATTAAATGAAGGCCCAAAAACATGTGTGGTCCTGAAGGACTGCATGAAAAAAAGTGAACTGGTAGAAAATAAGTGTAGCCAGTACATCGTCCAGTCCCATGGGTTATGTCGTCAGATAATAAGATGGAAAAAATGAGAGCTGACAACAAAAGCCTCCTTTTTGACAACCTGCTTGCTGTGAGTGCTCTCAGTCAAGGAAGCTGCATTTAAATATTTGAAGGCAACATAACAATAAAAAGCTTTTTTAAATATAATAAAATGTCAGATGAAGCCAAGCAGCAGACCCACAGAGAAAAGCTAGCTATATAGATAAATGTTAAATGACCCATACAGTGTTCTCTGTGTGGGAAGAAATGAGACAATGAGCCACATTCATATAGCTGCAAAGCTCATGAAAGTATCTTCATCTGTCTCCTAGAGCTTGTTCGGGTTAGGCAGAGAAGCAGAGGTGAGGGTTTTCCAAAGTGTCTTTCATGCATAATATAAGCCACTTTGTTTATTAATGCCCAGCACTCCCACTAGAGACTGAAATACTTGGAGTGGACCCCACGTTGTCTGCTTTAATATTTGAAAGATAAATAATTAACGTGGGCTTACATCAGTGCACCCTCTGCAGGTCTGGTTCCCTTGTCTTTGCTGTCTATAAAGCTAAGGCGTTGCCCCCGTCCATGACACACTCTCACTGATGCATCTATAGTGCTTTCGTAAGTAAATCTGTTACACACATTAAAGTGAGGCACTAAGCATTTAAGCAGGATTGGGTGGGCATATGGTTGCGGTAGAAAGCCAGTCAAGGTACCTGGATTGAAAAGCTAAGCAATCACATTTCCCACTTACACAATTAGGGTGTTTGTTTCGTTAAAGGGGAACTTTTGAATTTCAGCATCTTTGTATGATATGTTAAAAAGGTATTTTGAAAAATAGCTGAAGTAGCAGATGTATCAATATAGTAGACTAGTTGACTTTCCTTCAACTATAAAATGTCATGTTTCCTGTTTAACTTTTTATTTGGACACTAATTACATAATTCTATTCAGGTTTAACAAAAGTCAAATTGTACCTAAAAATGTGTCACAGCTGTCATGAAAAGGCAGGTAACTCTTGTTGAATGTCTGCTCTCACAAGCTCTGACTAATTACCTATCAGTGCTCATTAGGATCTTACATTTAAAATAACAGCGTGTGCAACTCTGGAATCTATAGCTAAAACGATAGGGTAACAATTTCACATGACAATGTCGAGCCTGAAAAAAAATCTTCAGATATCCTGAAAAGTAATTAAGTCAGCCAGCAAAAGATAGACTTTTAGACATCTGCCAGCACATAGTTTTATACAAAACAAACAAAAATGGAAGCCTAAACTGAAAAAAGCACTTCCCTGCATGACACTACATGTAAAAAAAAAAGTAAAAAACACACTAGCTTAAAGTATGGCTGAAGATACAATGAAAATATTGGGGGGCAACAGTTAAATTAACTGAAGCAATGGTGGGCTCAACAGTGAAAAACCTCCAAACTAAATGAAGTTGATTACATGCTTGCTGGATTTTTGGAAATTTTTTGGAAAGGTGTAGTCCGGGGCTTTTATGTGTTTCCTTTCAGTGTAGCTCAGGTGTTTAAAAAGGTGGGAGGCTGGGTGTGTGAACGCAGGACAGAAAATGTCAAACCAGCTAGCTTATCTTAACTGGCCAGAACACCTGAGGCGTTCTTTCTGTTCCTCATCACGATGCGCATGTCCGTGCATGTGGTTGTGTGCCTTGGACTTCTTGTGGAGGCAGAATCATGAATACTAATAGTGTTCTCTGAAAGAGAAGGGCTGTGACTTGACTCTCAAAGGAGTGCGCTCAAATGAGTTCACAGATACACACACACACACATTGCAACTGACCTCCCCCTGCAGCCCAGAGATAAAGTGGTGATTATCAAACATAGCAGCTTGTCATTAGCACAGTAACCAGTGATATAGGCCATTGGTGAAAGACAAGGACAGGGCTCGAGTCAAGAGGGCCACACAGTGGGTGGTTCTCAGCAAAAATGGTGCTTAGGCCTTCGGAATCAGAGGGCTAGTGAACCTGCTTGTCCAGGATAGGACAGATGAAGGGGTGTATGCAGCAGCTGACCTCATCGGTATGCATGTATGGTCAAGGCAAACAAATCTTAGCACACATAGGACTACAAAGAGTGAGTGTTCTTTTGGGGAAAGTGGACTGAGTCGTGCAGAAATTATAGCTCTAAAAGAAGAGACGGCACAAAGGGAAACAGAATTTCAAAATCCTGCCAGATGATAAGCCTTACAGATAACGGTAATGTAGAATTATGATCCAGTGTCTGGACAGAAAGAGACAAATATAATTAGGATTTAAAAAAATGATAAAAACCAAGCCTGACACTAGAATTATAATGGTTATTATATATTATACTAATTAAAAAAGTAAAGCTATGACAAATATAGTAATTATATTTATATAAGCAGGTCATGTGTGACTCTTTAATACATCTTCAATTACTTCAAGGGCACTATATGTGTGTGCGACTGGTTGCATGAGCATTAGAGTAGAAAAGCACTACATGAGTAGCAGTCGATTTGCCATTCTCAAGTTTTTTGCTCCTTCTTTATGATGTGGTTGTCCCGTGGGATTGCCATATCTATCACAACTTCTGCTTCTGCTCTTTGTCAACCACCACTATGCCTGGTTGGTTGGCCAGCAGCTGCTTGTCTGCCTGGAACTTGAAGTCTCACAGGACCTGTTGTTCTCAACTACCTTTGGTGGTGTCTCCCATTGAGACTTCAAGTCCATATGCTCACCGATATACACAATCCCAACCACTTGGTTGTGCCTATCTTCTGGACGAATTCAGGATTCTTCATGTTTTATCCTTAACTGTGGCTCTAACAGAACTCTGTGCATTGCTTTTAGTTTTGTTGTCAGTGGCATCTATCTCCTCCTGAGCCGCATTATTATTGCAGCTGAGTATCTGATGACCAACAGAGCATATGTATTGATGCATTGGATCGTACTCCTACCATTCAGCTGGTTTCTCAGCACCTGTCTTACCTTCTGGAGGTATTTAGCTGTAGCTGATCTTTGTGTATCTCTATGCCATAATCAAAGCTTCCCTGGAGAAAACAATGTGGGGTTTTTTGCTGGAAAGGTTGCATGTTTAACCATAAAAGAAAGAAAATAAGTCTGGGTCATATGCTTCTCACAATCCACACACACACACGCTATAACCACAGGCGATGCTGAAAGGCCCAGGTGATGTGGAGCAGTTGTAATTATGGTCCTGTCTAAACCACAAATTATAAGATGGCTTGGGGTGATTGAGGTTAAGTTTTCATTTCCTGCCTACATTCCATTTATGTTCCTACAAATACACCTGAGGTTGAGTCTGACCTCATTTCCAAGATGACCGTTATGAAGGGCAGGCAAAGAAATAAATGATGCTGATGATTACTGAAATTTAGCCAGAATTTAGAGAGATTCTATAGTATTTATATAAACTTGTGAGAGTACATGCAAATGCACTTATTAGTGTACATAAGCACTAATGAAAAATAATATTCAAGTTCCATCTTTCTCCACACATTGTTGACAGATGGGAATTTGAAGGACTTTCTTTTTTCACCACAAATTTTCAGCTGGATTGAGATCCACCAATGCATTTACTATTGAGGTAAAGACTGATGTCTCCCTATGTCTTTTCCCTTGCATGCAACCCTATACCATAAGTGACTAGGGAGATTTGCTGGTTTTCTTCAGCAAATTCCAATGAAACTCAACCATTCCAATGAAACAGCATATGCTTCATTGGAATGGTATTAGACAAAAGTTAAAGCATAATCTCCTTAGCCAGTGTATATTTGTCATATTCATCAATGACTGCTCCTCTTTAGCTCACTTTAACTTTGTGTTCTCCTGTTAAGGTGCTGGTTTCCTTTTGGTTTTTCTATATGTAAATCCCTGTTCTTATAGTTTTGTGTCACAAACACTGCCTCTTGCTCTACCCATTAGTTTTTCTAACAGTCTGGTGCCGCATCTACAGTTGTGGGAATACTGCACCAGTCTGTTGTTGGGAAGACAGAGCCAGCTGTGAAAGCAAAGCTGTCAATTTGTCAGTCAGTTTATATACATTTCTATCCTCACCTATGGTCACAAGCTCTGGGTAGTGACCAAAAGACCAACTGTGCAAAAAAACAAACAAACAAACAAACCCAAAAATACAGAAATGAGCTTTAGCCAAAGGATGTCTGAGATCTAATTTAGAAACAGCTTGGTCATTTGGGAGGACCTCAAAGTAACCCACTAATCCACCACATCAAAAGGTTCAGGTCGTTCCGACTGCTTAGGAGGTCCAGATCGAGAATATGCTGGACAGACTGCATCTCTTAGCTGGCTTGGGAATGCCTCAGTGTCCCCCCAGAATAGCTGGAGCAGGAAGTGCCAGGAGAAAGGAAGGTTTGGGTATGTTTACTTAAACTGCTTCTCCCATTACCCAGACATGGATGGATGGGTCCTATCATTTTGCTTGTACTTGCTCCATATTTTGAAAAATTCAGACTGGGAGTAGCCAGCATCGTTTGCCACCCTCCTATTGGATTTTTTCTTTAGGAACTGGATAATACTTTCCAGTATGTCAACTGGTTGACAACTTGTTGAAGCCACACTTTCTTTCAATCTGCCTGGTTCAACAGCTTAAGTTCAGCAGACTATTTTACATGTTTTTATTAGTGCAGGTATTTGTTTTCACAAGGTGATTACATAATATTTTTAAGCAAATCTGACTGATTCCATTTATATCATAAGATGGCTTTGAACTGTGGTCCTCTCCTCTTTAGATACATTTCTACATTTTTACTTATTTTTTATTTTATTTTAGATTTGTCTAGTCACAGGACATTTTTTCCCTTTGAATCTGTTCTTCTTAAAAAAGCTGAATCCCGGAAAAGGTGGTGACTTCTGGAATCTGTTTATTTGTCGTCTCCTTTTAATGGAGGGTGGCATTTTAACTTGCATTTCTGAATACACCAATGAAGTGTTTTCACTTTCCACATCATAATGTAGTGTATATTTTTAAAGCAGTGCCACGTGATATTTTTGAATAATTTCATATTCAGATCTCTGCTCAGTTCTGTTCTACACTGTATTTCTTAAACAAAATGAACATTTATTATTTTCTTATTTGTCTTTGTAGTATTGACAATGAAAAATATGCTTTATTTGATTAGTAAATCAAATATAATTTGTAAGTCATTTTGATACATCCCCAGTTTTTCATAAACAGGGTAATACGTATACAACCAGGACACTTCTGGAGACACACAGTGAATATATTCCATCCACTGATCTACACAGAAATCGTATGTCTTGGAGGCTCCCCGAACACATCAAAGACAGCCGGAATCAAAATGGGCTTTTTAATCCCCTGAGTCCTATGCACCGAAGTGTTCAGGCGTGGACTACCCTGCATGGTAAACATTTTCTTTGTCACCAATCCAAAGTCATACAAAGTGTGCATAAGGGTGTGACTGCTGGCAAGCACAGGTGAGCCGGTAGACGTGACAACAAAACCAGGGTCATGCCACGGGTGCACATCAATGATGATCACACATGTAAATAGGCTCTGGGCAAGCCTTATTGGCTTTTATTTGCAGTGATGCAGGATGTCAATACCTCAGTGCAATCACTCCCTAATTCCAGTCCTAGTGTATTCACACATATCCTTAAAAAGTATTGTAAATGAAAAATATTAATTCAGCCTCATATAGCATTTTGTACTTATAAATCATAATTTCCCTGTCTAATTCAGATACTGAGTAAACATTGTATATGTGTAGGGGTCACTTAACAGGCATATAGGCCAGCAGAACCTTTCAGCCTGTGCCCTTCAGCTAGTCTTAAAGTCTGGGGTCAAAGGCAGCTGATTTGGTTGTGGTCAACAGAAAATCAGAATATAAAAGCTTCTCAGTACATAGAAGCAAAAAGCAAAGTAAAAGCTTCTGCATAAAACACAGTGGACCATCTATCATCGGCAAATGACATCATCACAGACCACATCAATTTCACAACTGAACTTTAAACACTTTACTTTTCTGCTAGACTCCAGGACGCTGATTTCCAAATGAAATATCAAATTTACTTTCACCTGATAAAGAGAATTTTGGACCAGTTCTTTTTTCTTTCTTTCTGGCTCAGGTAATATGTTTGACATTTCCTCTGGTTTAGAAGACTGATGATCAGTGATCATAACATCTGGACAACAGTGAAGTCAGCAGCCAAGACTGAGAGGCACACAGTATTTACACAGTTCAAACATTAATTTACTCAAAGTCAAAATGAAATTTTCAAATAATTTCAGATGCTGGAATTCTGATTTTTATAAACTGTAGTCCATAATCATCAAAATTGAAATAAATAAAAAAAGGCTTTTAAATGTTAAAATTTTACTAAATGTTAAGGTTTACATTTTCTTTATTTAATTATGAAAAAGATTATTACACAAACTGTTATGTATTCTATCTATCTATCTATCTATATATATATATATATATATATATATATATATATATATATATATATATATATATATATATATCAAAGCAAGCAAAAAGCACAACATAACTCTGCTGGAGCCCATCCTGATAGATGTAGCATTATAATGACAAAGCAGGAAGAGAACATCAGATAGTGTTTGAGCCTTGAGTCTCATGGACCTGATATGCTAAAACCCAGAGCTGGGCATGGGGCCACACTGACAGTTTAATGAATTGTAGGTGCCTACTTTCCTACTAGATTGAAGTAGCTTGGCAGTTGTTTGGCATACACCACTCCAAGGAGATAGAAGGCTCCCGCAGAGTTTTGGTGCCAACTTAAGATCTGACAGAGGTGATGGTAGTGAGTGAATGCGTGAGCGACGGGAAAGGGTCCACTGCAGCGTTGCGACAATGACATCCAGTTGAGAAACTGCCTACTGAAAGTGCTCTGAAGCAAGTGGGCTCTTATCACTGAGTGGGGTATTAGCGCTAGTAATAAGCTGTGCCACTTAGTTGACAATATGTGGAGAGCTGGCATTTCAGACAAGGACTTGATATGCCAGGCTGCAATGGAAGTATTTATAATGGCGACTGTATTTGACTCCCCACATGAGAGGAGTGTTCTAATGTGTGTGTGCTGTCTTGTAGTGGATAATGAAAATGCTGAAAGTGTGATACTAAAAACAACACAAACCAAATGAGAAGCAGCAGTGTTTGCTGTGTGGGCGTGCATTAGTAACTGCTACAGCATACTGCTAGGGAGAAAAAAGAACAACAAATACAACCAACCAGTCAACCAAATAATGTCCCCATCTTGCTTTAGCAGCTATTCCGTTCAATGTGTACTTTTTCTTTATAAAATACATCACAGTAAAACTTCCAGCACACGAGAACAAACACACCAGACCAATAGACCTATGAAGTGTGAGTTGAGCTCCCAGCCTGAGCTCTAAGTTTGCTATGGTAATGTAGTCTTTCCTTTTCACAGGGCAAACAGACCATATCTCTGGCAGACCAATATTCTTTGACAGCCATAAATCCACAGGAAGAGAGCCAGAGAACATTTTTATGTTAATTATGTCAATTTAAATAGCTTAGCAACTGAAGTTTTTAAAGGGGCAATCCAATTATCTAAGCTAGAAGGAAGAGAAGGCAGGAAAATGAAGAAAAGACACCAGCTGAAACTGTCATATTAGAAGAAAAACTGTCTGTTACTCAGTAGTCAAAAAAATGGGGATGCATTGGGATGAAACACTATATTTTAGCAATGTTATCAAAGGAAAAATGATTCATCTTGTTTTTTAAATACTGAAAACAAGGACTGGGATTGCTAATGCTCCCTCTGACCAAGTAGTTTCAATAATATAAACAAGAAAGATGCAAGGTATCAGTCACGATTTTCTTCCTATTTCCCCAAGGTCATTGTTATAGAAAAACTTTAATTTAATAATATCTGCAAAATTAATGAAACTAAAAGAAAAAAAATGTTGGACATGTAAATCACAAATGCTCCATGTAATATGACACCAATTACATCACAATAAAACTGAATATAAATCCAAAGCATTAATCACCTAAATCTTAATTGTATTTAAACACAAACAAAAACCACCTGAACTTTATCAATATTTGTCTCTCTTCTTTTTATTGAGTAGAACATGTCTAAAAGTCAGCCAATACTTAAAATTCAAGTCTAGTCGGTGCACTTAATGGAAAATCTTATTTGTAGAGTTTGCCCTGTGCTTTAATTTGGTTTGCAGCTATACTGAGAAAGAGAGAAGGGCAGTAATTAGTAACAGAAACCGTTTTACAGAAAGATACAGGGTTGTTGGGAGAATCAACTAGAAGAGTGGATGCAAATTGAAAGACATGAGCGTGAACATGGTGAGGAATCAATAAACACTATTAGGGTCTCCTGTCAAAGTAATGTATGAACAGTGCTTTGAGAAAAGACAAGGAAATATATTCAAGGAAAAGAAGAGAAGTAACATTGCAGTGGAAAAGGCTGTCGCTGACAAACATCAAAGGAATCATCAGTGTGAAACTCTGCCTTGTCCCTGACAGCTTAGGCTAAGAACACCACGGCAACTGAGCCAAAGATATATACTGTGGAAAGTAGGACAAAATAAGGAGTGCTCAAGCAATTATCAGTGGATTTTCTCAAGTACACAATGTACCATGACAATCGGCATACGGAACTTAGCATTTCCCCAACCACTTAAGGCAACTCTCCTTTAGTGCCTGCCATCACGTGTCAACATTTTCACTACAGGTTGTGATTAGATAAATTGGCCACAGTTCAATAAATCAGCAGACCCAGGATGGGTGCTGGTTTTGAAAGACAGGGAGCAGAATACAGTTGGCTGGGGATGTGCTGCAAAAAAATCCAGCAGGAAAAAGCTTCTAGACATTTTATCCACCAACTCAGGGACATGAATTCAGCCACTGGCCTATGGGGAACTGAAGCAATGAGACAGGAAGCCCAGACTTGGTTCCACTCATCTGTCCTGAGACGACAGGAATCAATAGAGGGATAAACCAATAGCCGGTGTGGGTTTGTGTTCTCAGCTTGGAACTCATTACAAACATAAGTCAACCTCTTGAAGAAAAATTCCTTAAGGTTTAAAAATGCACTTTTTGGGATGGCTCAGTAAAATCACTGGTTAACATTTGACTGATAGTTTTTAGAAGTGTTGACGAAAACAATATTAAAGAGAATGATCTTACCATGGCCCCCACGTGTAAGAAAGGGCATCCGGTTGATGGCAATGGGCACAGTGCCATGCTTGTTGTGGAAGTGGTGGACATGGTGGGTGGTACTGAGGGAAGAAGAGACTCGTGCGGCCACGGCTGGGCACGGGAAAACTAGCAGTGCCAGAGAGAGCACCAGCCTAAACAGGAATGCTGGACTAGCCCACACCACAGGTGATGCCGCACTTGGCCTGGAAACCATTAGCAACCCTCCATCCACCTCCACTTCCACCTCCTGTTCCATAGGGGTGGGGCCTGAAAGGATTGTAAGGCCCCTCCCCCTCATACGACACACACAGGAAGTGAACATCTTAAATGAATCCTGGGCCCATGATCCCCAGCCTTCCAGCCCGGGGAGGAAAGGAAAATTCAGAATAAAAATATAAGCCAAAAAAAAAAAAAGATCCTGGTTTGAAAATCCCAAAAACAATTGGAATTAAAAGCAGAAAAAAACACAAAATCCTTCCTGAAATGAAAGAACCCCAAGAATTCTCCAACAGTCTAGTGCTGATATCCGAATGCGTCTGACTTGATCCTTGAGAACCACAACAACTCCGACTCCTCTCCCAAAACACTTAAACCTTTTGATAATAAACTTAACCTATTTTGTTTAAAGTACAACCTAAATCCATTAACCAAAGCTTAGCAGCACTGATTTAGCGAACAAAAGACTCCATTTTAGCTCCTTGAAAAATGTCTTGTGTACAGCTCTTTGAGTTAATTGTTTGATAGGGTTTCCTTTGCCTTGGGGAGAGCTTCAGAGGGCTTCTCCACCCATAATCCAAGCCTGCATCACAAAGAAAAAGACTCATTCCATCCCATCTGAGCTTTTAGGAGCCAAAATAGAAGAGCAGAAGAGCAGAAGAATGAAAAAAAAATACATAGAAGTAAAATCAGAGTGCAAACTGGAGAGGCAAAAAATAAGAGCAGAGACAAGGGTGCTGCGATGAAGGAGCAGCCAAATCCTGTTTCGGGGCTTCGAATCCCTGAAAGAGCTCTGAATCCTTTCAGTCTGCAGCTGAAAGCAGAAAAACAAGGGATGAATAAAGAGAATAAAAGACTGGATAGTAAAAAAAATTGAAAAAAAGGGATGTCGACAAGGAGGGCAAAACGGTTGGCTATTTCCAAGTGCGACGTTGGTGAATTTCTCTCCTTTTTTTGACAAACAAATCAATATGGGTCATGCAATGCAGAGCAGGACCAAGAAAGACACCTTAACAGGATTAAACCACAACCAAAGCATCAGAGTGGTTGATGTTCAGTTCAACATAACATGCTCCTAATCCTTGGACTTGTAACCACGCTCCGTCCTACTTCTGACTGCTCTTCAACCTTGGAGGATAAAATTCCGTTTCTCTGCCCCTTTAAACAGTGCTCTCCAGGGTGGGAAGCAGATTAGAAGCAGCCACTGGTCCTCTCAATAGAGCTCCGACACAAGGTGCAGCTGCTGGCTTGCTGAGAGAGTCTGGTGATGATGCTGCCGCTACTGCCTCTGCTGTGAAATTCATGCTAATTGAATCAGAAGCTGCAGCAACGAGCGCATCCTTCCTGCCCGCACAGTTCTCCCGTCTCTTTTTCCTCCTATCGAGTCAGCCAATCCCCCCCCCCCAGCGGCACGCGCGCACAGCTCCGTGCTGGGCAGGGCAAAAATCAAGAGTCAGGGGCAGAAATAATGCTGGAAGGGAGGGAAAGGTGGACACACTCGAATCCTTTGAATGCACAGACGGTGACTATGATACATAGAGCGGAGCAGACACAGTGAGAGAGTGTTTGTGCGTCTGGTTGAAGCAGAGAGAGCGAGAGAGAGAGATGGAGAGAGAGAGAGAAAGAGAGAGGCAGTGGGAGGGGAATGACTGGAGAGAATTGAAGGAGGAGAGCACGCACGCAGGAAGGATGGGAGGCACGCATGGATGTTGTTTGCACACACATACAGGCGCTGGTGACTTTTAAACCAACGGCAGCAAGCACATCGGCTGAAGTATGCATGGCCAGAACAAGTGACAATAAAGACTGATACAACTTCATATACGCAGATAAACCTGTCTGAAATCAGTGCTCCTTTTATAACTGCACCTCAGTTTATCCCTCTGCACATTTTCATTTCTGCACACCATGTACTCATTATCAGCTATTCACGTGAAAATGAGGGAAGGGTATGTACCGTGGGTGGGGTGGGGGGGAGTGACAGGTGGGAATGTTAAGACAACATGACAGTAAGTAAAGTGGGTGGAACAAAGGACTCAATATAATGAGGATGAAAAAGATGGGAGCAGAGTACAAAGAAATGTTTACAATGGACTGCAAGAGGAGAGGCAGTATGAATAAAACAGGGATAGAGGGATACAGCAAGAGGAGAGAAATTTCAGGAGATTGTGTTTCAGATAAATCATGGCCGATAGAGACTGCAGTTAGGACATGAGCTCAGTGCGAGAGACAAGAGGCAAAAATAATAGCCAAGATGGGGAAAAGGCAGTGCAGGTCTTTTGCAGTGATGGAGAGAACTAATTTTCTCCCTCCTTCCCTCTCTCACTCCCACACACACACATATATGCACACGCACACACCCCTGCCAGGTGGGAGCATCCCGGGGGACATGTGAGATGCTGTGCTTGCTGCTGTTAGCGTGAGGGAGATGTGACACCCAGGGTGACCGAGGAACATGTCCTGATCTTGCACAAAGAATGAACTGCTGAACTCAGAGGAAGAAACCACAATCTGCTCAAACTCATGAACTTCTTCACCAACTTTCGATTTCCCTCTTGTTTTTGGGAGGACGGGTGCTTAGTCAAACTCTCTCTGCACCCAGAGGGTGACAAAACAGGACTCCATGTTACACTGATATAGCACTGATAGCTGTTACATAACTACTATACTGCATAAAATCTGGCTTAAAATACTGCAGAGTTTCCTGAGAAACTTTCTGTAAGGGGACAAAGCTAAGCTAAAATTATACCTCATAAACTTCCCTCACCGTAAACACGAAGGAAGACACTGAGTGAAAAGCTTTTTGGCCAGACAAGTTAATGGTTGTCTGAACAAAACCATAAAGTGAAGGTTGTCTCTTTGAAATGTCACACATGTATTAAATAATGAAGCTGGTGGCCTTCAGCTCCATTATTTAATAAATGTCCCTACTTTATTAAGCCTGTTCAGCTAAAGTGAATGCAGGTGTGCTGCTTATTCTGCTACTGTCTCGACATCCAGCCTATTAAACTTTCAGTGTGCTTAACCACGTAACTTCAGTATCTACCATCATTATCTCACTAAACAACTGAACAATGCTGATAGAACCTGGCAGGTTATTTGATTTTATTGTTTACCAATATTATCTTGATCATGTGAAGCCAAATCAACAGTGTGAAAGACCACAAACATTACAGTAATATCACTACTTCTTATTCCTGTTACTGAGAGAATACAACAAACTTGCTCCTTCTAAGTTGTGGACCAGTCTCAGTGCCCATTGTCCATGTGTTGCAAATGCTTTCTAGACCCAAAGATGTATTGGAATGTTTTATATTTGTTGGTGAAAAAGACGAGGACGACATGAGAGTAAAATGCAACACTGTCGCTGGATGATTAGTGCCTTTACGCTACAAAGAACATACAAAGAAGCGTCTGCAAGCTAAGCACAGAAGCTCTACAACACTGATTGGGAGACTGTGATACATCCAAAGGTTAATGCACAATTAGCTACATCCTTTCTGGAAAGAAAATGAATAGATGGCAAGTAAATTGACTCTGATAAATCACATCTGGCAGTATATAATGCTGTCAAGTAAAGGCTCAGTGACATCAGTGTAAAAATAGCAACCTCTATGCAACCAGGAAAAGAAAAATCCACTATTGTTTTGTTTTGTGACCAACTGCAAGTAGCTGCAGTGACCAGCTGACTGCCCAGAGGTTTACCACAACCTCAACCTCTAAGCAATCACTTTTGATCGCAAGGTGACTGCACAGGTCGCCTGTTGGGAGGCAATCTATCTCCAAACAATCATGGTCCGATTCAGACCAACTGCAATCACTCTCAGACAGATTGGTGAAGGTCTGCAAATAACTGTGAACAAATCAGACAGAGTGTCAACACACTGCAATCGATTGGATTGATTGACATCAAATAGGCCATTCATGCTTGAAAACTCTCCAATACAGCTGAATTAAAACAATTCTGCAAGGAAAAGTGGGGCAAGACTAATTGCCAGTTATCACAAAGGCTTGATTGTAATTCTTGGTGCCAAGCAGGGAACAAACAGTTATTGAGTTTAGGAGGTAATTACTTTTTCACATAGGGTCAGGTAGGTTTGGATAGCTTTTTAGAGTCTTTTATTTTGTAATGCAACAAATTCATTTAAAAGTAATGTTGAAAACTGCCACAAACTCACTTCATTTATATGACCTCAGCTTTGCTAATCTAAAATAGTCAGTGAGCGAATAGTAAACATAAATGAGCAAATATATAACAGCTAAGCATGTTACACCATGTGAAACACTTTAGCTAATCGCTTTCCTGCTGCACACCTGGAACTTTCCATGCCACATGGAACAACACAGATAAAAGCAGACAAACAAGTTGTTTTTATACAATTTCCCTCCTTTTTTTTTTGCTGTCTTTAAGGGTACTGCAAAGTCAAACAAATGCATGTCTTGAAAGTATAAAAATTACATTTTAAGTTGTGGCTATAAAATCATCCACAACAACGAAGTGGCATGTAAAATAAAATGATTATAGTAAGTAGGTTTTTAAAATATCAAGTTTTTAAAATATCAAGTTTGCACAATATAATTAATGTATTTTAATGCTTAGAGTCAACAGTCAACAAAAACAGAGGGAAAATGTGAAAAGGTCAATGAGAAGCACAAATTAAACAGGAAATTCACATCTATAATATACCAATTTGACAATTACCACTTCAACGTGACCCTTGTTTAAAAACAAATTCAAAGGTATGGAGGAAGTGTTGTGGTTTATTACGAGACTGTCACTGAAACTATAGATGTTTCCTTCAGAGGACGGCGTGTGGACTGGGAACTCATTATGATGAAAAACACAGAGGACTGCCAACACCTGCTGCTGCACTCCCCTCCGGCACAGAAAAAAAACAAAAACAAGGAATACAGAACACAACAATACACACAGGTGAACAATCACTCCAGACACACATGCATGCATACTAATTGTGTTACACACACACACACACAGTCATCATGTCAGTGATACTATTATGCACAGACACTCCTACAATCCCAGTGGCTAAAATATGTGTGCTTAAGATGCTGTACATGAAACAACACTCTCTAAAATCCCTCAGGGGAAGTGAGGTCATAGGAGGAAGTGGGCTTAGTTTGCAGACAGATATGGGATCAAAGCCTCGATGCTACAGTCAAGTCCTGAGGAAACATTCTTGCCATTATGCACCTAATTAATTAGACCTCAAACACTGCTTGATGTTAAGAAGCTAATATGACACAAGTACAAAGTGAACGGGGATTTCCTTTTTTTAAGAAAACACATTCATAGGGATTATGTATGTGTACACTGTTAATGCATAGATAGATGAAACGGATGCAAACAGCAGTGACACCCAAAGAGGAAGTAGACAGAAAGGCTTGCATTTTTCCATTAGGTGAGGTCAGGAAAGTAGGACAAGTTGAATCTCTTTGCTGGAGCGAGGGGGGGCAAAACACAAAAAGCAAGTCATCAATTTTTAACTCCAGTCTCCTGTTTGTGCTATTCAGTAGCTTTCTCCCATACTAAGGCCCCGTGTTAGCCGCTTATGTAAGTGCACTGCTGGGAAACTTCCTCCAGACTGAGCCACAATGTTGGCCGCTTATGTAAGTGCACTGCTGGATACGGCAAACTGGGAAATAAACATATCTCACTGGGCTCCAACTGGGCACACTTAAAAAGCAGTTAGTTATTAGTGTTTCGACCTGTAAGCTATCATGTTCCAAATTACCTTTGTGAAAACACTGGCTAATCAATTTGCACTTGGGTAACTTTAAGCATACTCTCAAACAGTTCAAATGGATATCACGTGATTTCCGCATATAGTGACAAGAGTCCTTTCACTATTTAGCAGTTTGCTTGTGATGGCTTTCCAGTGTAACTTATTTGTGTGTTTTCTAATCTGCTGCCACTATTACTAGTACAACATTGTTTTGTGCTCCAAAAAACCCACAAAACCATTACAAATGATGTGAGCTAGTTTCCAGTTTCAAAGAGATTTTTAGATACAACGCTGGTATCAAGCCACTTTTGCCTTTGACAGAAAAATAGCTGCAAGGTTTCTCGTCAGTAAAATGTAACATTTTCACAATCAAACCCTGATAATTATGATTTGTCATTTCATGTGTTATGCTCTCCAGAGCACTATCCAGATGAACTGTTCTGCTTTCATATTTAGTTGTCCTCTCAGAAAGATGCACGAGATCCTCAAAGCACGCTCTTAACCAGGTACCATTATCTCTGAACAACACACATGTAGGGAAAAAAGGTTCTTTGATATGTAACTCGTTATTTATTTATTCATTTATTTGAGAATCTTTGTACTTGTCTTGGTGTTTTGGCTTATAAAAAATGTCTTGAGGCTGGTAGGCACTAAAGCATTATTTTATTTATTTATTTATTTTCAAAAGATGCCATTTTAAGAAGACATTTTACTATTTATTTGTGAAAATACAAGTTATTAGGATTGTATAATTATATTATATTAGGTATTAGGTATATATTTGTTATTGCAAAGGTGAAACACAAAAGAGGTAAGATTTGCTTTTCATGTGTCTTGTTGTTTGACTTTGGTCAGAGTGTAGGGAAACCACGCTGTGCCTTTAAAGCCAGAAATAATTAGAAACACAACAAATTTTAAATTGTAGAATACTAATAAATAACGCAATCACTACTACTATTACACCACAGCTTTTTCCTGCTCCCAGCAGTGTCACTTGACCCAAACGACCCATCAGCCCTAACGGTTTATAACGCAGCCACAGAACTGTAGCATTTAGTGCCGGAAAAGACAGTAACATGGGCCAGCAGCCAATTTGTGGCTGGTAATGTGATTCATACTGTTTATTTACTTACTTTAATATGCTGCTCTCAGGGAGGTTTTGTAATTAAAATCTATTGGTTTCCCACCAACCCAGCATCAATTATCCTGTCGGTAATCAGATGCATACATTTACCCAACAATGCCTTCAAAGTAAGCCACAAAAAATGAGTGTAATGGAGAATGAGAGGAAAATATTAAGCCATCTATACAGTTGATGGATACATTAGAGCACAGAGTTATGAGCAAAGGAATTCACTAATAGCATTGTGGCTTCAATAGCTTTGAAAACTAAGAATATCTACTTAAACGCTGCTCTATGGTGTAAGATATCAAGGTAACAGGAACTGAAAAGGATAATAACACAGAGGGTTAAACCATTGATATTAATACAAAAAGCTAAAGAGAAGGATTATATAAAACGAATCAATCAGTTTGAAAGACACAGGAGGGGAAAAACAGCAGGAATTGTTTGGTAATTAGAGGGTAGATATTAAAGAAAAAAAGTGTGTTGGGAGAACGAGAAGCTACAGTTAGAGAGAAGAGAGGAAAGATAACTAACCAAGAGGGGTGTCTCCTGTTTCGCTTGGATGGAGGAGCAGGTTGCACACATCTTAATCATGTGAAATGATATATCCTCAAGAGGAGTCATAGGGAGACAGCAAGGAGATGAGGATAAAATATAAATCACTCGCTCACCCCGCCCCTCTTCTTTTCCACAACGTTGTAAAGAAACCTTTTTTTCAAAGATTTCATTAATGATCATACGCTGAATGACATTGTCTGCCAATCTTATGTTAGCTCTCACTGTCCTTGTTAATTGGATGTTTGGTAATTACAAAGATTTGATATCTATCAGTTGGCTGGGATGTTGAATATTTAATAGTGCAGGTATGGCTTGGCCCTCAGGGTGCTGTAACACTGTCTCATCCGCTGAATCAGCTTTATTTCCACCCACAGTCAAAATCATTCACTCTGGTGACAACACAGGGACAGATGAGGCTTGATTCACCCTGTGGTAAGACGATGGTGGATGCTGCAAACAAACTCCTTCTTTAATTTTTAAACAGGTAATCATGCATAGATCTCTACACAGCCATCAACAGAAGGTTATGGCACCGCTTATCTGCTTATTCTCCTTTTTTTATTAGCATTTCATTTCTTCTGTTTACTTAATTTGTAATCATAAATTGGACATTTGTGTATTGTGAAGTAGTGTCCACATAATATTAGAATATAAAGTTTGAGGTTTACAGGCTCTAAATTTTATTTTTGTATTGCTCATGCTGGAGTTTTGATGTCAGAAAGGCAAATATGATTACATTTCCTTTTTAATCCAGATCAGAACTTGACATCCACTCATCATGGGCATTAATGGCATGGTTAGTGACTTAAAAAAACACGAACTGGCCAAACAAGTTTGAATTCATTTTGGATAAATAAATTCCAACTTGTGCACCCACGTTGGAAGTTGGACCTTCTGATCACAACTGTACAACAAGGTCGTATGTATCCTGTGTGAAACTGTTAAAATCTTGTTGGCTTATAACATAAAATAACATAAAATAAAAGTTACAGAGTTAAGCACCCTCACCCTGACACTTGGCAATTTGACTAAATTTCTGTTCGGCAATAAACTAAATTACATTCTCTTTCTCCACCTCGACTGCACCATCACAGAAATGCAGACTAAGAATATTGCTGGTACCCTGGCAAGCCTTTTCCATCTCTTTCTCACCTCTACATATCGTCTCTCCACTGCTTTCTTCTTCTCCCTCCAGTCATCCATCCATCCCTGCCGCCTAACACTGTGTGTTGAGTCAGCTGTCACTGTCTGTCCCTCCAGCTGTGGACCCAGCTGTCTCGGCCAGATGGGCTCATCTCCATCTCATCCTCCCTCATCCATGATGTCTATGAGGAGCCTCCTAACCTCAAGCTATGGACAACTGGGCCTGGAGTGTATTAGACCCACTGAGCCAAAACTATATGAAAAAGAGGCTTCTAGTGCATTCTAGCAGACAAACAAGGTGTTAGTGTGACTCAGTCATTGTGACAAAGCTCCAAGATGCAATAGCTCTTTATTATTATTATCACAAGCAGCATAACAATAATTTTTTTAGTGATTACTCTTTGCCTTGTAAGAACTTCAGTGGGTGATTTACAGGTTTTTTGGGGACCTAAAAAGGATGCTTTTCTGCATGCCATTGTAAAGGTAATAATCAGAGTACATGCTGAAAGATTGGTGGGGAGGGAGAGTGCCTAGTAAAGCTATTTCAGAATAATACTGGCTTGCAGTAATCTCTTGCACACAGGGAGAAATTTTGACAAGGATTTAAGGATTTTAAATACAATTTCTATACCCAATGAAGGTCCAACAATAGCATCGGAGGAAGAGGGAAACTGAGCATGGTGCAATAGGAAAAGTCAGGAGAGGATAGAGGAGAAAGAGACTGTGAATGAGAAAAAGAAAGATCTTACTGGGGAGCCAGATTGCAGAGCTCTAGGGTAGGAGACACCCCAGTGTTTAAAATGCCTAAAATCTAATTTATCTAAAGCCTACACGAAGAGGAAAAGCAGTTAAAGTGAGCCTGCGCACGAGAAACAGGGGGGGCAAAAAAAGAGCTCAACAGAGAGACAGACAGGGTGTACTGTACAGCAACTTATTTAAGACATAAGCCGTTCTTTATGCTCTGTTAGTGTCTAAGTTCGATAAATGGAAGTGCCTATCGATTTAAACTCAAGATAGTGAGCGCAGAGTCCTTGCTGTTATCACTAAGATTAACACAGAACAACAATGAGAAATCTGCAGGGAACAGATTGGTGAGAGAATTCCCCTGGTCTCATCCTGTGCATAAGCGATACACGGCTCTGGCAGCAATTTCAACTACTGCTGATAGGAGCCTACATAGTTTGCAACACACCAATTGATACTGATGTACAAATATAATAAGAAAAGCCACCAGCATTGTGTGTTGTATTTACTAAACACTACCAGAGGCACACATATGGGCTCAGGTTTCCACACATAAGTGGAAGTGAGCTTGACAATATTTTCGATGAGGATTTGCTAAGCTAAGAGTAACACCGTGAACAACCAGTGACTGCAGTAAAGGTCTCAAAGAAAGTACGCTTGTGTTTAATACTGCAACCTGATTTGAAATCTAACTAAACTCACTAAAGTAAAGTTAAACGTACCAGTGCCATTACATTCTGTAATAACACCAACATGTATATCACCAGAGGAACCATGTATACATAAATGACTCATGAAATTGTGCCTTCTGGAAGAAGGTTGCTGTATATAGAAAAAAATCTACAAAAACATGTATTTTTATAATTAATTGCAGCACAAAACTAGTAAGGACAGATAACAGAAAGACCTGCTGTAACACATTACACATGAAACTAATGTAAACACAAAACCTGCCTGGTAATGCTCTGTTTGGATAGAAGAACTTAAATTCAGCTGCGTGGTTATTTGCACTACCTTTTGATGTATCATCTAAATTGCTTTGATTAAATGTTCTGGAGATATCCACATAGGCTAAGACCAACCAATATGAGAAAGACTCAGCATTACTTAATTAAAAATTCTGCACCAAGACATGATCTCAGTCTGAGGTCCTAATACGTGTTAACTCACCTGGGATAAGTCCTTTTATGCTTCAATCCTTCATTAACATACTGTGAAAATGTGATATAATGTTACACTGTCACAACAGTTTCTGGTGAGTTAAGGTTTTTGAAGTTTCTCTGTACTGTACTGTAGTCTGTACTTTTGTTGTCCCCGACTACCAGAGACATAATTGCTTTTTGGAGTTCATCCATCTATTTGGTGGGGCCTGGTGGAGCTTTTGGGCAAATGCAGATGTGCCTTCTGTTTGGCAACATTTGGATTTGCCTTTACAAAAGCCCTCAAGGACAGTCTTGGTACTAATATTAATGCAGAGACAGTGTGTTCTTATGCACAGGGCTGATGTGGGAGTGAGAACATGAAACTGTGTGTAACATTACAACCCCACCATACTTGCTCTTTGTGCCTGTCTCTCCTCTTTAATAAGTTTTTTCAAACTAAATGTTTCAAGAGTCTCCTGAACAAATCTTTCTATACTAGCCACATTGAATCATTTACATAAGAAAGAGAGTTGTATATGCCAAACAGTAAATACATTTAGCTGGTGAAACAGGGAATAGCCCAGTGAGACAGAGTACTGGTGGATCCTTTGGCCAGTCTGTCTCAATCTTGTGTCGATATTTAGACTTGTGATTTAAGGCCTCTCCCCGAACACCAGCTCCCATCTAAGTTCTTTTTTTTCACTCAAGTCTTTATCATTTTCTCTCTCCAGGAGGTAGTTTGGTCATAATCCCGCTTCAGATATTTGCTCCTTCTTGTGTCAATCCTTATCTGACGGAGAAACCCTTCAAATAAACACTTTCCACTGATTTTGCCTCAGTGAAAAATGTTTTTTCCCAGTCCCGGGCCTCTCTGTGTGCAGTTTCACTTTTTACTGTGAAAGAACATTTAAAAAAAAAACAAGCAGAAAATATCCTTTTTAGGGCATGTCTTGTGTGAATTTTGCATAGGTTGAGACAGATTGTGAATGTGAGTGTGTGTGTATTGTGCAGTGAGTGCAGCCAAAGTGCAGAGCCTTTGCTGCTGTATAGCTGACTGGAATCAGGATTTCAGAGTTAATGGACAGGGTGACGGCTGCCTCCTCGATGTGTCAGCCTTCGTTACACGCTCTGCACACAGAAGCCACCGCTGCTGCTGTCCGCAACAGCGCAACACAGAAACCCAATACATATTTAAAAAGCAATATACAAAAGGAAAACCGTTTGTTTTGCAGAGTCTTGGGTTTAAATATTCGGAAGAATTGTATCTGCTAAGTCTGATTCCCTTTTCCTCTTTCTTTGTTCTCAATTAATAAAACAAGTACATGTCACCCATTAAGTGTTTAATTTTAAAAAGTCAGCCTGTACTGCCCATGTGAAATTAAACCGATTCATGATTTGTGTTTTTGTGTGTGTGTGCACATCTCAAAGTTTTACTTATCACACAGTTACGATCATACCAAGTTGTTTTATATTCAGTGTCCAGTTGTTTAAATTGTGCT
This sequence comes from Oreochromis aureus, assembly GCF_013358895.1. Lineage (NCBI taxonomy): Eukaryota > Metazoa > Chordata > Actinopteri > Cichliformes > Cichlidae > Oreochromis > Oreochromis aureus. The sequence goes on from NC_052944.1 coordinate 8,989,460, forward strand.
CTTGCCATTTATTTTATAAGAAGGTAGCTTATTGATCATCTCTGTGCTTGCACATCTTGTGCTGGAATTCACAAGATTGGTGAATACTGGTTACATTGATTGTTGGGTTGGCTGTGGCTCAGGAGGCAGAGCAGGTCATGTACTAATTGAAAGGTTGGTGTTTCGATGCCCAGCTTCTCCAGTCTGCAGTATAGTATCCTTGGGCAAATACTGAACCCAAAATTGTTCCCAGTGTGTTCATCAGATTGTGGAACATGCTGACATGACAGTATAAAAGCACTATAGAAGAACCAGTCTTTTTACTATTAATTTGAGAATGTATAATTGTGTAAAGTAACTGAATGACTGTACAATAGTAGGAAGCTAAAAGGATCAGGCCACTGCATGATGTTTTTACAATAACTTCACAGTGTGACAGAGAGAGAAAACAAGAGAGAGTAGGAAAGAAGAGGAAAAATATGGACACTTTCAGAGAGGGATCCAGGAATGTCCTTGATGTTTCCACACCTCTGTGCCTCTCATCATTCCATTCTCCCTCGTTATCTACCTCATTGACAACAACTTCAGCTCAAAAGAGGAAATTAACCACCAAAGTGCAGCCCTCCTGCCGTGGCTACACAAGGACTCATTAGGGATGGAGCTAAAAGAGACAAGTTTCAGAACTTATCTGCAGAGATGCAAAAGTGCCGGGTTGAAAAGTGAACAGGTCAAGGTTATCAATAGGCGGTTTTAAATTAGAAAATTATTTCTCATTATTGCACTGACTGTTACTGCTGTTCAGAATTCTATAAAGTGCTGTCCCATACATTCTACTAGCCAAATAATGGTATTTCAATATTATTTGAAATTAGGAAAGAGTTAACTGCTTAGCACACTGAAGCAAAATAAGACATTAAGATATCAGTGTAATTAACTGCTGAATTAATTTTGTTAAATATATTCTTCAAGTTAGACTTACATGTTTCTCCTTCTCTCTCATCTTCATGCATAGATATGAGCACAAACAAAGAGGCAGGAGGTGACACTGCCAACATAATAATTAGTCACAGAGCCATTGACTGTTTCTCTCACAGACTTAATGACCTACAGTGGTGGTACGGCTGGTTATTAAATGAAGTCATTTCAAGTCATCATGAAGAAAGACAGCAAAAGTAAGGGAAAAGAAATGTATCTAAGAAAACTAGAAAACACAGCAAAGCCATGCGACTGCCTAACAGTCTCTAAGTCACGATGCTGAAAACAATGCAAACAGTTATACTGGTGAACAGAGATGGGCAGTAACGCGTTACAAGTAACACGTAACGCGTTACTGTAATCCAATTACTTTTTTCAAGTAACGAGTAAAGTAAGGGATTACCATTGCAAAAAATGTGCTAAGCACGCTGCGTTACTGCGTTACTAAAACCGTGATTTTTTTGCGAGAGTGTCTCATGACAGTGACGTAAGCGAGCGCCACGTTAGTGGCAACAGCTGTGTGCAGATCAACAATGGATAATATATCGAGTGCGGAGAGAGTATGAGCGTGCAGCATTTAAAGCGTGGAAGTACTGACCTTACTTTGAGTCTGACTCTGTAAAAAGTGACAAAAACATTAGCGTCCGCTGTTCACTGCGTGGGAAGAAAACTTCTTTTTTACAGCGAAAAAAACCCATAACTTCCGAGGAAGCGCCGAGTACGCTACCACGGAATGAGAAATTCACAGAGAAACTCGCGGATTCTTCCACTGACCGCTGCGGCACCTGCACCAGGGCAAACATCCGCCTGCTATACAGGTCAAAATAGAGCAACAGGACCGCTGAGTCTTTGATTTTATTTATTTTCTGCTGTGTTTCACTTGCATTTATTTGAAAGACTGAGTGTAAACACAAAAAATTATTTTATTTTATGTGCTGAAATGTGCAGAAAATAGGTTTAAATGTTAAACAAATTTCTTCCAGTCAGAGAATGTTGCATATAATTTAATTTTTGCTTGATGCATAAAGTTAAAAGATTAAAATTAATAAAACCAAGTTTTAAAAAGAGACGTTTCCATTTGATTACATTTTGTATGATGGATTATGGAGAAAAAGTAGAATTGGGCTGAAAGATCGATTGCTTTATCACCTATTCAGGTTGTAAATTGTCTTTTTAAAAAGTAACTAAATAACTAGGTAATTAATTACTTTTGAAAATAAGTAATCAGTAAAGTAACAGGATTACTCTTTGGGGGAAGTAATCAGTTATTAGTTACTGATTACTTTTTTCAAGTAACTTGACCAACACTGCTGGTGAAATGTTTGCCTTCAGTTACTCAAAGATACAGATACTATTGAGCACTGCCTAATCTGTCATAAATGTCAAAGGAAAGCATACAGGACGCATCGACACATCGGTTATTCAGCATTTACAACAAAATGTCACGATGAAAACTTACAAAACACTTGCTCTTATAGTGATTTGTGATCGATTGTGACTAAATGTTTTCGCCGGCAGGAATGTTAACACAATGGTGTTTCCTGATTTTGTGGCAGAGTACTCTTATTTTACTGGGGAAGCATCATTAACCACTAAAAGAAATAAATGTGAGAGGGAAAAAAAAACAGAACGTCTTGACAAGCACTTCAGTGGCAAATGGAGCAAGTTGACATTTAGTCTGCTGGGTTGGAGTATCATGTGGAGGGAAATTACATGGTAGGAGCTGTCCAAGAAAAGGATCAGTCACTGAATAATCACAGCAGAGAGCATTAGACATGTCCACACATCTCGAGTCAGCGACTAAAAACAAATATATCATCCACAACTTGTGGGGTTCTTCCAAAAATCCTGTGTTTAGATAGCTATTGAAAGTCAATCAGAGAAAGCCAACTGGTGTTCGGGCCACAGGTTCATGTTCAAGGCTTTTTTTTGGCACATATTGTGGTCCGATTGCACAGGAGAGTTACTGTACTTTACCAAAAAAATATGAAGTGTTCTTATCAGTGGTAATCTCTACTATTACAATAATGCCTGCCACAGTTCAAAGTGTTGAAGTTGTCGATTTGGCCTTTCGATCTCAATATCTATCTCTGTGATGCTTTGTGAGAAGAGGGCTAATGCATGCCCTGAGCTTGAAAATTATTCAATTCCTTTATTTGCTGTTGGATTATGATCCAAATTAATATTTACATTGTATATATTTCATATTTTCTTACGTACTACTAACCTACTGTTACATTTTCATAGCACCAGAATGGAAAAAACAAACATACTATAGTGGTGAGTTGTTTTAAGGGTAAAGGGTCATGTATGTAGTTATGTATAAGTGTAATTCTACTTTAACCTTAACTGATACTGACAAATAGACTCTTATGTTTAATTAATGATGTACAACTGGGCCAACGTTTGATAAACTGTCCTGTGAAAAAGTACTTGTAAAGAGTTTCACAGAGCACCGAGGTGAAAACCACACAAAACACAAAGGCTCGATGCCAAAAATAATCCTTTCTGTGGAATGATGAGAAAAAAGCTGAACATCTGGCATAAAACGAATACAACATCCTATAAAAACCACATCACACCAGCAGTCAAACATGGTGGTGGTACTGTGACAGTCTAGGGTTGTTTTGCTGCTTCACGACCTGGACGGCTGACTGTAATGATGGGACTATGAAGTGTGTTCTCTACCAGAAAGTACTGAAGGTAAATGTCCAGCCATCAGTTTATGCTTAAGTGTACTTGGTTTATGAGTGGCCTAATCAAGGCATAGACCTAAATCTCATTGAGATGCGTTGGCACGAAAGCCCTCCAAGGTGGGTGAATTAAAACAATTCTGCTAAGAAGAGTGGGCCAAAATTCCTCCACAGTGATGGGGAAGACTTATTGCCAGTGATCGCAAACACTTGATTGCACTCCTTGCTGCCAAGGGAACCACAGTCAGTCATTAAGTTTAGGAGGCAATTACTTCTTCACATAGGTCCAGGTAGGTTTAGATAGCTTTCCCCCCTTTATAAATGAAATAATAACTTAAAAGCTGCAGATAACTCAAGTTATCTTTGTCTAATATTAAAATTTTAAACATGTAAGTTTGACAAAAATACAGAAAATAAGAAATCAGAAAGCTGGCAAATACTTTTTCACAGCACTGTGAACCTACATGCTCTGGCTAAGTGATATGGAGATTTGTTTGTTGTAGATATAGAATTGTAAAGTCTTTGATATCATTGTAAAAACAATGGGGGCCTAATGCACACAACAAAATTGGAGTGGTCTGCCACTGAAAAATTATTAGGTCAGAGAACTGTAATGATTTTTATTGTCATTAACAGAAAGAATAAGGTCACAGATATTAGGGCAGGCTTTTAAGCCCGACACTGAATCCAATTAAGATATAAAGATACAAAAACAACATCACTGATCAGCATAATTCTAAGGAAAGTTGTTTGAATATATTGGAAATATGCCACCTCAATCTATCTCACATCACATGCTATGTATACGATGCAGCATTACATATTCATGTGAGCACAGGCCAAGTAAACACATCGCATGAATGCACTCAATAATTCAGACCGAAAGAGGGCTGTGAGAGCAGCTTCCAGGTGCAATCCATTTTTGAAGACTGTGTTAGACATTCAGGCTTGCTTTGATATTTTAGTTGTTTTTCTGATGATTTCTATTGTGATTTCCCTGAAACCTCTGCTGAACAGCTATAAAGTACAAATGAGCTCCTTACCACTTATCACCATATTGATTTGGTAACAGACAAAAGTGATCCAAACAACTGGCTAAATAAAGACAGATAATTTTGCAAATAATTCTACAATACAAAAGATTATAGGGTTAAAAAAAATGAAAGAAAAAATCAAAAACAGCATTGCATCACTTGTTGCTCCTAAATTTTGCTTTATTCAGCGGCCAGTTCTTCCTGTGCTGCTAACATCAGGCATAAACTATGAGTTGCAGAATTCACTGATATATTCGTTACACCAAATATATCTGAGCTACACATTTTTACGAATTAAAACACACACATTACCACAAAAATGATGAATCATTATTGCTGATATGTGTTGTTCATTCTTTTTCTTCTTTCTGTTTAGCCTGAACATTTTCACTTATGTAAGCACTTGGTAGTGTGGGCATTACACTCAGTTATTACTGATAATGTCATGAGTTCTTCCCGTGCATAATAAATCTGATGTAGATTCACTTGGCTCACTAACATGGATACTTTTTCAGTTATTTACTGCACATGTCAGCGAGCAAAGCTGAGAGGATATAAATGTGTGCATCCACACAAGTGAAGGACGGTTGGCTTTCAGTCTTCTTTCCACCATCAGGCTCTATAGCTGGCAGTCATAATGCCCTGCTGTGCTTATCAAATGCCAAGATGACAGATTTAATTAAAGACCCCTACACTTTTTATTCAGCTCAGCTCCATGTCTGGTCCTACTTACACACTGCAGGGGTTTACAGGAATCACTCTGTGACAGGGTCTGATAAAGTCATTAGGCTTCCACGCTAATAATAGAAAATGGGCAGGGATGTCCTTTTGTTGGCCACGAGATAGGCACCGCTGCAAGCATGTAACAGAGGAGGATGAATGCTTATGAAAATGAGAAAGGAACATGTAATGGAGGATTGCTAATCTAGGATGATTGGAAGAGCAGAGGGAACGGTAATATAAAAAAAGCACATAGGATTAATGGCACACAAAAACGCCCGAGTTGAAATTCAATCAGGGGCAGAAATGGATCTGTGCCTCAGTGGGGCTAGTTTGCGAGCGAGCATCAACTGTAGGCTACATAAATGAATCAGTGAATGCAATATTTAGAATCTAGACTGGGCTACAGCAGCCTCTTTGAGCCCTGCACTTTTTTTTAAATGGCTGCCGTAGCCCAAACACAGTCGGTCTTTTAAACTAAAAAGTGGGGCTGACATGATCAAATCCAGTCAGGGCTCACGGTGCTACAACCTTTCTGCTTCGGTGGACAGGGGGATGCTGAATTTCAAATAAGTTTGTTGAAATCATGTTCAGAGTTTGTCTGGGACAGAGCGCTTTGGTGCATGCATGGATGCAACAGTGTGCAGGAAAATCTCAACACATACACACTTCTTTCTCCCCCTCTGTCTCCCTCGCTCAGATTCATTCGTTGTTCTTTGGTTCTCTCATCACTTTATTTTCACTCCCTTGGCCATGATTATAGTGAGCACATTTAAATAAATTAATTTGTAATGCCCAGCTACATAATCATATCTTTCCTTTTCTGCCTACTTTTCCACTGATGTTTAAATTCCCTGTGGGCAAATTTTTTCCCTTTGTCTCTTTCTTTTAGAAAGAGGCAGACTGTTTTAAAAATCCAGATAACTTTGGCTTGATGGAAGTTATTCTTTAGGCACTCTCCTCACTTATATTAGTCAATGCTAACTTAATACTAGCCTCTCCTCCCCTAGTTCTACTGTGAAGGGCTATCAATTACCTAAACCCACTTGCCACTACTGTCAGATAAGTGGCCAATCAATGTCATACTAGACCTCACACTGTGATTTATGCTAAATTGCATTTTGCTCCCAAAGAAACCAACAGTCTCCTGGCTTTGTTATGGTTAGTCTAGTTAGTCCATTGCTTGCATTGGACTAACTTTGGACAAACTATGCAGCAGATATCCTAAAAGTATGGTATTCATTTTTAATAGCAATGAACTCTGAACTTGTTGTTGGGTGTAATTTTAAATGTAATCCAGAATACATGATCGTCCTTGTGATTTCCACATAATTTTGTGTAGAAGCAAAGAAACCAGCAAAGAAAAAAATATACTGTGTATGATCCAAGATATAAACCTGGTTAACAAACATTTAACTCAGGTAGGCCAGGTGATTTCTTAGTTTTTTATGGGAATAAATCCAAAAGACTCTAAGCTCCCAAAGAGGACCCAAACTGTGTTTCCTGGTTCAAAGCATTTGGTTCACTCCATCGCCTCCTAATCTGGACTGTGTAGCTTTTTAAAAAGATGACGACTATTTCTAGGTGTGCTATATATCTCTGTGACAGCAGCGGCAGCAGCAGCAGCATCTCATACAACGGCAGTATTTCACGCACTGGGATGAGAATGACAGACACACACACACACAGTAGAATAACAAAAAATGCTGAACTAATGAAGGCTTTGAGAGAAAGTCAGATAGAGCTTACCAAGTTTCCAATTAAAGTTGAAACATCAAAAAATGTTCAAATGTATTTCCAAGAAGGAAGAGTCAGCAGCTGTCTGCAGATAGGAATGCTTGCCTGTGTATTATGCACAGATCTCATTAGCATGCAAAGCAAACAATTCTGTTTTTGTTTTCTCTTTTTTTTTTAAACATGGAAAAGCTCTCTTAACCTAGTGCAAGGACGCTGGGTGCCAAGTCAAAGCAACGGTGATGTACTACTTGAGCATTTCTCATGCCCGTGGTGAGGGCGTTTAGAGTCATTGTAGCCTCACAGGACCATCACTCTGAAGAAAATGGAGACCATAAGCTATCTTGTATGGCATTTATTTCTCCCTCTAGGATTTAGGCTTTCATATCACATTACGCTCCCATTATATGTGGTCTCCATAGATTGTGGACTCAAAAGCAGTGATAGGATAAGGGAGGACAGCAAAGTGCATGTGAGTAAACAGAGGCACGGAGAGGCAGGGAGAGAGGGGAAATATGGCAGTCAGATTGCACTCTTGCACCCTGCTATTGTGTTGGCACAACATCAACAGCCTGAAGACCAATTAGCAATAAGTAGTGGGCAGGTGGAAGCCTATCAGTCAGAAATCTTCCACGTTCAAATTCGTCCTTCCTACCCCTCTCGCTTTTATCTTTTTCTCCCAACATTCTTCCTTGTCCTTTTTCCGAACAACCGCCCACTCCTCAGCGCGACTCTCGGAGGGCTTGGCCCCTCCACAGGGGCCTGCTAAAGCCAGATGGCATTCACAGTTGTGTCAGTGTCTGTGTTTGTATGTTAGCGTGTGTTTGCTCCTTCCCAGACAACCAGCCACCGGCCCACCATAGCTGCGGGGCTTCGCTTGAGCTATTGGCACAGATTAAGACATGTTGGGATGTGCCAGGCATTTCATGCATACACTCATCCTCACACACACACACACACACACACACACACTACTCTAAGTATACATTGTATTTATATAAAGCAGAACCACATGCTGAAATTTTTGTCCAACCTGCTATCTGGCCCTCAGAAAAAAAGGATAATCTGTAAATGCCTATCACTGACAAAAACATGCTTCAGCGGTCATTCACTAATGTTCCCCTAAGTGCCCTTCATGATTGGACTGCTCTCCGATATAATCTCTGATTTTATAATATAAAGGCCTTTCCATTTCTTGATGACTTTTTGGCACCCTGCAGCAAAAGCCAGCCATTGCATTTTCCATTCATTAGGCCTATAAAAGCCTCATTTTAATTTTGTTTAATTTGATTTTAGTATCAGGTCCTATAATCTGGAAATGACCTGAGGCCCGAGCAGTTATCTGTGTTGAATACATGATCAAGAAGAGTGAATATAATGTAGCTCTGCCTTTTACTTATTCTGCTGTAGTGAAGACTGACTAGCCTTCATGCTTTACAGATAAGGCCGTTTAAAAAGTACATCCATGCATCTGTGGGTGCTCAGAATTTGTCACCCACTATAGCCATTATCCTAACTAAAGGGACATGGACATTTTATCTTGATTAGATGGACAGGGACTGGGCCACCAGCCAGATGGTCAGCTAAAACTACATCAGCAACTCAACACATTAGCCTGCACTGCTTCATTGCTCAGGATAACTATTTCACTAGATAATAGCTTTCAGATTTCAATCTCACACTGCATGTGTCACCAGAGAATGCTGACTTAGTACACAGTGATGTTTTATATTGGATTCAAATTCTGCTTTGGATCGATAATCACAATAACAAGAAAATAAAAATAAAATCCTGCAGGGGAAATTTACTGAAGTACACAAATTATACAAGAAAAGCACATGCATGCTTAGATCAAAGTGTTGAGGAACCAGAGAGGATGATGTCACACACGTGTGGTAGATTCAGGAAAACTGAAACCTTCCTTGATATACAGTGTGGGCATAGTGCCCTGGCTACTAGTTCAGTGTGACTGTAATGTGACCAGGCTGGCATCATTTGTTTTCAATAAAAGCACCAAGCCATCCACCTCTCTCCCTGATTGCTCACCCTCTTTCAAGCCTAGAGAAAAGAAAATTATTTGAAACATCCTTCCTTCCCTCCACTGTGTAACAGTGTCCATGCTGGTTCACTAGCGACCTTTGTTCTTTAGCGCTGGCTCTGTGACCATTTGCGCAACTCCCCCATCAGTCTAAAGATGAGCTCTCTCTTCATTATCGGAAGGCTTCTGTGCACTCCATCTTGTTTTACAGGAAATGGGCATCACCATAGTACGACACTATTCTGAATTTTCCAGCCCATTTCCTCACCGTGCTCCTCTCATCCCTCAGTGCGTAGAGACGATATTTCCTCCACCCTTCATTCTCCATGTGATATATCACAGCAGGTAATCCACTGTATGAAGATTTGTTGGGGGAGGCGTACAAACGGAATCTTTTACAGCCAAATACAGACTGCATGCAAAAAACGAGCAAAAATAAGTAAATGAAGCAGAGGAGCTGGATAGGGAGAGGGATGAGGTGAATTCTTCATAAGGCTCTGATAACGTGATTTGCATCATTTTATTAGCAGTCTAAAACAGTTTGTCCTCATTGTTTTGTTGTCTCTACTAGCCCTTCATTTCTTTAATTTTCCATCTCAAAATGCGCTTAGCTGAGAGAGGCAGTCATTGCATCATCATTTTAGGTCAGCCAGGCACATTTCAATTGGTAAACATGTAGTATTTATCGAAGATATCAATCAGGGCATGTGTATTCTCATAATCACATTATCAATCAAACTAAGCTCGGCAGTGGACAACCATTACTCAAGGGATGATAGGATTTACTGAAGCATGTGATATGCCCACCAAGCCCCTTAATGCATAAATAAGGTAAGCCTTCCTCAAAGAAAATCACATACTGTACATAAGCACGGGGCACACATCGTAGACTAAAATAGGAGAGATAAGATGTGAGGAACAAGTGTCAACAATTCTCAACAGCAAAAACATGACAAACCTTTGCTCTTTGTGGTTTAGTCAAATGAATTGACTTTAAATCTTGTCTGCAATAATCTTATGACATTTAGTTGACCTAAACTAAAATAATTAAAATGCCTAAATTATAATTAAAACTTAAAGTCAAAACACTAGTATTAAAAGTAAGTCAGAACTGGCACTCAAAATTAACACTGATCCACACTGATATATCTGTGGTTGGCCATCTGAACTTACAAATCAGTTCAGACGGCGTGACAGAGTGCAGAAATGTTCAAACAATCTTGGTTTTCAAAATCATAATCACCTAAAACAGCCTTTTGATTGAAAACTGAGACAAGCAGAGAGATCAAGATGTGTGATGGACTAAAATATTACCAGTTTTTATCTTTTTATGTGCCTGTCATGTCTAGCTATGTGAACACATCTTGTCAAACTCATGAGGATTTTATTGCAGCTTATCAGCTAAAAAAATGATTCCAGAAAGCCAAAAGAAACAAACAGTGAGCCAGGAAATGCAAAGCAGAGAACAGTGGAAACACTGTGCAGGGAAACAGGTAGCATCTGCAGACAACACAACAAAGAGAAGACAAAAATACAAAAGGCAATGAGGGAAGTGGAATCAGGTAGGTAAAACAGCTGAAGACGGTATCATGAGACAGGAGGCAAATAAATTCAACTAAAGACACAAAAAACAAGAGCTACAAAAATAAAACAGGAAGGAACACAAAGCTGAACAGGGAAACAAGATTAACTTGACAAAACTAAACAGAGGAGAAAGAAGGAACAGAAAAGGAACACAAAAGGGTGTTAACTAAAACTAAGGGACTGGAACTGAAGCTATGGATAACACATCCATAAAGAACCTCTACTAAGCAGAAGATAGCAAAGCTATCTTATTGCATTTTACGCATAAGTAAAAAAATTGAAACTTGGGCACAAACCCATTCTCCACAACAGAGACCTGCTAACAAGGAGCATGTGTGCTTTATTCTTTATTACCTGCAACAAGGAGATATTTTTGGGAGCGTTTGCATGACATTCTGTCTGTTATCACGATAGCTCAAAATTTACTTCATGATTAATGATCTACTTAATGATTTAGTACCATGGTGCATGTTTGCACTTGCTTCTTGTTATTTGAACACATTTATGATGGTGTAAAAAAAATATAAACATGTTCACAAGTCCCACCTTCACCTATAAGTTGTATTTCATGCTGGCTTGAATATACAGTCACACAAGGTTAAGCCTGAGTGAAAAGAGAAAAGGTGTGGTTCTGTGTGCATGAGAGCTGAAACCAATGACACTCTGTCTTCCACTGACTCTGTCCTTCTCTTCTCCATCTGCTGCATCACTGGCAGAAGAACACCTTTCCTGTCATGCTCATAAATTACCCCTGTGTTTGGGAGATTACAATATTACAGAAAATAGTTAAGCATAAGTGGAATTATGACATGCTGTTGCTGAGTTTTCATGTACCAAAACCTGTCAAATCAGTATACATACAGTAGTTAAACTGTGACACAATGATTGAAGAGGCAGTTATTCTTGAAGCTCGATCAAATCAATACCTCTTTCTTATTTACTGACACACTTCCATTACTGTCCCCAATCATGATTGTATGTGTTTATATGCATAAGCACTCTGTGCATTCATAACATTTATTCATATCTTATAAGCATCTCTGGGTGTGAATGCAGCAGTATAAATGTGCAAAAGCGCATAAAAAGGCATGGTTGTCTGTGAATCTGCTTTGAATAATACTGACAGACACTGAGGCCCCATCACACACTGCATTGTTTCCTAGTCAAGTCAGATATACTGTGTACCCCACAACATTTCTTTTCATGGTATTCATCATATCAGTACAGGGCTTACAGATCACTCAGGGCTGAATAGAGATGATATCTATTGTATTTATTCATGAAATTACTGTCTAGATACTGGACTCAACAAAGTGAGAGCAAAGACTGAATGTTAATGAGAGGCAAGCAAGTGTATGAAGATACTGTTGGTGCATTCACAGTGTGAACAGGGAACTGAAAAACCCCAAAGCCATGGGGAGACTGTGTGTCATGGATATCATAACTTACATTTGATTAGCAACATATATTGTAAAGAACAACGCACAATTACAGTCTGTAGCAAGTATGTCAATACACAAGAATTCTTAGATAAAGTTACTGGGCTATTTATTGTAAATAAACCAAATGTAAAAAAAGTTTTGAACACACCTGTGGAAGGTCACATTTTCTAATAACCTACAACCCTTTGCACTACTCCCATTAATACATGGCACAGCTTGGGTATCTCGAAAGGTTGCTGATGTCACAGGGCACCAGAAAAACCAATAACAAGATGAAAGCTAGTAATTCACTTCCTGGTTTTTGACTGAACAAGGCATCTGTGCTGACCCTATATTGGAGAATTGCCCAGAATGTAATTAAGGACACAAATGTCCTTCAGGAAAGTACTCCTTGAATTCCCCATTACCGGAAAAATCTTTTAATTTCCTATCGAGCCTGGGTCAGAAGTTATCTAAAGCATACTGGGAGACTGATTAAACGTTGCTAGCAAGAAGTAATCACTTTGTTTTTACTTTGCCCCTGTCTGCCTGTCAGGCCTCTTTAGAGGTGTTCACTAGGTGTGGCATGCACCAGCAGGGGTTTTTGACGACATGGGGCTGATTCATGCTGATAAGTGAGGAAAACGTAAAAAGGGAGAGAGACATTTTTCTCTGTCACTTTGCCTTTTGGGCTTCATATTTCACCACCTCCCAGTGTACCAAGAACCAAGAAAACCCCATCCCCCCTGCTCCTTCGCCCACTCATTACACCTTTAATCACATCTAGCTCTCACTTTGTCTCCTACCCCCATCACCCTCCAACCTTTTTCTTGGCCAGCTCCATTGATGGTGACGGCTTTAAATTTGCTCAATCATTATTGCTGTAAATTAGACTGGTGAGTTGAAAAGGCAGACTGGATTTTTTTTTTTTAAAGATGGCCGCAATGATCTAAATGGGTCTGCACCCTTGAATTGTAAGATGACGGGCATTTTGGTTTAGGAGATGGGATGTCAGTCACAGTTGATCACTGCACTTCAAACAAGTATAGACTAAGAAAAATCAAAGAATGTTTGCAATTTGTTGAAAATATCATCTATCATTTGTCTCTAACTGCACCGTTTAGCCATTGACTTGACCCCTTTGGCCTCTGGAAATCACATGTTTGCTTTGCTCTATCACATTTAAAGAAAAAATACTGCCAGTGATACCCCTGACCTGAAATGACCTCCTTCTTAAATTATTCCATCAGAAGATTTTCAGAAAACTTGACCTCTGACCTTCAGATCAAGATTACTGAGATTTGACTTCAGAATCAGAATCAGAATACTCTATTAATCCCTAGGGAATTTACTTGTTCAAGAGTTTTAGTAGAGGCATTTGTAGTATAAATTTAAAAATCCCACATTGCCTTGTTCTTGAGTTATCATGTTCACAAAGTCGGGGGTCCTGTCTGCCTGCCTGGCAGGGTGACGACGATCCCCCAGCTGCCTTTCATGGCTGAGGGGTATCTTATTGTCTCAATGCTTCTGTTTATTCAGTTGATGCTGTTTTTGTTTTGCTTTTTGTTTTAAACTCCAGCAACTTTATATTAGATTCAAAGCTACAGCAGAGAGTTACTCATTTGTTACAAGTCAGCCTCCCTTCTCTGTTGCATTTGCCACCCCTGTGTGTCTGGGTCATTCTGTGAAAAGACTCGGTAAAATTGGTTGCAAGTAAAAGACAGTAGGTAGTAATAACCAGCCACAGCACTCAGCCACAACATTCCAGCAAATGCTAAGGCAGGAAGAAGGTTGAGGGCAGATCTCACCACAGCTACCCATGTCTCTCAGCTGACTCACAATAACACACATTCAGCATCATCTAGGCACACGAGTACGCCCAACCCTGCAGAACCCCCAAACGACACACACACACAGAGGCAGGTGCACACTGTGCCTTTTTCTTTCTCAATATCTCTGAGGAACTGAAACCTGCAGCAATCATCACTGACCCCTCTGCAATCAAGAGGTTCTTTCTAGCCCAGCTCTCTCTTTGAACATAAAGGACTACAAAGCCAAGAATTTGAGGACACACAGAGAAAGAGAGAGAGAGAAAGAGAAAGAGAAAGAGAGAGGGAGAGAGAGAGAGAGAGAGAGAGAGAGAGAGAGGGAGAGAGATGTTTCTTATTACAAACAGGCATCTTACAGTGTGACCATGGACATGGTTCCAACAAGGAAAATCCTGGAAATATTCTTAAAGAAGTTGTCTCAAAACTGTGATGTTTCCAAACATTAGCCAAAGTCATGTTGCCACATATAGATATTGCAGGTAAAACAAGGAAAGACGTGCTTTTCACCCATGTGTCGTTTTATGGAAATATCCCTGCTTATATTGATGGGCGGCATAGAATTTCTTGCCTTTTTCTTGGCAAGAAAACACAAAATGATCAAAAAGCCAAACTTCACAATCTTAGCTGAACTCCAAAAGGGCTGACAGCCGCCACAGTATTTCCCAAGAGTGGAGGTGTGCCGGAAAAAAGAAAAAAGGAAAAAAAAGTAGCTCAGATGGCATTTTAATCCAAACATATACGAGTGCATGGGTGTTCGAAAGCCAAACTATGCACCAGAGTTTTTGTCACACTGTCAACATCCAAATAACTGTGAAGCCTAAAAAATAAAATATTAAGTATAAACTGGAAATGGATGTATCCACAAGCACAGCATCAAAGGGCTTTTTTACAACATGTGTGACATGGAAGCAGTGAAACAAGAATTCTGAAAAATATATATAGAAAGAAAGTAGAGAGCTAAAGCGATGGCTTTGGAGTGAGGAGGCAGATGTACAAAGGCAGAGGAAGGAGTAGGAAAGAAAATGCTAAATTGAGAAAAAAAACCCCACATGATTCAACTCTCAAAATTCTCCACCTGCATTTCCATCCTATCCCCTCCCTCATGACAAATGAATCTGTGTGTGAGAGAGAGGAATGGAGGATGGATTGAAAGAAAACACACATGGCCAACCACGAAATGCACTCGGATAACATGAGAGCATCTGAGTGTAGTTCTTGACATCCAACCATGGAGCCTAACCATGAAATCACTATGACTGCAGCAAACAGACCTGATGAAGAAGGTCAAGGTGTGGAGAAAGTCTGTATATGAGGTTCAGCTGATACATTGTGGGTCTAATGCTAAAGTCACCATGTGGATATGTCACGGTACTGCATCTGTGACCCAGTGTTTTTGTGTGTGTTTTAGTTGTATTCTTTGATTAGTATAACTCATGTTTTTAGTCCTGGATCTTGGTTTCTGTTGTTTTGCCTTCTTGTGTTCCTTGTCTTGTCACGCTTGTCTGAGACGCTGGTCTCAGTGTCAAGTCTGCATCTCTGTGTGTGTTATACTTCCTGTTTTACTTTGATAGTCTGTGTCCTTTGTCAGTGTATTCTGCTTTGCTTCCTTTGTCTCATTAGGTCTGATTTGTCCCAGCTGTTACCACCTGTTCCCCATCTCTTTAAGTCCTGTGTCTCTCGCTGTCAGTTTTTGTGTTGTACCCTCACTATGCTGTGTTTTCTCCCTTTGTGTTCCTGAGGAAATTCTAGTTCACAGACCTGGTTTGTTTCCTAGCTCATGTTTCTTAGTTTATAGTGTCCAGTTTAGTTTCTAGTTTTAATGTTTGAGATTTTGGATTTGTTTTTTGTGAAGTTTATTTCTTATGGAGAATCTTCCCAGCAATAAAGCTGCTGCTTTAAGTTTCATTCTGTGTCCGCGAGTCCTGCAGTGGGGTTCTACATCCTGCCTGCCACACAGCAAAACATGACAGAATGTTTGTGCGTCTATCTTCTCTTATCCACATGCCACTGTTGTTTGGCAACACATGGACTCGAAGTGCTCAAAATTGTCACATTTGCTCTTTGTTAGCTTGCTGCCATTGATGTGTGTGTATGTGTGTGTGTGTGTGTGTGTGTGTGTGTGTGCGCGCAATGATCAAGAAGCAAATTGCCCAGCTTTTGATGAAAGTGCTGCATAAACGCAGTCCATTTAACACCGGTTTTGGAAAAGTTATGAATAAAATCTGATTATCCAAATTCCAGTAGAAATTCATTTTGGTTATGCATTTGTGCAGATTTCTTAACCAGTGCTTAGCTTTTCTAATTGTATTTGATTGAAAGAGCAACTGCAAATTTCTTTCTTTCTTTGGACTACCTGCATACTTGCACATCCAGGAGTTGCCAAGCAACATTTTCCCTATATTCACACATATACTGAACAGACACCCCTGCTATATTCCACAACCCATGCTACACGACGAGGGTGAATCAAAACAATAACACTGTCGGCCAGAGAGCCAAACAATGAGCTGAAACTCAACTTTAAGCTCTAAAGAGTGCCGAGGGAGGGGAGCTGCAGATGAGTGATAATTTACTGCAGATTCATCCGGAAGACTCATATTTCGGTTTGGGATTTGATTCATATTATATAATGAAAATATCAATTATAGTTAATTTACAGTTAAATGGATAATAAGCTGAAAATCATGACAAGGAAAACAATTTTTGCAGCAAATTAGATAAAGATTTCTCAGTTAATTTTTCCAAGCTATCCAAAAAAATTAGCACTTTGAATTAGTGTAACACTGAGACAATAAAGCAGAAACTGTATGAAAACAAACTGACTTCCTCTTTGACATCATGACCTAAGCAGCTGAAGCCGCAGCATATAAGAAACAAATGAAACAGAAATGGAACATTAACAAGCTTAATGCATTTAAATGACATTATAGGCCTATTTAAAACACAGAGCCTAGCTAATGGAAGGTTTTATGAATCTTTTAGTGTCTAATGTCTTTATTCACATTGTCCCTGCTAAAAGGCACAGTGTATGCATTTAAAAGCTTCAAGATAAATATTTGCAGAATTTCACATCCAACTTTTACATTAGCTATATTATAGAAAGTGAATGACAGCAACACAAATGTAGGAACAATATCAGAATGCAAACATCCAATTGTGACAGGAAACGCAGCTCTATAATATCAGAAGCGATTGACATCCCGTCAAAGTGATGTGACGGAACACAAAGGTTACGTCTGACACGTTCACATCGCCTCCTCGCATCTCTTCCTGCAGCTGCTGAAAGCAGGGAGGTGAAGCGAACGAGAGGGCACGTGACAGCTATGTTGTATTCTCATGTCTTTTTGCACAGTATCTCTCTCTTAAAGCTGTCGGTTTGCTCTCCTTCACATCTCTATTTCATCACTGCCAGGCCTCTTTACCTCTCCCAGTCTCTACTACATTTGCTTCCTCTTGTTCAGCCTTTATCTCCTTCCTCTTTGTACCATCACTTCTGCCTCCCCTCTCGTTTGCTCTCAGTCTATCTTGACATTTTTTTTTCTAAGCAGAGGTCTGAGGCCAGCTGTTCCTGTCTTATTTGAGCCGTTTCAAGTGTTCTCACAACAACAAGGAGAGATAGTGATGGTCTTGGCAGAGTTTGTGAACACTAACAGCTGAAGGATGCGGATCACACAGCAGTGGGTGAGGATATGTTGGAGGCTAAGATTATATCACCAGTAAAAAATAAAAAAAAAATAATTAAAAAAAAAGTTGGAATACAAACAAATATTCCTTTAACAAAAGGGTTCATTTTGCTGAAATAGATAAATAGATACATGCATATATTTTGCTTACATTCCTCAACCACCAAAACAACTCTGGCTCAAGAAGTATATAGTAAAACCATAACAAGTCTTCTTTAAGTACTCATAAGAGTACATTCAGACAGTAAAGCATTTTTTATGATTTTGTATTAAAATGCATGAAGTGATAGTTGTTAGCTGGTGTCTTGCTGTAGATCACTCTCTGAAAGGCTCTCCAGTCAGAGGAAAGTGTAGCAAAATCAAAGCTAAGCCAGGAAAACCTGCGTTTTCTGCCTCAAGTCATTTCACCTTAAACAGATAAGAGATCCAAAAACATCGCCTCCCCGGACACAAGGCCATCCTGCCGCAAGAAGTGCAAGGTAAGTATTTCCTTGCCCCCCCCCCCCCTCCAAAATTTATTTCCTCCCTTTTAATTTCTCAGCCTTGTCTGCCTGTATACACACCCACTTGCTCAAAGGGGTGTAGGTCCCAGCAGTGAAGGGGGGAAATAGCTCACTGCTAACACACTCATTGTTCACTTTCATTATTCATGGAGGCTAATGGAGGTTTGGATAGCAACCACCAGCAGACACACTCAGGAAAAATGGGGCTGAGAGGAGGACAGGTGTTTTGTCTCACCTCTGTTTTGTCAGTTGCCCTCTTTCTCTCCCTCTCTGTTCTCCCTTTCCTCCGTCTCTATTGCTGACGCAGGGCTTTAACTAGGTTTCAATGAGTAAGAGCTCTCAGGCTGCTGTGTGAGTAATGGGACACTGAGAGTGTCTGGAATAAATAAAGGGGGCGACCGGAACAGCCCTTCCTGCCCCAACTCATCCTGCTCCACCCTCACGCGTTGCAAAGCGATTAAAACACTTCCCAAATCCTGAGACTTCCTGGTAAATGGAATTTTTTTTACCCCCTGGTGCAATCTCAGTTTTTCAAGATCTACACACGTTTACCACCCGCAAAGCTTAAACATTTATTTTGTATTCATATGCAAGTCCCTTGATCTGAACTTGATCCCCGTGGCCACTCTGTTCCCCAGATACTCTGAAACAAGTGCTGACTGCTTTTATCCATTACGTACATCAGGTAGGAGAAAAAAAATCTGACTAAGCAGATACTTTCACTGCATGAATTATTCAGGGCTGAGGAGAATGCTCTGATTCACAGTCATAATGGGAGGTCCTGAAAAGGCGTGCCGTCTCGCACCCCCTCATATATATTTCATGCCTTGGCAGAAAGTCTGTCATGCAAGAAGCAGAAAGGCTAGCCACTGTGGAAAACCTGCAGGAATGGGAAACAACTAGTTTTAGGTATGGGCAGAGATGTCCTCTTGCCTTGCTTGAAAAGTGAAGTTACTGTTGATCATTGCCAGCCAGCCTGCGCACTTTGATAAATGTCAGTGCGTTCACTGCAAAGCATAAAATAAAAACCACACAAGATCCCGTATGTGCTGTAATAGTATCACACGGTAACCCAAGACTGAAGGGTGTGTGAGTTTTTTTCTACTATCTGCTCTCATTAGATGATACATGTCAACGGTTCCTAGAATATAACATGTGCTGGCTGAAAAAAGGAGCAATAGTGATTTTTTTCTCGTTCCATTAGGACAGAAAAAGGCCGCCTCTCAGAGGCTTCTGAAGATGTAGCTGTGCACCATCATTTCAGCTTCCAACTTGCCATTATTGTTGGCAGAATGATACATCACACCACAGTGTCTTTGGATACCTCCTTCTCTTTTCCACCCACACACCGATACCCTTGTTTTGCAACCTATTAAACTGGCCCTGTTAGTGTTTTCTCTCTTCTCTTTTATTGTGACCAAAGAGAGGAAAGTCTGATGAGGACAATCCAACTCTGAGAGATGTTGTCTTGTCTAACAGCCCTTTCTCCAGTGTAGTGCTGCTTGCTGACTCTCTGGCTTAGATAATTGCTGTCTAGATTCTCCCAACTCAGCAGATCACTCCAAGTCATAATGAGGAAAAGGCTGTGCGCTCGTGCACGTGTGTCTGCGTCAGGTAAGTATAATGGCTTCACGAGACGCATATACACAGAGATATGAACCATAGCACAGAGCAACAAAGCTAATCAAAAAGATCTGTGAGGACTCAAATGATGCTGAGGAAACACAAAGGCAAAATTGTACAGTCTACTGTTATTGAACAGATTATCACGAGATAGTGCAGGGCGTTTTGGCTGATCAGGCAGATTCCAGCTGAGGTGGAGGGTTCAAGGGTACTGTTTACACAAGTGAAATAATTAGTTCAGCAATAATACAATAAAATAATTAAGAAAATATAAGAGGACAGACAGAAAAAATAGGATAAACAATTTGTTAAAGCTAAGTACACTATGTTCCTGTAAAATGAAACAATAGTTACAACAATAAGGACTAAGATTATCAATATCCTGTTATCCAGGCATCTTATGGTTTCCTTTCTTTACTTTTCCATGTGATGTCTCTTATGCACACTCCTCGCTGCTACTTCCAGTGTATCAATTAGTCCAAAGTTTTGTATGGGCTTGGCTAATGGGAGTGTGATTAATGGTGAGGGCTCAGCACAGAGCCATTAGCTTCCTGACTCCCTCAGGAAAAAGTTGAGGGATAGAAAGAGGTAAGGAAAGGGAAGTAGATAGGCAGACAGAAGGAGGTTTAGGGCACGAGGCCAAAGAAGAGAGAGAGGGAGAGAGACAGCAGGGCGGCGTGCTTACACTGTTTCTGTAAATAATCCATCACCATTGCTTAATCTATCACGTATCAAATTATCTCTATGGGCAAAAACTGCAGATGGAGTCTTCTGGCCCTGCAAAACATTCTGACTGACTTGCCAATAAAGTTCACTTCCATGTTAGGATTCAGATTATTTTGGAGCATTTTTAAATGAAAGCACCATTAAAAATTTATACTGTTTATTAAGATAGTGTTTTCATACTGCATAGAGGACACTACCAAATTTATCAAAATAACATCTGCAGTACTCAGAGGTAAGCAACACTTTAAAAAACTGTGAATCAGTCACAGTTAAAGAACTTCTGTCTCAGTTTTTGTTCGTTTTAGACGGTGTTCTTATCAGATCCCTCACTGATAGGAACAGAAAGGTTCATCTCTCTAAAGTGGGCACACTGAGCCAAACTGCTCTGCAACAATAGAATTCATACACAGGCTATAAAAGTGATTAACACCATCACAAACCTACAAGACAGTGACTAAGACACAAACACCTAGTATTAATAACAGCTTAGAAGGCAGATTGAAATAGAGCAGATATATAGATACAAGCAGGCAATTTGAGAGCAAGGGACTGCAAGACAACTCATTGAATCTAATGTTTTAGATTATAACCCAGAACCTTTCCTTAAATGAATATTTCCTAGTGATGACATAATGTCCAAACCTACAGAGACCCTAACTTAAAGCTTGCAGTCTACACTTGTAAAATGATTATTCAATTCAATTCAATTTTAATTATATAGCGCCAAATCACAACAGCAGTCGCCTCAAGGCGCTTTGTATTGTACAGTAGATCGTACAGTAATAGATATATTATGATGTCTGCTGGCATTATGCTCTCAAAAGATGCACCTTAGCAGGCCTACATAGAGAAAGGTGTTATGGGTAGCACCCATAGGTCACATTTTTCATATAATTTGCTAGACTGATGTTATGGTTAGAAAATGCTGGACTAATGATAGAAAACAGTGACTGGAGAAGAAGCAGCCCCCCCGCCCCCCCAAAAAGTTCTAGTTCTCGTTGCTTCTAATCTAACGCAATCACTCTTCAGTGAAAATGGTAGCTGTGGCAGTGATTGCAGTGTCATTCTCCATCAGCAGCGAGAGCACTGGCATTGATTAAGGGGCCTCTACAGCGTATGCTTATATTATATTACCCATGCACGCATAGGGTATGAAAAGCCAAGCCTATCCCTGTCGTGTGTTGTACAGAGCAAGGGCAGATCGAGGCATGCTTCAGCACACAAGTGGGTGTCAGTCAGCTTCCTGAAACCAGGATAAATGCACTGTCCTCCTCCTCGTTTTCCTGCAATACTTTTTTTTTCTATTCAGTTTCTACTCTGTGTTTGTTTTTGTCATAATTTATTCTTTGGAGCAGATTACGTTGCACCTGTGAAATTGTCTTGACAACCACGCACCAGAGAGTGAGACAAACAAGAGCATGTGGATGATGGAAGGATATCATGAGCCAAGAAGAGTCTGGGAATTCAAAGGGAAAGATAAAAAAAAGTAAATAAAATGAAATAAAGTAACATAAAAGGAATGTTAAATGACATATAATACAACCCTATAACAGCTGTTGTGGCTGCATTTTTATCTCAGGAACAAGCCGGCTGGTATAATGGCATTCACATCGAGAGAGCACTGCAGGAAGTAAAATGAATGTAAGCTGTGGGTGAGAACAATCCATCAATTTATTTTGTTCATTTGCATAACAGATCTGATTTCATATGTCTGTAAATCACCAAAACAAAAGAGGGCCAGTCCTTATGATGCCAAGCGACAAACTGGAACAAGAAAAAGAGCGGCTGCAAATTATTTAGATCAAACAAAATGGGTGCAGTGAAACAACAGAAGCCGGTGGAGACGGGGGAATATGGGGAGTGTGTCGATCCAAAACATGTTCTTCACTTAGACTCAAACGGCAGGGAAAAAAGCGTTTTGCAAATAAAAATGCAATATGCTCAAACTTTGTTGGCCTATTATTTAAATTAAGTTAAAACGAGATGCATACACCCAGAAATTGAAAAACAGTCTTCAGGTTATTTGTTTGGATGTCTTGTTTGTGATGGGAATTGCAAATGCTAATAGGACAGAAATGAACTACACCCAGTGTACATCTACAAAACAGTATTTCACTGAGATAATTAGTGAAGTAAGCGAACATGTCATCTTAATGCCTCCCAACTTTTCTCCACCTAAAAGTGCAGCTGAGACAAGGAAACAGACTGTGGTCTAATCAGGGTTTTTGCCCTGATGAAGTGTGCTTCTGAGAAGTGACAGCTCTGAATGCCTCTCTCACTAAATTTTCCCAATTTGCAGCTGAAGACTCGCTACAGGTCCATCTTTTCTTCTTATTGCCATTTCTTGTCATGAGTTTAAGAGCTAGAAGATTTCTATCTGCATGTTGCGTGGATGCACTGTTGGTTAGAATTCATCATACCCCGAAAACGTCTGCAAAAATGACTCATTGATAATATCATAATGACTAAACTGATTACTATTTGACAACATGATTCAACCAATGTTGAAAACTTGCAATCCACTTAAAAAGAACTAGAGATGACAATGCATCCATGCTCTGCTAAGTGTATCAGATATATCTGGTAAGTGATTGAGCGTTCTATTGTGTTGCAGACATCTTCTGTTTCTTTGGAACCATCACAGGCTCTGCTGGTTACCAAAGAACAAAAACAGAGACCCACACAGAGATAATGTTTTTAGTAATTTGGAGCAATCAGTTGAGTGAAATGGGCTTCAATAGGGTTTTGATTGCACCATCTAACTCAACAGGTCTGTGATTTACCTATCTGAAGAGCAAGCCAGAAGAAAGCATTTAGAATAAATAGTCTTCAAATGGTTAAGGGGGCATTATCAATTCTTCAGCCAAAATACTTTGTTGGATGTTTTATTGCTGTATCAACTGAGTGCATTATATTGATCAACACTTTTTCTGTTCATCACTATTCATTGTCCGCTTCTGAGAGTCAGGGGAAAAAAAAAGATCAAGCTACAGGCTTAAAGCCCGTAGTATGAAATTAGTGTGGAGGTGGAAAACAGAATGTGCTTAGTTTGGAGTAAAGACAATGCTTAATTTGGTTGGCAGCTGTTGAAAATAAGGGATCTCTTTCCTTCTTTTTCCTAGCGTCTTCTCAGCACGGGGTCCGCTGCATGGCTCTGTCTTCTCCATTTGGATCGGTCTTGGGTGTCCTCTGGGGCGAGATCCATTGCGCACATGTCTTCGGTGATTGCGTCCATCCGCCGCTTCTTTGGTCTTCCTCGCCGGTCGGCGGCCTCCATGGTCGGGTCGAAGGTCTGTTCTTGACACCGAATTCTCCTCTCTCCGCATGTCCATACCACCATAGGTGCGCTTCCCGCATCTTCTTTTCGATGGGGGCAACTCTGAGTCGTTTTCGAACATCTTTATTCGTCACACAATCAAGGCGGGTTAAGCCCACCATCAACCTGAGCATATAGGTTGATGGTGGCTGTCCCGTCTTTTGACTTGTTTTTTGTGTTCCTGTCAATTCCGGAAAGTCCATTTCTGGAGTTAAGTCTATAAAAGTAAGTATGAAAGCCCTCGGTGGTAACTAATTAACTACTTAACTGTCTAGTTTTTAAATGTAAAGGGTATGACTGATTTAGGAACAAGCTGCTAGACTTTACAATAAAGAGCTGTCTTTTTCCATTTTGTACTTCATAGGTATTGCCTTGCCATAAAGTGACAGCCCAAACCAGAAATGAATGCCTTACACCTTATTTGTGGTGTACGTCAAGTGTTGTTTAGCAACCAGAATTAAGCTCTAACAAGAAGCACTCTGAAAGCACAAACCTCCGCTGAGCCAGCTCACTCTTTAGGCAGTGTTTACTTTTAAGGGAAGAGTTTTGTATTTTGTATATAACTTTATATGTATTTATTCTGTTTTCTTTAGTAAAAAAAATCTCTTTCAGGAGCATTGTACATGTATTCAAGCTGTTATGTATTTATAAGGTTATAAGATGTTACTGTAATGTAAAGTAAGTCATAATAAAAAGAACTGTTGCCAATACAAACAAAGGCAGTAGAATTTTAATCAGAGTTTTAAAGATTTTTAACCTTATTTTATCTTGAAGAAGAGGTCAGAGGTCCAAAGTAAGTGATACTTAAAATCCCCATACCTATACGTCATTTTCTACTGTATATGCCTTTATGTTGTCAGTACAAGCAATGAGAGTAATAAACATGGTTTGAAATAGCTGCATATAGGATTATTATCACTTTATGCTTCAGATCAATCAAATGACCTTGAAGGAGAGGTCAGAAGTCAAATTTGGCATGATATTTTAAATCCTTAAATCTTTTGAAGCACATTTAGAAATCTCAATAAATCATTATGTTGACCTTGAAGACCTTGTGGGTGTAAGGCAAATTTTAATTGATTGTGAACATGATCCTACTCTACACTCCTGCTTACAAAGTTTTAACAGAATTCATTCTATCTTGTTTACTGACGGATTGACACACATGAAGCAAATACTACTAAAAATATAACTTCCTTGCCGAAAATAACCCAAAAAAGAAGCAATTAATCAAATAAAAAAATCTTCAAATGCCTAAAATATTATTAATTCTGTAGGTCGGTCCATCTTATGGGATTGTTTTTATGTTATATTAAGTCCATTACTGCTCATTAAAATTTAGAAATTATTTATCTACAATTCTTAGAATCCTGTATTTATGATATATATTGATACAAATCTATATTCCTATAAGGAGAGTTACGAATGTACAGCAATTCATTCTTTAAGCTTTGACTGTTTAAATTTAAGCCGATACACAAAAGACTAGTCTGTACAGTAAATATGCCCATCTTTCAGGGCCTTTGCAAGCAAGGTATGGGCATGAATGGAGTTTGGTTTAAGTCATAGTACAGTAAGTGTGAGTGTTTGTGGGAGCATGCTGACAGTTTCGAAAAAAAAGGGTTCTAAAAAAAATCCATAACATATTAATGTGTCACAATTTGGCCCCAAAGGCCACACAGATAATATTTTTTTTCCCCATAGAACTGCTACATCCAACCATTTCAGAAAGAGGTCTGTGAGGGACTACCAAAGAAACAGCCAGTGGAAGAAGAAGCACAACTTATTTAGTAGACAACACAGCTACTGATTCAGACCTGAATGAGATTCACTGACACTCTCAGTGATCAGTTTACATTTAAATGCAGTTGAACTCTCAGCACAGTTACTGTCCTGAACATTTATGAAAGCAGAGATTGTCAGGCCATCTGGATTTCAGTGGTGCAGGAAAACGGCTGGAGAGTGTTAACTTTATGGCCCTGCAGTTAAAAATGCCATGATAGCAATATTTTTGTTCTTGTTTTCTTGTGTGACAACAGGAACAGAAAATATATACAGAGAACAGATTAACAGTGAATTTGGCTATATTATTAAAATGCTGTGCAAGTGAGAGAGTGTAGATGGTAGGAGAGAAACAAACAGATGAAAACAGTTTAACTGCTCTGAAAAACATGTAGTAAAGTGACATGAACACAGTAACACACACCCAGTACTTCTCTATTGTTATGAACAAACCCTTAAAGGTTGTTCCCTTGGTTTCTGATATAAATACAAATATACAAATAAAGCTAACAATTATGTTAGCCATGCAAGAAACAACAGGATTTTCTAGTCCCAAAGAAAGATTATCTGGGTTTTCTATCGTTTAGGTGACATGAAAACCTGGAAGTTTTAGTTTGGCTATTTGTAGGTTACATTTACAGTATTTTCATGGTTTTACTTGCTCTCATATATTTCTTTTTGATATTTTATTTTCTTGTTGAGCAACCAGGCTACAGAACAAAGTGTGATAATAATAGTAGTTTTACTGGGGAGAACACAGGGTTGGTGTGCAACTTTTAGCACAAATTTATATACCAAAGTCACACAAAGAAACAAACTGGTTGTGCATTGTGCACAACAAAGTTACGGTTTTCTTACTGTTAGTGATAACTGATGCTTGTAAAGGATTTCTGATGTTTAAGGCTTAGACTTTATATCGAAAACTCTTCAGAAATATGACAACACTATGAAAGAACATTTTCATGATATGGGGCCTTTAATAACATCAGTAGTAAAGGTTGAGGTTCAAGAAGAGAGGTTTAAAAACCTGTATTTATTTTGCTGTTTTAATGAGTTTGGTGATATGTCCAGTTTTGGTGATATGCCCACATGAGTTTTCAAATTGAAAGCGTTCAGTTGGTCAATATACAGACTGTGCAATTAAATGAATCATAATCCTTCTGTAGAAATTATCCAGACAAACAATAAACATGTGTCAGAGGAAACACGGACACTAACAGTACTACGTATGACTGCAATTCTTCAATTAATCAGTTCAGCTAAACTAACACATAATATATATATAACATTATTATATATACATTATTATTATTCTTTATATATATATGATTCTGTGAGTAACATCAAAGGAAGAATCTGCATAGCTGAAATGTTAGTATTAGTAGATTTAGTATTTTACTTTAATGTTGATTGTCAAAAGTCATGGTACTTTTGTGGTGATGTTAACCATAGCAGCCTGTATAATGACAATGAGTCCACATAATGGCTTTACAATTATCTCCCAGGTTTACAGATCGCTGAAGAGAGAAAGGAACCATTAAAGTAATCACATTCAAACAGTTGTAGCTGGTTAGCCAGGGGAAGAGGCTAGCATCAAACAACTTCATTATTTAGTTGGTGATGATAAGAGATGGGGGGGCCAAAAAGGGCTCAGTAGTGCTAGAGGGATATGATGGCACAGACAGAGTAATGAAATGGAATCATAATACTGAGTTTATACCACTACATGATTGGGGGAGGTCATTATGATTTGGTTGCACACTTAAGTAAGACAAACAACATATTAACTTGAACACTATATCCATGACTCAGTAACACACCACACTGGGGCAGATGTACAGCTATAATGCCACCTCTCTTATTACAAGAAGTTGGTGGCTCCAGTAGACCAAAGCAGCCCTGTAACTGTCAGTCTAGCCAACAGGTGTCAAACTCCAGTCCTTGGGGGCCGGTGTCCTGAAATGTTTACATGTGTCCCTGCCACAACACACCTGAATAAAATTAGTTGGTCATTAGCAACACTCTATAGACTTGACTGCATGCTGAGGTGGCAGTTCAGCCATTTGGTTCATGTTACAGCAGCTCATGAGTGAATGAACATGGTGCAATAAAAGTACATTTTTCCAAACACTGTCATTTACTTAAATTTACTTGAGTAGAGTTACGGGGTTGCCACCTTAGCATGCAGTCAAGTTGCTAATGACCTACTAATTTTATTCAGGTGTGTTGTGGCAGGGACACATATAAACAGTTCAGGACACCGGCCCCCAAGGACTGGAGTTTGAAACCCCTGGTCTAGCCTACAAACTTAACAGCTACAAGGTGTGACAACTTAGGTGTGGCCTGACAGAGACGTATTCCCCAGCTCTGAACTATTTTAACAAAAGTAAGACGGAAGCAAAGACACAATCTCTCAGTGATAAAATGTGTTCCAGCATAAAGAGGAAGTGCTGAAAATGAGAGGAGATAAAGAAACATGGCAGAAGATAAGGTTTACACTCATCACTTGAAGGTGATGAGTGTAAACCACTGAACTAGGTAAAAATCTATGGTTGAAATAAATAAATAAAACATGTCACCAATGCCTTTCTGGCACAGGAGACTCAGCAGCCTCTTCTAGGCTTGCATCCAAGATTCATGGTATTGAGGTGCTGTCTGGAAAAAATGGTAGACTCTGCTAGTTTGAGTCCACAGGGAGGTAGTATGTACAGTTTCAATTCCCTTTATCCCCTGACTGCCACATAGAACTTATATCACAAGTGTCCTTGTTAACTTGAGACGAGTCTCTCAAGGGGAAACTCAGACTGACGGAGAGGGATTTAAGACGGCTTAGATCTCAATAACCATACTGGAATTTGTCCTCACTTTTTCTCCACCCCCAAGTCTTCACTGGGCGTCACAGAGGCCAGTGACTGCCATTTATTCTACTCTCAGATATTAAGTAGCAGCAAAGTGTCAACAGAGTGAACAGTTTTTCAGACACTACTCCTGCATTTTGGCGCAGTTTTTCTTAAATAATAATACGGTGTAATATTATTAGATTAGCCCCAAGCTCACAGTGTGAAAACTATGGTTTTACTGTGCTTGACTGGCCACACAACTCCAACGCCTGACCCAAACCCCTTAGAGATTCTTTGGGACATTGTCAAGAGGAAAATAAGAAACGCTCAAACCACAAATACAGATCAGACGAGATGAATCTTGCTATTAAAGTAACTTGGGCTCCAGTAACAACTCAGCAGTATCACAGCTGACAAGCTGGCTCTATGCCATGTAATAGTAGTTCTATTTTTTTTTTTTTTTTACCCTCTATAGATATTAAAAAAATGGGATGGGTTTGAGAGTAAGAGGTGGAGTCCAACTGATCTCACATATTAACTTCTGCCAGTAAGGCAGCTTGCATAAAAAGAGGGTGAAGAGCTTTGGGGTTTAGGGTCCCATTTGTAGAGGCTCTGATCTGGGCTGATCATGGAGCTTTGGATCTCCACTGCTCCTCAGACCCTCTGTGTAATTCATTGTTTTCCCAGGGAAATCAAACCAGACTGAGGCATGTTATTGGCCAGAGCCAGTCTAATGACAGAAAAGGAAGAAAAAATCTTTTAGATGAGTGATGAAGTCATTAAATGAAGCTGTGAGTAAGGTGATTGAGGTGGGCCCCGGTGAGTGTAGCACAGGCCTTGTAATTTGTATACATGCATATCACTGACAAAGGAACAAGGTTGAGGTTGAAACCCTTAAGTCTGTTCGACTGAAGGCTGTGGAAAGCTAAATGGAGATCCCAGGCAAAGCTTTAGCACGGCTACCTGAAAGTGCTTTATAGTAAGCAAAAGTTAAATACTGTAAATACTTGAATATATTTGTCAATATAAAGCAGGGTAGAGGGAGCAAAGAGGAGGTTTTCTCTTGTAACATGACATAAAAAACTGTCACTTCTGACAAGCTGAAATACTATCACTGAAATAGCATCACGTCATCATCACAAATGAAAGAAAATGATCAAAATATCATCAGGAGTCATCCTCAGCATGAAAAATGAAATGTTTCTATTATCATCTAGGGATACAACAGTGATGCTGCACATGTAATGAAACTTGTGGATGCCTGCCCCTGAGGAAATTATGAAAATTACTTTTATTACTGACATAAAAGATTTACTGAAGGTTACCTTAAAGACGGTGACTTAAGTTCTGTGTCTGATTTTACAGGGTTTTTAAAAGAGGTAGCTGGCCAAGATAAATTTGACCTCACCACTTACATTTTAGCATGCTGCGATTCTTTCACAGTCCAAAATAAACAGCTTCAGCTCAGCGATGGAGGGCATAATCAGAAAAGCAAAGAGGACTCTCACAGAGTAAGCAGTAGAAGGCAAAATTCGTTTAACTGGGCTGACGCTGCAGTCTTCCATATTGCTCTCCTTCTTGCCCCCATTCCTGAGCTCATTCACTATGTCATTGGGTGTTGCAGGTGAAGCAATCTTCACAGTTTTACATGCGGCTGACAATCATGCTTAGATGTGTTTATTGACACTACTGCAGAATACCTGTCACTCTTGTAGAAATGTCTTCACACCAAACTTTTCACGCTCCAACACCTAAAGAAAAAAAAGCCATTATGGTCACTATCTTTACACCATGTTTGTGTGTCAAAAGATGTCTATTTGCAAGCACCAGCAATACTAGAAAAGAGCCCACCATGAGAAGGGCATATTTACTGTGCCATAAGATGCCAAGTATGATGATTAACAATTAGAATGTGGAAAATTGAAGGAAGTTGTTTTATAGCTTGACTTCAGCCCATCAGTCTGACAGATTTCAGTTTTTAAGATCCCATGACTAGCGTATCCACCCTTAGCAGGGCTGAGGCGGCAAATATGGAAATGCATTGGAATGAGTAGAGAAATATTCACGCGCTCAATATCTGTTTGTCCGAATAGCCCTGGAGAACTGAAAAAGTGCTTACCTTTAAATAAGCTGAAAGAACTCAAGTAACTCTGACAGGCAATTTACTGATCATAATAATGCAAGTGTGAAACATGACACTGTAACTGTAATAGCTGTGTGACGTCTCAAACTGACAGCTCTATTTATAACCCAAGCTAAGTTCGGAGGATGACTCTTTTCTGAGCAGTGTTCTGTTACTTTGAGAGCACAAAAATGTCAATAAGAAGGGTTTGGATGGTGAAAGCTATCGATCCCAAGCAGAGGAGAGGAAACGAGAGAAAGACACAGAAACAAAGACAGAAGGAAAGACACAGACATAAAATATGGTAGAGATAAGAGAAAAAAAAGGTGGGATCTTGGCAGCATTTAACCTTTAATTCAGAGATCACTTTGATTTATGTTTATTTCATTGTCAATTGGGAATAGCATAGTAATCTATAAGTTGCTAATGATAATCAGTCTAGATTAGATATGGTGATTTGACTGTCCTCACCACAGCGCCAATATCACCACGCTGTATGCATACATTGCTCCAAAAGCAGGCTGGTCCTCATGACTCCTTTGGATGCCAGCAGATTGCTGCTGTCAGCTGTAGTTTGTACAGAAGACTTGTCCATAAAGGCCCACCAACTACTCGCTAAGCATATTATTAAAATTTTAAGAACGCCACACAAACTGGAAACTGAGACTGGTCACCTTCAAAAAAGGTGCTCTCCCACACGCCCGGCTTGTGTTGCACTTTTTCAAGCTCTGCAACCATTTGCTGGTTAGTTAGGAAGTGTTTGTAGACAAGCTCGAGTGTTTGATGTAAGCTACGGGCAACAACCTCCTCTCAACCAAAGCAATCACAGGACGGTCTTTTGGTGGAACACCCTCTCTGCACCTGATTTACGTATCTTTCCCTAATGACCCGTGTGTCACTGACTGGTCTCTATGCCTGACTGACTGATCATCATTACTGTACATACAAAGAAGTCAGTTACAGTTTTAAATTTCAACAACCACTCAAACTCTCTGCGGTCCCATTCCTTAACCAGGCAGACACCAGAAAAATTCAAGAGTAACAAAACTGATGTCTGTTCTCTGCAAAAAAATTGGTAAAACTACCTTTAATCAGAATAATAAATCATAGTAGTTACGGTAAAAAGGTGTGCACTCTACAACCAAGCCAGTAATAGCACCTGATACTTTTATACTTTAGTTTGTGGGCTACTGGAGAGATCCTCAACACAACTTAACTTGCGTTCTTAAAGTGTTGTCGGTCCTGTACTTATTCACAGCTCATGCAAAAGTAATCATACAATTGAAACAACAAAGCAGCTTATTAGAGATCAAGGACTGGTAAAAGGTGCATTAGTCCACAGCAGATGGCACTGTGATTGGTCACTAATGTCCTAATGTCAGGTAAAGAAATCTGCACGTGTTTCAAAGGACTATTTTTTCTCACAAGTCAGGCTGTAATTAAAAAAAATGTCTGTCTCTCTTTCTAGCCCCTCCCTGCACGCTCCCTTGCATCATTAGTAAGGATAATGTTTGGTGACAGTTGAACTAAAATGAAACTGAAGTCAACCTTCGATTATGAGAATAAAACTATTGTTTTGTGTAATTACCTATCCTCTAATTCTTTAACTGACCCTGTAACTTAAGTAGATGACCCACTGCATGCATTTGCAGCTGAGTAAAACAAATAAAGGCATAAACAGCTTGGAGTTAAACTCTGACCCCTTTTTGAACCACCACTCCTCAAAATTTAAGCCAAAAAGAAGAACAGTCTTATGTATGAACTTTTGGAGCAGGAACAAACAAAACCATTTACACACTCCTCCCACATACGTTCACATTTTCTTTTTTTGCTAGCAGTTTGGTGAGTTCATCTTGTGCATCATAGCAACTTATTTCTTATCATCTTCTTTTAACAGAGTATCAAATAGAAAGTGTTTCACGACACTGTGACTGAGTCAAGAAAAGCGATATTTGTTATGTTGCAACAACACAGAGGCGATAATGGGGAGCGAGAAATGACTCTCTATTTGAAAAATGCTGCGGCAAAAGTTTCTGTAGGATGTTGGCAATATGTGAGACCAAAAGCTGTGACCAGCAGAGCAGAAATACGCCATGAATAATTCCCATTACATAGACAGTCACATATTCAGTAATCAAACAAACAAATCTGCATCCCCAAATTGTTGCGGTTACATTGTAGAAAACACAGCAGATGCACACATGCCCATCTAATTAGAAATTCCAAAATCTGTTATCTTGGAAGCTGTTCTGGTTTCCATGACAGGTTTAGTGTCCCCAGTGGTGCACCTGAGAATGACACTGAGACTGATTTTGCATTTACCTGCTTTTCCTGTGTAATTTTCACTACAATGGAGCCCTTCATGTAAAAAAACAAAAGACATTTTCGGAAAGGCACCTGCAGGCTGATCTACGAAGAAGAAAAACATTTTGCTCCTCCAAAGACTAGAGGCTCTTTTTTTTTTGAACCACTCCATATGAAACTACTAACGACCACCAGATCAAGATATTCACAGAGCAAAGCCAACAGTGTTATTGTGTTGCACAGGAAAATGTGTAAAACAAAACAAAACACTTTGCCCCTGCTGCTAGAGGCTGTTTATAAGAGGTTTTTGAGCTTTTCTCTACTGTGCCATTGTGTTGCCGATTACCCTAAAGGCATGACAATGCTACCTCGCCTGTCTGCATCCATCATTGTTTTGATGTGCAACTGTTATTCTTTCAGTTGAATAACTACTGTAGCACAATCATTACAATGTCTGCACCTAACTTCAAGACACTGAAATGAAACGCCTCCTGGCATACATTTTTGACCAGGGAATACCCACAGCACACAGACCCTGACATACAACACCAATGCATACACACACACACAAACATAGAGGCACACAAAAATGAGCACTGAGATCACAGGACAGCCTAAGGCAGACTGAACCTCATGAATACCTCTGACTTGCTGAGGTAGGTTAACCTTAGAGATCCTCTGGATGTGCAGTTATTCGGCCTCTTGTGGCTGTTGTGCAGCAGGATGTTTATAAAAAAGGGCTGTAGCAGTTTGGTCAACAATAGCCAGCTGAAACAAAGACAAGGGCAGATAAAATTGCTTCATGCTGTTTTGCGGTCAGTTAATTACTGCAAGAAGCAAAATCTAAACTAGGTCAGACAAGTGTGGCTAGCCTGGTGTTTGCTGAGCTTTCTGATGTCTCAAAAGGCGATGAAAAAGCAAAAAAAAAAAGTAGTCTTCTGTCATGAGGATGAAGTAAATTTATTGTTTTCTATGGCTGAGTAAGTTCAAAATCCGTAACTCCTACTGAAAAGTTTGAAAAACAAAGAAGACAATGCAAAGTGTCACATGTTTGTGTCTAAATCTGCTAGTTTGTTTCACATAAATTGTACGTCTAGCTAGTTGCTTTGGGCCTCCGTCACAGTTCATGCTTTAGAGATACAATATTCAGTCAGGTACTTTATCTGTCTGCAGTGTACAGGAAGTCCAAATGGGTTTGACCTATAAGTGGACATGATGCAACTATTCTCATTTTTCACCACAGTGCAGGCGCATTTCCCTTGGTCGTGTTAAAGTGCCTTTCCCTGGTTGATTTTTTTAGAATATAATCCTACTTTCTGTCAACTTTCTGCCATCTTGTCTCTGCTATGCTGAGCTGCAGGAATTCATCCTGAGCTCCTGCCCCTTTCGAAGCAAGAGCCTTTCATTTCAAAACTTCTGCAAAGCAATGTTTTAGAAGCATGCTGATCATTTTTAAAATGTCCTTGAAAACACGTATGCTTAATAATCAGTTTATCCAGCTATCTGATATGAAAATCTATCAGGAGATTGAGAAAATCAATAGTTATAGCAACACATAGCTGAGCTTCCTCTGCACCTCCCCCATGGTCCTCCTCCTCCACCCACTAATGCTGACAAATGGACAGAGTGTGCCAGTAGTGGACTAGAGAGATGCTGAGACACCAGCTAGTCATCCATCTGCTCTATTCCCTCGGCACTGTCTTCACTGTGGCAGAGGTCACATACTCGCTGGCTCAACTGTTACTACAAAACACACACTTTTCCTGCCACATACACACTTCTTTCAGTAGCTGCCTCTTCTCATGCTCTCCACTCCCTCCCACCCCCAGCTTCCTCATCCTTCAATTTTTTGTGTTTTTTCCTGAGATATTTTCACAAACAATTCTCCTGCTGCCTGAATTATGCAATGCTGCCATTCATCCACCTTACATCTTCTTCCAAATATCATCTTAACTTTTGTCTTTTTTGAACCAAACAAAAGCTCTTAGCTTTAGAACCAAATACAGCACCAGGGACAGCTCCTCCCGACACGTTTCAGCTTCACAATAAAGGTAGGTTCAGCATGTCTCAGTTACTCACTTTCAGGGGAGGGAAAAGAAAAAAAACAGGAACATCTTTCTCAAGGAATTCAGGTTATTTATAACAGCAGGTGTGTAATATGATAAGTGTATTTAAAAATGTTTTTCTATCTGTGAAAACACACAATAAGTTACTTCTTGCTTTCTGTGGTCTAAGTGAAGGGATCTCTTGATGCATTCTCAATCATCCAGGAAAGTAAATCTCCAAAAGTTGAATCTGTTCATCTGGACGTAGCTACGTCCAGATGAACAGATTCAACTTTTGGAGATAAGTGAAGGGATATTAGGTTAAAGTAAAGTTATTTTAACCACATTTGCTAAATTAAGGTTCAAATAATATAATTTACAGTTGGAACATGGAATTCATAGTACTGTAGAGGTAGTTAGAATTAGAGAGAAAAGAAACATATCTCTTCATTATCTGCCAGTTAGAGGTGGAAGTTTGACTGAGGGTCAACCTGCAGACCAGTTAAAAGGTAGTAAATAAATCTAATAATAACAATTTTATCCATGACTATGTCTATTTTTTTCTGTTCACGTATATCATTTTGTTTAGATCAACATACAGCAAGCTTAAGATGACATTTTTTCTTCTTATATAAATTTATGGCTGTATATCTTTCTGCTGTCTATAATCACTTAAAATCATACCACTTTTCCACACAAACTCTGTGGAAAAGTGCCTTATTCTTGTGCCTTATTATTGTTTTGACAAACCGGTATGCCACTGCTTTTAATATCATTATATACTGTTTAATGTAAGTCTCTTGGACTTAAAGCCCCAATCACATCAACCAATTAAAGTGTTAAAAAAATCCATCCATCCATCCATCCATCCATCCATCCATCCATCCATCCATCCATCCTCTTCCGCTTATCCAGGGGCTGTGGGTCAGCAGCCTAAGCAGAGAAGCCCAGACCTCCCTCTCCCTGGCCACCTCATCCAGCCTTTCTGGGGGAATACCAAGGAGTTCCCAGGCAAGCTGAGAGATATAATCTCTTCAGCATGTCCTGGGTCTGCCTCAGGACCTCCTCCTAGTGGGACATGCCCAGAACACCACACCCAGGAGACTGAATAGCAACATAGCAATGGGCCAGACTCCTGAAGCACCTCCCACAGGATACCCTGAGGGGCACGGTCAAATGCCTTCTCCAAAAAAATGAAATGAATACGAACATTCTGGTCAGTGGTGGAATGACAGCTAAAATATGTCATGCTATTTTCACCAATTTTATGGTGCAGGTCTCCAAAACATGACAGAAATGTTTGTTTTAATGCTTGCTAATATGTGGGAGATAACAAATTCAGATTCCATTCATCCAACTCCATGTCTGCCTAAATATATAGTCTAAATGAGGTATTTATATGACGGGATGAAGTTAAGCTGTATATAAGATATATGCTTATTATATATATATGCATTTACCCTGTGTCAGTAATTTCCATCAACTTATTTTTAGTTTTCTCCTGATCCCACCAAACTCTCTCTCGCTTGCCCCTCTCTGTATAACCCTCACTCGCTCTCTCTCTTTGACAAAGAGACCAAACTCAGTGAGCCAGCTGCTCTTGAGTGACAGAATAATCAGTGATTAAACACTTCAGAGATGGCATTCACTAGAGAGAAGATCACAAAGAATACTACACACAAGATTGATGTGTGAGTTACAAACTGTGTATGTGTGTGTGTGTGTTAGCATCAGCCAGTACAAACACCCACATCTCCTCCACAAGCACATTTCACATTGAAATGAAAGCATTTCAGTGATTTTCAAGAGTGCATCCAAGGTCTACTGGGGCAACTCCAATTCATTCCTGTTTCATTATCACCTCTCTTCTGTGACAAGATGATACCAAATTAAGAGGTGTTAAGCCTTTCCACAATTAATGTTTACACAGACAAATATGAAGACACTGTCACTGTTGTTTTTAAAATGAATACGACCCACACACAACACGTGTGCCCCCTGTATTCACAGCAACATGGAGCTGCACTTAACCTTGTTTACTGCTTTATCGTGGTAACTTTTTACCCTTAATGGATCGTGAATCCATAGTACACAGAATCGGTTAAGCCTGAGAACCTTTGCCCAAGAAATGACAACCTTGACTTTGAGGGCCCCAAAATAAACAACTTTACTCTCATATTTCATCTTCAGTTGCTTTGCTTATGCAGTGAGTGGGATTTATTAGTATTCTGCGTGAGAGGGAAAAAATCTGGAAAGCTTGGATGAGTGGAGAATGCAAAATGGCTTCCTCTAACTATTATTCCCCCTCTTTCTCTCCCAGCCATCACATACACACTAGTAGTGGACCTCTTGTTTACTCTCAGACAAGCTAATTGACATGCAATCAGTAGCTTACCCTGGCCTCCAACACATATTCCCTCCCAACAAAAAAATAAAACAAAAAACTGTGGAAAGGACCACCTTCAAGTACCAAACACTGAATCTGAGTCATCAGCCTGCATCACATGGCAAGCTCCTATCAATTAGGGAAGCTGTTTTCCATGTCCAAGGGCAAGGGTAGGAATCATATGGGAAGCTTAAAACACAGAGGGAGCATGTTTTGAGTGTAAAGACTCACTGCTTGCCAGCTTGTCTCCGTCACTAAGGCTAGGACATATTCAGCAGGGAACTTTGCTACCCTTGAGAGCTGGTGTGTTGTTTTTTTACAACTGGTAAACAAGTTTTTCACATCTTACAGCTGCTGGAATCAAAGGATGCTAATAAAACACTAGGGCTGGGATTATAGGGAGCTACCAAATAACTTTTAGCAACACAAATACAGGGAACATAAAGGTATCATCTTCAGATGAAATCAAAAGTACAGTGTATTTAATATTTTAACCTAAACGGCAAAACTGTAAAGGATAAACAGGGCAATATAAAACTATTTTTAAATATTACTATTTATTAACCAGGGTGAAATTTGATTTTAAGCCTACCTTTATCACAATACACAATACAGACATCTTTGGTCCACAACATTTAGCATAGAGCTTCCTGCACCTCACATACTGAAGTACTCAGAAAGATACATCAAGAACATTCTAGCAAAAAGCTACCGATGCCATGCAAGTTCCTAAAACACTTGCATTCATCTGCTTACATAACTCTCTCATGCAAATTCTGTGCAGCAGCAATTGTTTGTTGACCTGATGTAAAATTAAAGAAAGTCTCTGGTTAATTGTCATCTGTCAAAATCAAGTAGCTATCATCAAAGCACAAAGACTAGCAAGAAGACTTCAACAAAGTCTTTTCACTGGTCTTCAGCTACAAAATACAAACATATGGCTCTACACTGCAGTAGTGAAAATAGACTGCAATTGTAGCAAGAGAGATAAATTATAAGAGAGACTTGCCAGTAGAAGAACAATGGATGGGAAGAAGAGTGGCTAAGAATGACAGCGAATTGCCTTATAGGTTTTTCTGTGAGTGAGTGTGATGAGAAATGTGAATAATCTCCTTGGGAGATCTCCTTAGGTGATATATCTGTGAACCTAAGGTTTGGACTACAATCAAACCAAAGACCATCCATTCATCCATTTTCTTCCGCTTATTAAATTCAGGGGGCTGGAGGTTATCCCAGCTGCCATAGGGTGAGAGGTACATCCTAGACAGTTTGCCAGTTTGTTGCAGGGCCAAAACCGAGAGACAAACAACCAGTCACATTCACACCTATGGTCAATTTAGAATCATCAGTTAACCTAACGGCATGAGCTGAATTGGAGAAAGCTGGAGTACCCAGAGAGAACTCCGAAACAGGGATGCCCCAGATGGTGGATTCAAACCCAGCAGCTTCTTGCTGTGAGCCAACAGCGATAACCACTGTGCTGCCCTCAAACCGAAATTTTCAAGGGTTGGATTTAGGTGGCTCTATTAGCATCAGATGTATTAAGATGATAATGTTTTCATAAGTGTATTTAACAGCTGTAACTGTGAATCGCTGTGTTTCATTATTAAAACAAACACTTTCACACTGACATAAGGAGCAAATCCTCTTGCAGTCCCTTCTGAGTTGTGCCACAATGATTCAAGACAGGTTTTTTTTTATTTTCACATTAAAGCGAGGCCAAACACTTTAATGTAGATGTTTTAATTTGTTCACGACTTTCCCTAAAGAGGTCAGCTGGCTTAAGCAGAGGAAACTTGTGACTCCTGGGATATGCTCTAAATGACAGCAGTAATCAAAGCCAATTCAAGTGAGACAATCAATAACACAACTGAGAACTGATTATTGTCACGCAGGCTCTCAATATGCACAATGTTTTTCACCACAGGCCAATACTCTCTGTGTTAGTCATACATAATAAATAAAATTAGGACATTGACCAAACTGACACATCCTGACAGTGTTAGAATTCCACTCTGGCAACCTAAGCTCTAATTTAAAAACGAAAACCTGGCCACACACACTTACACCTCCATCTCATCTGTTACCCATCACCAGGACACATACTGAACAACTGATAGATAAGTGAGGAAGGATTAGGCTGATCATTTAGATTAACATCCCCTGTTTGTGTTGTTGCTGCTGCTGGTTGTGGGAGTGATGGGAATCTTGGTTGGCGGGCTTGTTAGGGGACAGGAAGGAGCTCTGAGTAATGTTCCAGGACACTGCTTACACAAAGCCTGACATGTGGAGACAGGGAACATTACTTTCCCTCCTTGAGATTCCTTACATGGGAACTGGATGTACTGAATGCAGTTCACTTAAACTCCTGTTGTCCATACAGATGGTTATTGCTTTTCTAAACACAATGCTCTGCGGTATTAAAGCTAGAACTTAATCTTTGAGGTAAATGAGCAATGCTACATTTGTTTTCTCATCAGGATACATCCTTTATAAATAGTCCCTTTTTGGGCAAATGAAGACAGTATTGTTAAATGTTCCTGTATGTAAGTGTACTTTTATAAAATGATCGAGCACAGAAATTTCTTAGTAATTTGCAACCGAAGGTATCTAACTTTGTCAGGGCATTCATTTGTCCCTCATTCTCTGTGTATATTGTAACTCACTTCAATTAAATGGAATATGAATGCTGGTGCTTTCCCTTTGTAAACACTGCCTTATCGTCCTACTCTACAGAAGCCTGCCTCTTGTTTATCTCCTGTGCTGGTAATGGGACAGAGTAATTTCTCATTTGTAACAATATCAAAAAGCAATTACAAGCCTGTGACTAAAAGCCACTGAACAATGTCCA
Organism: Oreochromis aureus; assembly: GCF_013358895.1. Classification (NCBI taxonomy): domain Eukaryota; kingdom Metazoa; phylum Chordata; class Actinopteri; order Cichliformes; family Cichlidae; genus Oreochromis; species Oreochromis aureus. Next base: position 9,029,648 of record NC_052944.1, read on the forward strand.
CCATCAATCATGGAAGTAAAAAAAGCTAGAGCGTGTAGAGACATTTCAACCCGCTCATTTCCCCTGCCTTGCTCTGGTATTTCTGTTCAGATGAACTTGGCCCCAGCTTTATGGCTGTTTGGGTGCCACCGTGAAAGGGCAAAAACCTGTTGCTGATTCCAGGCTAATTATTAATCTTATTTACGAAGTTAAAATGTCACTATCTCAAAAATCTTGTTTCTATTGGACATAAGAAACGCATTCTGGAAGCCCTGTCACTGTGTGACAAAAAACCACAGCTAGTATTATTCCAATCTTATTCCACAGTTTCTAATAACAATCTAAATAAAGACATAATAAAGTAACCTGGCCATACATATAAACAAATAAAATTTCAGTTTGTAACAGGGCAGCAGGAGATCAGTTAGACAACTACACCTTCTGCAGATTACTCAAAAGATAAGATATATAATGGATCATATGCACTTTAATGCTGAGGGTTGGAGTTTTGTCCACAGTTTTGATTTTCAGATTTCCAAATTAGAAGTACATATTCCAAGCATCCTTACATGTTTTTGCAGGAAATAAAAACAAGAAAGGGCAATATTTGATTGACACAAAGTTGGTTTTGATATATGACCTGAAATACTACGTGGAATATTTGACGTAAAAGTCTGAGGAACAGTTTAACTAGGATTTGATTTCTGTTCTTAGTCTGGCTGTGAATGTTTTGAGATCTGGGTTGGGGCTAGTGTAACCCACTCTTTTTATTGGATCCCCCTCGGCTTAAAAAGGCAACTCAGGGCTGGCTCGAAAAACTAGTAAATCCCCATAGAGTCCCATGATAACTTCAGTTCATAGCTTTGCACAAAAACATTTTCAGTTTCTGTAGCCGAATTCTCCCAACATAACAACTCTGTGGTGATTTTCTTTCTTTTTTAAATGATTTAAACTTAAAATGAGTGGTCAGGTGCCATTGATTGACAAGTGTGCTAACACTGGCAGCTGTAGGTGTTTGGAAGCCAGCTGAACCGAGGCTCATGTGACCCCAGGACGTCTTCCCTCTCTTTGATTTGATTATCTGGGCTGAGGGTGTTTGCCAAGCTTCAACCTCTGGTCTGTGTCTGTGGTAGTTTGTGTCTTTTAGATCTTTATTAAGGTACAACAAATGTAAAGTCATGCATAACCAATCAGGCATCGCAGTTGACCACCTGCCTAATGGTGTGTTGGCCCCCGTTTTGCTGCCAAAACAGCCCTGCCCCATCAAGGAATGTACTCCACCAGACCCCCAAGCTCTGCTTTTGTATCTGGGACCAAGATTTTAGTAACAGTCTCTTTTAGTTTTGGAAGTTGTAAGGTAGGACCCCATGGTTTGTCTTTTATATCCCACTGATGCTTGATTGGATTGGGATCTGGAGTCTTTGGAGCCCGAGTCAACACCTCAAAGCGTGAGAGACCACTGCAAATTGGGAACACCCAACAAGAGCTGCAGCTTTGGAATTGCTTTGACTCAGTCATGTAGCCATCACAATTTGACCCTTGCTAAACTCCTCCGTTTTCCTGTTTCTAACAAATCGACTTTGAGGACAAAATGTTCATTCGATGTTCACTAACATGTGTCATGATAAAGAGACAATCAGTGTTAATCACTTCATCCATCAGCAGTCATAATGTTGCGTCTAAGAAACCTGCCCTCATGTTTTGGTGACTGAAATGTTAATATTCTATTACATGGCATCTGTGTTTGGGCAGTGCATGGATGCAGCTCCCAAATGTGGAATCCAGAAAACAATTCATAGGTTATGAGTTTGTGTTGATCCTTTATACAGTCTACAGTTTATTATTGTATATTATAGGTTTTTTCTTGTATGTCTGTGATATATAAAGCATTTTCCTGTGATATTGTTATGGCAGTTAGTCTGTTTTGTACTTGTTTTAATTATAGGTGAAAATCAAATAGAGAAGGGCCTGCTAAATTCATTCTTTTTTTATCTACACATATCTTCAGGCATGGAATTCAGATACAGCAGTGAACACCAACTTTAAAGGAACAACTGGTTCTTAAAGATGTCTCAGTAGGGGTAACAGAGGGCTGGATATACAGCATTGCTGGGGTATCCTTTTCAATTTGCCATTTTTTTCACCCTCTTGCAGATCAAATGAATCACACTTACACTGAGACATCAGAATATTAAATTAATCTTGATGTCAGAGATTGACTGCTGCCACCTCAGGCAAGTTTTGACACCTGCAGAATAGGGTAGCTCACATTTACCTTGTAGACATAAACTCCTTGTCTGTAAAGAAAACATTCAGTTCACATTCACACACTAAGAGCTACACTGCAAAGGTTGGTTCCCGCAGCAGGGTCCATCCATCCATTCGCTTCCGCTTATCCTTTTCAGGGTCGCGGGGGGCGCTGGAGCCTATCCCAGCTGTCTTTGAAGCTGTGTTGACCGACGGGCATCCTCGATCGATCATCAAGGTATTATATTGTAAAGAGAGCACCTAGTGTCTCTCTATCCATCTGCCATGTCTGTCATTGACAATTTCTCTGCCCAGGGCATTTATTGACAGCCTGTTTCCTTTTTACCCATCAACTCTCATCCACACACATCATGTATGTGTGTATATGTGGATTGGGTAATCAAAAACAGTGGAAGGTGTCCACAGAGCCTAAGTAAATGTATTCTTCTGTGTTGGTGTGTGTTTGTGTTGAGGGGAACACACTTTTGTTTCCCTCTCTAAAATTTCAAACAGGTATACTACACAATAGGAAGAATATGAAACCATGGGGGGGTGATCAAAGACAAAGAGGAGGTGGGGTTGTTTGGGATTGACCTTGGAGGGCTGAGCATTAGTGTGAACAGACCAGGTGTGTGGCCAGAGCTTTACACAATTAGTGCTGGTCAAAAGGTGACAGCACTGAACACGAGGACACGGAGCAGCCTGCAGGAAGGTCAGGGCTACCCACACGACGATACGATCAGTTTTACCCTATACGTGCACATGTAGCTCAACAGACAGGGCTTCTGTATTTGGTGCTAAGAAACTTTTCATACAATATACGGCCTGATGACTATTTGATGAGATTTGATGCCGGTGTATTGTGAGATTTATCGGAACTGGCAAGGGCACCCATGCATTTTAATGTCCTGTCTCTTTCCCACTACTTTGCGGTTGTGTTTCTCTCTCACTGCTCCCACCCCCACCGCCCCTTCTCTGGCTTAGTTTTTCCATTTCTCTATTGAACAAGCAAAGACAGAAGGATTATGCTGATAAATTCAACAAAGGCAAGCTGAAGGACTGAGTCAGAGGACACAGCAGTGAATGAGTGTCCAAGCGTGTTTGACAGAGTGTTTGTATGAGACAGTCAGCAAACAGCTGTCTACACATGCATATCTAAGCGGGTGTTCATCCATTTGAACCATTTTGTCCTGTGAAATACTTGACGTTATCACCCTACATGATCTTCAAGTAGAGTGAGATTAAGATGAGAGACTTTAATAAATACCTGCAGCCTCACAGGGCATGTGGGGAGAAAAAAGAGGATATGTGCACAGTAAATGTACGGATGTGGCACAGTAACAATACTTTATTAATACGTATATGGGTGAGGAGTGCATGGTACATCACATATCTTTTCCTATCTACAGCAAGCTGTACTGTATAAATCTGAGTTGTGTTAAGTAGACAGTTTGAATCCCACGGTCCTCCTGAGCTAACAGATTTATCCAAAGATCACATACATTTATCCACAAGCTGTCCTTAATAATTCCTAAAGGAAAGGTTTACCCTTACAGCCTTATCACAAACATATTGATTCTCCTTCAGCTGCCTCCCATTGATCTGAGCATCGATGGTGTTTCCATAAAGAATGCATACATAAGACCTGTTAATTTCCGCTGCAGATTCAGATTGCTGACCATTCATGAAATGAACTGGATGTGTCTTTGTATATAAATAGCAGATCGTAAGTAGTGCACACACATAACTTTCCACTTTTTTTTTTTTTTTTTTTTTTTACAGACGCACCCTCAAGCTAATTTGCCCCACTTAGTAAAATCTGGCCCTTAGGATCTGCTGTAAGCATCTCAGCTACAATCTAAAGAGCAAAGTTTGTGTTTTAAAACTGCCCAGTTGGATGATATTGCTTGGCAGTTGCAGAATGAGCCCCTTTTGTTTTTTGGTTTAAAAAAAATTATAATTTTCTCTCTGCCTTATTCTATCTCTCTCAGCATTTCTATTTTCTTTGTTCTCTATCCACGTGCGTGCAATTGCCAGCACGGCAAATCTAAACACATGCATGGATGTTAGTGCTGCAGGTCTAAGGGTCAGTAAACACACTTCAAACACACCGAGAGGGGACAAGCAACCAAATTGACTCAGCTGAACAGGAGGCCCCAGACTCCCTCTCGCTCTCCCTCTCTCTACTTCCACTTTCCCTCTGAGGAGAACACACAGTTATTTTAGTCCACCTCCACAGTCTGTGATGCCAAAAATGGAAGCGACAGAAAAATAAAGGGAGAGCATGCCAACGTTTTTCACACTAACCAGAAAGTGCAAATTAAATGTCTGTGGTCATGTGCACGTGGGGCTTCTGTGTCTTAAAAATTAGAGTCTGCCATATAGATGTAGAGGTAGTGTGTGTGTGCATGTTTATGTATCTTGAGAATTTTGTGTGGCAGCATGTCAATACCAGCATTTGCATTTAGTGTGGATTAACGCATAGATATGTGTGACTTTATGCGCCTGCACGTTTCCATTACAATATAAGAGACAAGTGTGTGCTAAACGAGAAGTGGCTTCCATTTGTGGAAGCTCATTATCAATGCCCCTTGCCCTTGCTATCTCTCACTCTGGCCTAGGGACAGCTGGACTCCCCGGACATTCCTCCACAATCCAATCTCAGGATCTAGGCAATCAATATGCACTGGCTACTTTTTTAATTATGCAATTCATCCTCTCCACATGCTGTCTACATCCCAATTTCCTTCCCCGGATCATCATCCCTCTCTATTCCTGCAGCAATTTTCTCTGTTTCTTCAATCTCTGTGCTTTTAAATAATTATCCCCACAGTGACTAAACGCACAAAAAGAAGGTAGAAAGAAGGTAGTGCACATACAAACACATACATATTCCTGCAGTCTAATTTAGGCCTTAATTATTAATAATTTACTACCTGTTTGCTAGGCATCCTACTGATACCTAATTGCTGGTACGGCTGATTGTCATGAACAAAGACGGGCTACAAACATCCACCATGACAAAAGAAACAAGAAAAATGTACCAAAAAAAAGTCGTTAACCACCAAAATTAACTGATTTTCCTGTGGGAGGAACTGTAGGTGATAGAGGGATAGTGGGAAGGTGAAAAGGTGAACTTCATTAAGTGTAACTCTAAAAATCTCAAGAGGAGGAATCCTGTCCTGATTAATGAGTAGGGGAAAAAGCAATTACCTTTACCATAAAGAAAGCACACAAAACAACCCAACAAACAAATAACATTAATGGTCAATGGCATTTGCTCTTTTTTGCTAACATCTTGCCTATTTGTAGAAACTACTTTCTCAAAATTTCATTTGGGAACATTTTATTTCTTATTAGATATCTAATTACAGCAATTGCTATATCTCTCTACTCCCTAGGGAACAATTTTTATTAAAAAGTCCAGTCATTAGGTGTAATAAATGTGAAATAAGAAATAAGAACATTAGGTCAAGAGAGAAAACCCGTAAGCCAGAATTTTTGGAGTTAATCCAATCAAATCTAAAAAAGAAACCAGAGTTTACTGTTCCATTCTCCCTGGGCCAGATAGTACAAACTAAATATCTGAATCTCTTAGAATTAAACATAGTACAAACATAATAATCAAATCAATTAAATGTTCAACCTGACAAGCTGTCACATTGGAAGCAGGACTTTGCATTTTACTTCCTGAGAGGAATGCCAGGAGGTCATCACTCTTCACAAAGAAACAAAGACAATGGCAGATAACTTTGTTACCGCCTCTAAAGAAGTTCTGTTTTTGGTAGCATTTGTTTGAATGTCATTCTTCTTTAAACACAATAGCTCAAAAAGATTGGAATCAATTGTGATCAAACTTTGTAGAGGTGTAGAGTGCGAACATGTTAACAATCCATTCAAATTTGCCTTACATCAAACCAGGTCTTCAAGGTCAACTAAATGATTTATTGGTCCAAAATTGACCATTACCCTATTAACTTAAAGTAAAACTATTAGTGTGTGTGTGTGTGTGTGTGTGGGGGGGGGGTCAATAGATAGAAAGAACCATATAAAGATTTCAAATATCATCCCACATTTGACCTCTGACCTCTCCTAATAGATTGATCTCAAGGTTAAGGTGATAATATTGCTATATAGAGCTGTCTTACTGCCATTTTGTGTATTGACAGCATATAGCCAAATAGGGAAAGATATATGGGGATTCTGAATATGACATTACTTTGCACCTCTGACCTCTTCTTAAGGGTCAAACTTTCATAAAGTCTTTTATCATAGCTTTAAAGATAAAATTCTACTGCCTTTGTTTGTATGGCAACATTTAGGAAGTAAAAGTGGTATATGGAAATGCTAAATATCACTTTATTGCAGTGTGCAACCGAATATCATGACGCATTTGACCTCTGACTTCACTTTTAGATTTCACAGTTGCTTTGCTTTCAAGCTGATCCCAATATGCTTAAACAGTAGAGAATTTATTTTACAAGAGCTCAGCTGAATACTGAGGTCCCCTCCCCCTCCCCTTAGTTCTTTCTTCCTTGTCCTATCTGAAACCCTCTGTGTGCGCACACACACACACACACACACACACACACATGCTACTTTATGCATGAAACTAAGGTAAAGACAGGGTTCAAAGCCTGAGTGATTTCTGGGAGCAGAGGATACTGGCTGCATCTTAAACTAAAATCACCTGATCTCTTTTCTTATCTTTTCCCACACCGTCTTTTAACTTATCCCAGTGCGCGCACACACACACACACACACACACACACACACACACACACACACACACACACACACACACACACACACACACAGGTACACACATATATATATATATATAGATATAGATATATATATATATATATAGATATACACACACAATCTCATCAAGAGTAACCAATCAAAAGATGCACAAATTTCCTTTTAAAGACCCTCTTTCTTGCCTCTGTGTCCCTCTTAGCCATTGTTCCCAGGAGAACACCCCAGCTCTACTTTTTCCTCTTTTCATCCAGACAACAGGGCAGGGCAATGTGGTCTCCAGAGGCCTGTGCTGCAGTGCGCTGTTAAATTAGAAAGACTTGTGAGTGAAGTTCTGTAAAATGGCTGGAGCTGTTATGGTACGAATGTGGGGACATAACCAAGGAAATGATGTAGGATTGGAAGGTGGCGATGAAAAGGAAGGAACATGGGAAAGAAAGAATAAAAAAATTGTGAGACGGAAGGAGAGCAGGCTGAAATGCAATGGCCCAGGTTCCAGTTCGACCCAACACACTTTTTTTGCATGTCTTCCCCTACGCTCTCCTCTTTCTTGTCCACTCTCCACTATCTAACAAAGTCAAATGGCCCAAAAGATATATTTAAAAAGAAAAAGAGAGGATTTAAGGAGGAGTAGAGGAAGGGAAGCTGATAGAAAAGGGGGAGTGTAGGAAGAAAGTGTTAAAAGCTGGAAATGAGTCATAGCAGTGGAGGAAAGGAAGAGGAGAAGCCACAGGAGAGACGACAAGAAGGAAGGAGTGAGAATCTAAAAAAGTAAGGAGTAAAGATAAAAAAGGGGGTACAGAGAAATGAAAGATGGGAAAGGGGAGCAGAGGGGATGAATCAGAAAAAGGTTGCTGAAGGTTTAAAAGCCCCGCTTGTTATCTAACACCAATCTGAATGTGAGTGTGTGTGTGTGTGTGTGTGAGTTCTGCTGCTTTGTGCTCCTTTCTCCTGCTCCACTGCTGGTTCATTCTCTAGAGACTGCAGGAAGCGAGGAAGCAATCTCCTCCTCCTACAGTATAGATCTCATCTACCGCTCACTTTTTCATCATTCCTTCCCGATTTGTCTCCAGTCTACCTGCTCACTTCCACTGATGTGATCTGATAAAAAAAAAAAGTCCTCATATTGTTTCTATAACATTAAATAATATATACTGTTCTCTGCTTTTTTATTAAGTTAATATATTGTTTTGTTAAATTAAAAAAAAATGATTTTATTATTCATAGCATGACTTTTTCAATGTTATATGTGCTAATTATTTAGTACTGCAGCTTCTTTTGCCACAGATGAATTACTTACCATTCATTTATTTTTTACATTTTTAGCTCTTATTGTGTTTTTTAGATAAAAAAGGGACACATAGCTGCTGCAAATTACATGAAGTCATAGTACCTTGCTGTTATGCTGCTTCAAATGGCAGCCGTTCGCCAAGTCGTCACATTTCATTGCCTTTGAATATCTGATGTGGGGGGAAGGGAGACAGTGGCCGCATGCCTTTATAATGGAAAAACTATAGCTCCATGAGAACAGCACAAATTTGGAGTTTGCATCACACCTAAAAAATGATGGAATTTATAAAGAGGGTCTGCAGTTTAACACAAAAATAGTATGTGAAACCTTCCTTAATATTTTTTCTTTTTAACTAGAAAAAGTCTAAAATCATTTTAATGTTTATTCAGTAAACTCAGTGAGGATATCTCAATATATTTTGAGTGGCTGTGACTCAAGGAGTTCAAACAGGTCATCTACTAACTGGAAGGTTGGTGGTTTGATCCCTTGTTGCTCCAGTCTGCATGCCAAAGCATAATGGTAAATGGACTGATTCTTATATAGCGCTTTTCTACTCTCTCGGAGTACTCAAAGCGCTCTATACAACACGCCACATTCACCCAATCACACCCATTCTCACAAGCACTACCTCTATACTGAGTGCTTTCTAACTATACTCACACACATTCATACTCCGACGGATGCACCAGAGAGCAACTTGGGGTTAGTATCTTGCCCAAGGACACTTGGCATGCAGACTGGAGGAGCCTGGGATCGAACCTCCAACCTTCCGATCAGTAGGTGACCTGCTCTACCTCCTGAGCTACAGCCACCCCATACTGGATGCGATACCAAATGCCAAGTTGGTCCTGATATGTTCATCGGAGTGTAAATCTTAGATGGAAAACATTTAGATGCAGAAAAGAAGTGCTGGTCTGAATGAGATATATTGTTTAAGTTTTGTGTGTGCGTGTGTATAAATATAACAGTCAGTACATGTGACATATTGATGCATATGTCCACCAGTAATAAAGGTGCAGTAAAGAAATCAGCCAGTGACTACTTCACTTTGCGTCTTCAGCTGGAGATGTCCCACTCACATTTGCGTAAAAAGTGTTTAAGTTCAGCTTCACGAGCTTTTACAGGTTAGATTCGGAAAATGTCCATTAACTGCAGGGAACTGATATGGAATCTTGAACTTTTGGCAGCAGAGAAGTCTGGCACCTCACCCCACCCAGACTGTCAGCCTCGGGGAGACTTTCACATGAAAATGAAAATGCTGTGAGCTATAACAAAGGCAAAGAAGGAAAGAATGGAATTACAACTGCTCCAAACAATAAAAACTCCATTTTAGGATATCCTCTGGCGTAAACGGATGTAACTTTGTATTTGCTTCTACTTCCTTATTGACTTACTTTCATTTTTTAATGTTTCAACTGCTTTCATTTCTATGCTTTACGGACCTTGAAAATGCAGTTTGTGTCTGGCTTTACTTGACCATGAATAGAAGTATCAGCAGTGGCAGGAAGATTCCCTGCCATCTGATTTGATAGGTCACATGTAACTTACTAGCAAATTAAATGACCCTGTCTACCATCTTTGCCTTCATACCTTTTCTACCTACCTTTTAACCAAAAAACATAAATAAATAAATAAATAATAGGTGCCACATGTAGTTACCAACCACTGCCCAATGTCTTGTCTCTCTGTGCTCACTGCTTTATTGCTGTGATGAATTACTGCTACATGGGAGGAGCATGGCAGGAGAGGGAGCAACAGAGCATCATATTTAAACAGTGGAAATAAGGTCTGGTGGAAAGGTTTGGTTCCAGTGATGCAAAATGTTTCAGCGTTTTCAAGAAAGATGGAAAATACATTTAAGGAACTGAAGTACACACACACACAAAAAATCAAAATAAAGGAGCATCATGCATTTCCTTGCTCCATTGCTAAGACATATCTGTTCACACCTCTAATTATTACAATTCACCCGAGAAGCTAAAGGCCAGATGTATAAAATATGAATGTGTAAATCCAAGACTAAAGCTATAAAGCTATATTCATCCCTAAAGGCAGAAATATGCATATGCTATATTTCTGACAGATTTATAAAGCCAACGTGTAGACGTTCTTCTCTTTCCAATCATGAAACTAAGCACAAGCCCACGAATATCCACATATATCTTAATATTTAAAGACATGTGAAGACTTAAACACGGTTTATTCACATACATAGAATAGCAGCTGAGATAAATATTATTAAACTATGAAAACTGAAATGAAATATGACAAATGAAATGTGTTTGATTTTGTGATCTCAGTTCTGGAAACATAAGTAGAAGAAAAAATGTATGAGAAGCCATTAATTTGTGAGTTCAAAGTATAAACAAACAGAACAAACAGAATATAAATAAGAGGCAATAAGTCCACACAAAGAAAGCACACCGGTAGTCATGGGTCAGACATTTAGAGCACATAAGTACAAAAAGTGAAACTTGTGCAAACAGATGAAAAACAGCAAGAAATGCAATCTACACACATGTGAAATTGACATTTTTTTATGGTTTTGTGCCTCACCTTATTTTTCATCTCTTCTGCATCATATGAGACCTGACTATCTCCTGAAAAACTGTGTAGGCATTGTCTGAATTATGTATATGCTTGACACACTTAATAAATGACAGTTTATATGCTGGAAAAGGAGCACATGTGGTTTCCTTGCCTTCACATTTTTATCCACTTAGCTCACTGCAGCAGCATTTTATGAATGACCACTTTTGACTGGATTAGTGCAGGTTCTATCCAGAGGACACTCGAGCTTCTGTTTTTGAGACTCCGCATCTTGTGATTCATAAAACAAAAATAAAACATTAAAAAAATGTTGTTGCTTTTTTTTTTAAAACACATATAGTGCCATATTTATTTACAAGACCTGTTGATTGATTTGAATGTGGGATGTATTTCTTAGTGCTTTTGAATCTTGTGCAGTTTTCCTACAATGTAAACATTCACGTCAACAACAAAAAACAATGAAGGTGATTCATAGAAACAATTTATGACTTTATTATAAAATTTGCAACACTAAAGTTGTATGAAGAGCTGAAGAGCAGAGCTTTTATTTTGGCGTGCTATATTACGCTCATGTGAATTATGCTCAAAATGAACAGATTCACTGGTGGGGCGATTTTCTTATTTTAAAACACTACCATTCATACAGTCTACACTTCCCCATGTCCCCTAAAGTGTGGTCTTGTGTGTTGGTAGTGTTTGCAGTGGACCACACTTTTACTAAGAGCTAACCATATAAGCCAAGATTTCCTTAAGTGCTCCGTGTAAACAGTGGCAAGAACATGGGAAATTACAAGCTTCTGAACAGCACTGTCATGTCTCATGATGCTCTTATCCTTAAAATTATACATTGTCTCTTAATTGATGGGAAGTGTTGAAGTGAGGTATAGCTGGGCTGGATAGCAGATGGAAAGGGGGGGTCATGGTTTTTCTGGAATCATGATATATGAGGAGCGGGGGCCGCGCTGTGAGCTGAAAACAGCTTCAATATTTTATCACTGCAGCTAGGCCCAGCATCAAAAGTAAGGATTTTTCCTCCTTCTTTCAGTCCTTGACAGCCACAAATGCCACCAATGATGAGTGTGGGTGGAGAATGAGCTACTGAAACTATATACAGACACAGTTTTCTTTCTCTCTCTGTTTTTCTTTTCCTCTTTTACCTTTATGCCAATTTCTTGAATTCACTACTATATTGAAAAAAATATATATCTATACAGCCAAAACAATAAATTCTCTCTTTCTCACATGTCTGCATTTCTTTCTAGGCTAAGTCAAACTGGATCTAACCTGCAAACAGCATTAGAATTTTTAACTGGTTCCCAATCTGTGTCCAATCCCTGTTTGTCGACTTCAGTTTTTCCCCTTCTTTTTTTTCCATGTTCAATATTCACATTTTGACAATGAAATCATTATGTGTGTGTTGGCCTTTAATTAAAGTCCTGTACTGGCTGGTTACTTGCCTCTACCTTAGATGACTGCATCCGTGTTTCATTGTGTATTTATTGTGGAATTGATTAGCACTGCACCGGCTGTCGATAAAAAGCCCTTAACACTCGGAGAGCCGATAAATTCGGGAACTCGTAGAGAAAAACAACTTCTCATTTTCTCACATGAAAGTGGAGTACATTTTCCTGCTATTTTCCAATTAGAGGGAACAGTTTATAGTTGACGAATTTCAAAGCAGATTAACTTCACAAATAATCTGATTGACGGAAAATGAATCTAGAGTTCTTTTTTGTTGCTGTTTTCATTATTAGGAAGCAACATCTGTATTACTACTAATTATATCATTGCCATTAATCACTATAAAGAGAGTTCATTCATCTGCTATTATGGATTCCACTGAATCATGAAGCACTTCAGTACCGAGGGGCACAATGTGAATCACGAGATAAGACAAAAACATTGTTTCTGCATATGTATGAAGCCGGCTGAGCCATCTACATTTCCAGTATCCAAGTGCGTGTATGCAAGCAAGGGGCTTCAGGCTTTATAGACTATTCATAAGAGAGCGAGAGGCAGAGCACAAGAACCTTACTCAGCCTTGTTTGACTTAAAAGGTTTCATGTGACCCTTTGGCCTTTTTCCAAGCAACACATTCTAGTGCTGCTGATGGCAGCTGGCTGTGCACATCTGGGATGAAGCAACGTGTACCTTTCTATTGAAAAATTCTCTGCTTCACAATAATCACCCATCCCCCTTTTTTATCAGCTTCTTTTTTCCCTTCTGCCAGCTGCTTGGTATAAAATAATTGATTAAAAATAAAACCAAGCGGGGCTGATCAGAGCTTTTGTGTTTCTGTGCATATATGCTCAAGATCTGAAGTAATTCAGCTGCAAGATCAGAAGGAGAACAGGGAGTTGAGATATATGCGAGACGTGCGGGGAGAAGGGGAGACAGAAAAGGGAGAACGAGAGAAAAGAGACTATTGATCAGGTAAAGCTGTGCTGGCCTGTCGATAGAGGCCTCTCTCCAGGGAGTGGAATGACACAAAATAGGGAGGCAATATTTATTAGGCTGTGTGTCCCTGACTATGTGTGTGCGCGCCCAAAGGGAGGGTGTGGGAGTGAGCATGCGTAGACATTTGCACAATGGGGAATGTCACACTGATGGGTTTTTAGATCGAAGCAGTCTTAATGCCTGCATGCAGACAACTCATGCATGCTCCATCTGTGGCAAGTTGTGAAGATAGGCCAATTTAGTAGTCTGTAAGCCTTCTATTGGAAAGTCAAGCTCACATTAAAACAGAAAATCATTGAAGGAAAGCAGAATTGTATCTCTTATAGGGTAATACTTTATGATTTTCCACAAAGACTTCACAGAAAAATAAAACTTTCATTCTGCCAAGGAAACTGCAAAGAGGTTTGGAAAGGACGACCCTTATTTCCCAATAATGCGATACAGAAGACAGGATGCATTCCTTGGTCTAATTTAAACACCCAGATGCTATTTAATGTCTATTTTCCTAAGATTTTAATATACAAGTTCTGTTCCATTAAAACACCAGAGAGCCTGATAATCCAAGGTTAATAATTCAGGTCAACCTAGCAGCTTAGGTCCTTAATTAATGAACAGTCATTTGCACGAACACACACTACGCTGATTACACTTTGAATAACATTATAGCATATTATTGCCAGATGAGGGAAAAAGAGAAAAGAAAAGCTGAAATAAAAAGATATGTTGAGGTGGGAGGAAAATAAAGCCAGAGCCATTGGCGGAGACTGTAGAGGTGACAACAGGAATTAGGACAGCTAAATTTAACTGTAGGGACCGTGGCGGTGGCGGTGATGGCAGTATGGGGTGACTGTTGGGTTTGCTGGGGGTGAGACAGACAGAAATTATTCCGACTCCTCACTTGTCTTTCTCAGCGATTCGGTTACATTTAAACAGCCTTAGGGTTAATCTCAGAACTGAGTAGCGATGTGCAAAGCGGTTCTTTCTAAAAGGTCGTGCTTCACTTGAAACAGGTCATTAAAAAGATTTGTTCAAAAGACACTTTCACCAAATCACTGACCAGAGCTTCAATTACGCAGTTCCACTCACTGACCCACAACACGGCTGGGAGTTGCATATTCCTCATGATCCCAGGTTTCTGGAAATGTAAGGATTGTGACCCTGACAGACATGCCAAATTTAGTTTATGATTCAGCAGTCATTGGAGACAAACTCTTTCTTTCTCATTTTTGAGCTGTGGTTTGTTTTTTACAATCACTCATTCCCTGTATGGTATGTGAGGAAGTCTATTCCTCTTTGTGAAGGGTTTTGGGAGCTGGCTCATCTACTGGGAAGTTCTAAAAATTTGGGACCCGCCTGAAAAGATCAGGTGGAGCCTTTTGTATTAGCATGATCTGAATGTCTTTCTCTTTTGCCACTACAAAAGCCTTCAAGGATTATCTGTCTGCTTACTGATTACACAGATGTTCGCTCATCTGTCTCAGTCCAAACAAAATTTAAACCAGAATCATTATAACTGCTCTGACACATGCTCATCTCTTTTCTCCTAAATATTAGTTATTTACATAATAAACATAGTTATAATTGATACGTTTTACCTCATCTTCTAAGGTTAAGTGTGCTCTAGGGATTGAATTGTTTCACTCATATCACACTGTTAAAAAAAAATCCTAGAAAAACAGTAATATTCAGCAGCTTGTTGAAATAATACCATAAAATAACAGAAAATAACTTTCTCATGAAAATACGGTTATTTTCAGTAATGACAATACAGTTTGTTGCCCTAATTGTACATGGGATTTTGCCTTTTTCAAGTGCTTTTAAACATTAAATTAGGAACATGCTAATGTGACTAAACAATGAAATTACCTATAAACAAGGTCAATGAATGTGGCAATATGAATAATAATACTTAAATGTACAGAAATATACAGTTAACAGTTGGTTTAAATAATACTGGATTGCATGCCCTGGGACAGACTGACAGAGGCGAGGCTGCCATATCGCACCATCGGCCCCTCTGGCCTTCACCAGTAGGTGAAGTGTCTTGACCGAGGACACAACGACCAAGAGTGTCCGAGCCGGGGCTCGAACCGGCAACCTTCTGATTACAAGGCAAACTGCTAACTCATGAGCCACGATCACCCTAAATAGCAATAATTATTATTATTTGATGTAAAAAAAGTTTATGAGAATCATTTTATATATTTTTCCATAGCATTACATTTGAATTTAACAGTTCAATCTGTCAAATAACGGACACATATTTGTGAAATCATGATACATTTGTGAATGTATTTTAACAATCTAAATATGCATATGTACAGACAGATACGTTTAAAAAACAAGAAAATTATGTTTTATTACATTACAGTGATTTTACGTTAATTTACATCTGAAATGTGAGATCAGTCTATTTATGTAAATTTAATGATATTCTAGAAGAACAGAACAAAACTGTAAAATACACAGTAAAATACTTTTATATTAGGATTTTTTTTTACAGTGCATAGCATCACAGCAACTGCACCGGCATGTCGATCCACTCGTCTTCTACAGACCAGTAAAACAACTTTTGGCTAAAGGTGTGTGTCTTTAGGTTTATGTGGCTTTACATGCAGCCACATTAGGAATTATGTCATTGATTTGCCCACTACTGATCTTATGTTCAAGCAGGTAGATCACAGAAAAGAATGGCCTCCGTACATTTAGTGCATCTCTGCAAGCGAATTTCTTAGCACACGGGCAATTTCAACAAGAGGCCTGAAAGTTTCCATTACTTGTTAATCTGTTTTTATGTGCAACTTATATCTGGTCATATGAACTAGTTGAACTGCCAGATGGTGAAAATATTTTGTTTAGGAAAGAAATAGTGGAATAAATATTTAAGATGGAATGTAGGTGCAAGGAAAAAAGTAAGCTTTATAACCGTGATGAATGACATGTAATGATTCCATAATATGTTTATACCTCAGAAACACTCGACTATATCTCGGTCTTCAATTTGAGAGAGTTTGAAAATACTTTGTTCTATTCCTGAGTGAAGGGAATGAATTAGGAATGACAAAGCACTATACAAATTGACAAGCACAATGCAAATACATTATTCAAGAGTACTGCTGCTGTAAGCACATTTTCAACTTTTTGGAAAAGTAGAGGCAAAAATTAGCTTTCAGGTCTTGTTTGTTTAGCCAGTGCTCACCAAGGCTCCTGGTTGTGTGCGTGTGCGTTTCTGCGGTGGGAGTGTAGTCTTAATGTGGATATAGCGTTTTGTTTCACTGTCATTATTCTGCCCATTTCCCTCCCACCTTTGCTTTTAAAAGCTCTTACAGTAGAAATGTTTTGTCAGGCCTGCCTGTGGTCCCTCCGATACATGCCAGCTGACTGGGCAGCCTGAGCTACTCTATTTACAAAGAACAGACTTGCCATGAATAATACACGAAGTGCCAAGCACGGGGATGGAGACAAGAGAGCGGAGAAGAGGTTCTGGCTTACTTTTTAGCCGGTAAAGCAAAAAAAAAAGGAGAACCTTTTGAAATCATAAAACAAATACTTCTCTAGTCAGAGAGAGAATGCAAAGCTGGATGTTCAGCCAAAAGATGATTTATGGAGATGGGTCAAATCCTCCAGCAGCATCAAGAATGGGAATAAAACTCTTCTTGATTCTCTTAGAAGTACCGCAAACAGATTTGCTGAAATGCATTCATTATCAACTTTACAGCGATACACTTTCAACGTAGGTTAGAATGGCTGCATTCAGAGAGGAGCGGCTTGTCGTCATTGGGGGTTATTAATGGGGTTTCTGCCTTACTCAAGGACACCTGTCTACTTTGTTGTATTCATATGCCTGGCTTCAATCAATCCCCGGCCCTGCTCTGCTTGATTTGTGTGTCTGTGGTGAACAGAAAAATCATAATAATAATAAAAAATAAACCAACAACTGTGGAATGGGGTGCAGTAACCATATACGATGGCAAAAGTCTGAATAAATGTGTGCTATTAGCAGACTTGTAACACTAATTAGATGTGACTATACCTTTAGTCACATCACACAATAAAGCAGGAAATACAACTTTACATTGAATAATGAATATCTAAAGATAAATAGAGTCAAGGGGTGAATTAATGCATTAATCAATTTGCTATAATGCAGCTATGGGGCTCTGCATGGACACAAATGCTGAGTTGGACTTGCTAAAAAAGCAACAGATAAAATCAGAAAAAAATATGCTATTAACTGCGCCTTACAAAGACAGCATTAATGCCTGCTAAGTACTGAACATGAAATATAGAACTGAAATTTAAAAATACAAACTTTCTCTTGTGTCAGATTGTTAGGGGACTTCTTTTAGAAGGAAAAAGGCAGGCTGACTTGATTATACATTCCAACTGTGAAAGTCAAACTTTCCCTCGACAGCTAAGGAAGGGAGGCTTTGAAACCAGTGCCATCTCTCTCTCTCCCCCTCTGCAGGCGTCTCCGTCTACATCTTCGTATGCTCTCTATCTTTTGCTTGCTCTCATCTGTACTTGGCCCATCCCCACGTCACCCGTCAGAGTACAGAAATCAAAGACGCTGAAAAGAAACATGTATGATAATGTGGAGAGACTCAACACAGCACATCTCAATATAGTACCTACATAAAACACACACAGGGACATACAAGCACATACACCACGCGCACATACCTCCACTGAGTCGAACACTTTGAGTCGGGGAAATCAGGCGTACATATACTCGAGATTTGAAAAAGTAGTTTGTGAACGAAGTAATAAATTAAGCTGAAATACTTTTAAATTTTTATGTTTGCACAGAATAGCACTGAAATGACATAAAATTCCACCCTGGGGTTAATAATATGGTTCCAAAAGCTGTAAAGCTGTACAGTGTAATGTGCATCAAAGTACAAGTTTTTTTGTTCTGTTTTTTTCTGAAATAGAAGGGCAGTGAGGGATATTCCTGATTTATCATCCTCCGTGGCCACTATCATTTATCAGCTCACTGGGCAGCAGATTAAGGGCCAGTTTTAAAATGGCTCCTCGGCTGTGTTGCTCGAGCAATTCTATTACTGGTTTTTGAAATAGAGGAGAAGATGTGAGTACAAAACATATAAACCAGTGTTCAGGTAGGAGTGAGTTTATGCTACAATGACTTTCCTGATTTCTTTGAATATACTGTAAGAGCATGTACACTCAATATGTACACGTTTTGCAGGTTAAACGTCTTGTACTGAGAAAGCACAGGAAAAAACCTACTTAGACATATCTCATGTCCTTGAGAGCTCATTACTGTTAACAAGACAGTTACCGGAACAATACGGCCCATTTCCACTAATTCAGTTGTGATACATTTGACAGTAGGTAGACATTTACATACAGTTCATGAACAGCACACTTGATTATGTACATGCCCTGAATACATCAGAATATGAATGTGATTAAAAACTAAATGTGATTCTTGTGCTTTTTGTAATTTTCTGTGATTATTCCAGTCAACCCGACACAAAACTGCTAAACAAATACCGGAATTCATGGCACATGTTTCTCCTGCTCCTTTATTGCAATTATGCATGCACTAGATGTCTCATTTCCCTTTTTTTCACTGAGGGGGGAACAATGTCTGAGGAGTTAAATCTTGGCTTCAAATGAAGCGCATGTTTTCAAAACCCAGTTTAAGCCTCTTGCTAACACATAATCAATTGTGTGCAAATAAAGGATTCTTGTTCAAGGACACCAAAAGAGTTCAAAGACACGCACTGCCTAATGATTCTTCCAGCAAGAACCTCAACCTGCGTTACTTTTTCTAAAACCGATTTTACTTCTTTTGATTTCGCAGACAAAAGAAGTAAAACTCAAGGTTGAACAAATTCTGTTTTAATTAATTATAATAATCTTTATCTCTAAAAATGTATGGGGACAATACAAATTCTAGGATGGCCTCCACCTAGGTGAAAATTACGTATATATCACATAAACTTTGTTCATATTTTACCCTGAATGAAGTCTTCAGGGTTGAATAGACTTGAAAGACCACAATTACTCTAACATCCTAGTATTAATGTTTAACTTTCTCATGCTTTAAAAGCTTAATCCCCGTTACCAGCAACATGGGATTTTCCCCAGCCTACGGGGAGCACCAGTGGAAAAAGAGTGTAATTGGGGTTGTACGGGGTATAAAGGGCAGGGAGCTAGAGAAGTGGAGGAAAGGGACAAGAGAAAGGAGACGAAGGACAAGGTGAAGGGGAGACTGTCAGCTCAACTTATCGACAGCTCAACCCCCACTGGGATAAATACAAGAAAGGTGTGCATTTGTATGCATGCGTGTGCATCCGTGTGTGTACACGTCAGTCCTGATGATCTGCTATGTCAGCTTGAGTAAAGGTCTCCCTCTGTGCGGATGCCCTCAGGAAACACTGACATTCTCAGCTGAGTTTCTTATGTGTTTTCATGTGTGTGAGTGTGCAGCAAGAGAGAGACTGCCTAGCATCGCAGCATTTCCTCTGACCAAATCCAATATGTTGCCAGTGTTATCCAATATTTCAAGTATTTTGGATGCAGAGCCACTCCTAAAGCACTGGCTATTATTTCAGGTAGTCAGCACTACCGATGACTGATGAAAATTGGGCATCTATTTGTCCTGAAGCTGTCATTCATGCCAGGGAAGACGATATCTTCTTCCAGAGATGAGCCTCTTCTGCATGGCCAAAGGTTTGCTGTGCAAACATTCATTTTTTTAATTTACAGAAAGGCAGAAACACATTGTATGCTCCAGAAACTGATCATTTACACTTCTTGAAATGTTTGAAAATCATAAACCGAAGCTGAGAACAATGAATGGTACGTAAAAAGAAATAAAGGCCTTTTGACAGATTAACATATCCATCCTATCTGACAATGAGTCAAAACAAGTCAGAATACAGTAGAAAGGGGATTCAATAAGTGACATGGCATAAAGATCTTTAGCAGCTGCCTGTGACTGGCACCTGTGTAATCCTAACAACTGTGAAAGCGTTCACGCACACATCACAAGAGAATTTCCCCAAGTTAAGTTTACTTCAGTTTGATCGGAGGAACATGTGCATTGTATCTGTACCACTCAATCAGGTTCAGTATATTGGCACTAAAAAAGTGTGAACAAAGGAAGTAACAGATAATACACGTGTTAAATGATCAGTAGTGAGATAAAAAAGATTTTTGTGTGTTTAATTCTCTATAGCTTGTTCACACACACACACACACACACACACACACACAAATAATCCCCACCCCCCCACCACCTTTATTTTTCTTATTTCTAGGCTGAGTGATTTCAGTGCAATTAAAAGCCTCATTAAGTGTCCTTTACCGCACACTGTACTTTAAAATCCAATGCAATCTTTAATTAAAACCAACCATGGAGTGAAAAATCTGCAAACAAAGAGAAAACTTATTGAGACCAGAAGTAAGCTTCTGGTATTTTTACCCAGAGATACAGGCAGAAGTCTGGCCTACCTGCCAAAGCTGCCAGGCTCACAGACAGACACTCTGGGGAAAAGAGATGAGGAACAGAATGTTTGCTGAAACTTGAAGTTAATGATCTTAGCAGAAAGGGTTTAGAAAATCTACAATAGTTTTTTAAAACTGTGCTCACAGCTAAACAGATGAATTAAATGAGAACTACTGCTACTGTAATATTTAATATCTACCTCCCCAGCGAGCTACCCGTTTTGTCATGTATTGCACGTGTGCAGAGTTCTTAAAACATTTACACTTGTTGAAATTTTCAATTAATACAGTGCAAGCATTCCACTCACTACCTAAGTCTTATGCACCACAGGCCACATAATGTGGGCATCAACCCTCAACCAATCCCCTTCAAGCTCTTGAAATAGTGACTTCTAAAGTCCAATGGGCTTAGCACTGCCCTCTTTTGCAGAAGCCAAAAAAGCCTTTGCATGCCTAGACACTATTTCATTACTCACTCACACTCTATTTTCCACTGCTTTCTATCCATACTTTCATTTCTCTGCCCATACTTTCACCCCCCATGTCTGCAAATGGGAAGATAGCTGCAGTCTCCCTGGTCTCTCTCCATCTAGTTTTTAAAGCAGCCCACTACTGAAAAGTGGAGAGGGAGCTTGTTGTGGGTCTCTGTGTGTGTATTTATGGGCACAAAAGAGGAAAAAAAATAAAGTAATTATTCAGGATTCACACTGTGTTTCTGGCTTAATGAGGTGGCGGTTAATCGCGAGGTCCAAACAGCGGCACTTTGGGGCCGGCTGGCCAACAGTGCAGAGAGAAGATGGTAGTCACAGAAGGGGTGGGAGGAATGAATACCAAATCCAAGCATTAAATGATAATGCAATGCTACAGAGAATATAACAAAAAAAAGTGAGACACAGTCACACGTGAAAGGCAGTTGGCTTTTATGTCTTTCTTTTGGATAAAAACTGCTGATTTCCCTTGTTGGATCAGGAGGTTTGTGGTAGACTTTTTTTCCCCCCTCTATTTTGCCGCTCTGCTTACTCATTCCTCCTGAGCTTGGACTGAGTTAGCTGGTGATGAGAATGTGAGAGGGCTAAAGCCTCCCCTTAAGTCTGTCCTGATCCATGCTGCGTTGAGGACACGCTGTCCATGCTGAAGGTAGTATGACCTTCATCACAACAAGTGGCATGACAATCGATGTTAAGCCTAAACCAAGTGCATTACACACAGTGAGGCAGGATTCTGTCTTGCTCCGGAGACCAGCAGCCATCATTGGTGTTTTTTTATTTCGTTTTTTTAAAGCTTTTTGTTTTTGCTGTTGGTTTGCCTTTCGACTGAAGTACCAAGCAAACGATCACCTGTAGAGTTGGTAGAGCGGAGAAGAGCGAATGCATTTCAGTGATCGGCTTTCATTAAAGTTCGGTAAAGAGAGACGGCAAGAGGAACTTGCCGTGACCAGTGCTTGTTTAAACCTATCAAGCTCATCAAACATTAACAGTAGGCTAGCTGAAGCAAGAAACACAACACTTAGCGAGCTGCATTTGGTCCCTTTAGAATTCTTGAAGTCAACTTATTTGCTTACTCATATGGTGTAAATAAGAGACTCTAGAAATTAAAAAAAATGCATGCTGAAAACCAGATAGTGTCCTGATGAAGGTGTAAATAAATGTAACAATGATTACAGAACTTGGAATAAATAGTTGCTTGCTAGAAATTACATGCAAACATGTATTTTACAAATTATAAAGAAGCAACGCAACAAAAATAATAAAGGACAAATTGTGGTCAGGGTTCACAAAGACTCTAGATAGAGACTCTAATTTCAGTGGCAATCTTTTGTACCACAAAAGCATTCTGATGAGTTTTTTTTTCATGCTGCGTGTGGGAATGTTAATGGAGAAAACAAATCGAGATGAGATATAGGGAGAGGAGGCAGATTGAAACCAGCAGCAATGCAAACACACTGACACTCGGCGCTCGATTAGTATGCCTGACAGGAGTATGGACTGGCAGCTGGATTCGTTGTACACATGCAAGTTTTGTGCTAATGCCCAGCCAATGCATATAGCCACACAAAGAATTGCACAAACAGAGCACCTCCTTCCTGGATCTTCCTCTCCATCCCTCTCCGTCTCGTTTTCTCTCCGTTGTTCTCTCACTCACATAAACAGAAAAATGAAAGAGCAAGAAAGAAACAAAGTCCTCGTTCCACACGCTCTTACACAGCATCTCTGTCTGAGTTGGTTCCAGATGAATAAGGCAGAATACCAAGTGGCCCACTTATACGCTATGCAGAGACAAATAGACCAGTCAATCACTGCAGGCTGCAGCGGAATAACAAATGCTCTCTGGTATGTGTATGTGCGCGTATGTGTGTGTGAAAGAAGGGGTATGAGCTTTTTTATTATTTGCTGCTCCACGAATGCATCTGCGTGCACAAACATAGTGTTACAATGCTGGAAACAACCTGCAGTTCTAGATGAATGTAATGTGTTTTTCAGCATTACAGCAGACCCAGTCTGTTTCTACTGTTAATGAGAACAGGAGAAAAAAAAGAGCGATGCAGGAAAAAAGAGATACAAAACACTGTTGGAGCGGCTGTGTCTCAGAGGTGCTTCCAAACTAAAGCCTGCAGAGGAATGCCAAGCACCAATTTCATTCGTACCTCATCATTCCCTTCAGCCATATTTCATTTATTAACACAGCCCCCCCTCAACTGCCTTTCCAAAGTGCAGTGCTGTAGGCCTGCCAGACTAAACTGACCACTGAAGGTCACTGAAGAAGCAAAAACAATACTATTCAGCAGAATGAGAGCTGCTCTACAAAGATTAAATCTTTTAATTACTTCAGATATCCACTCAGAAGGACTGTGTCACACAAACTAGAAAAAAAAATGTATCCGGCATGACTGAGTGACAGACCATCCCCTTACCTGGGATGGTGTGGGGATGGTGAGGTGGAGGTAACAGGAAACATTGTTAACATGGGCTACACTGACCAGATCCAATATCAACTTTCTGTCACAGGGAAATTAAATGTCTACAGCATCACATTTTTTTTTTCTATAACATCAGTATCAGTGTCAGCTGCTAAGTCTAAATGAAATCGCTTCAGTGCCACTTACGGAAACACCTTCAGCAAGCAGGCAATTGTACTAAACCATCCACCTATTTTCTACCTCTTATCCAATCAAGGGACATAAGAGGGGGGCGGAGCCAGCTGTCATAGGGTAAGAAGACAGACATAGACATGGTAAATGGCCTGTATTTGTATAGCGCTTTTACTAGCCCTGCCTAAGGACCCCAAAGCGCTTTACATACCCAGTCATCCACCCATTCACACACACATTCACACACTGGTGGAAGCAAGCTACAGTTGTAGCCACAGCTGCCCTGGGGCAGACTGACAGAAGCGAGGCTGCCATATCGCGCCATCGGCCCTTCTGGCCAACACCAGTAGGCGGTAGGTGAAGTGTCTTGCCCAAGGACACAACGACCGAGACTGTCCGAGCCGGGGCTCGAACCGGCAACCTTCCGATTACAAGGCTGCCGGACATAGACAACCACTCACCCTTAGGGCTAATTTTGAATGACCAATTATCCAGAACTCACATGCATGTCTTCAACCTGTGGGAGGAAACCAGTGTACCCAGAGAGAACCCACTCAGACACAGGGAGAACATGCCAACTTCACCCTGCCCTAAATTGCTAGTGGAAACCCTCAAAACAAATAAAGAGACATCTTTCAGATAGCATGACACCAAAACTCCACGAAAACCACGAGTTCCAAAATTCTCCCGTTCAGTTGGTGAAGTAAAGTATTAAAAGTATTCAATAAATACACAAATTTTTTTGAACAATAATAATTTAATTAAACATGAAAGGAAAAAAACAATACATTTAACTTTAAATGTTTTTTCTCTGTGTTTTTGCTTCCTCACATCCCAGGTAGTGGACATGATTGGCTGACACCCAACAGGTAATAATATCAATAGAGACAAATAGCCTCACTTTATCTGGTACGACACATACGCTGTTATGGAATCTCTTCTATCTGTGTGTAATATCTTCTCCAGTGAACTGTGAATCTGCATTCATAAATAATAACTGCAGTGTCAATAATTCTGATAACCTTTCCACCTAGAGTGAAACAAACGACTCTGGGACTGGACTGCGGAAACGACTCGAGCTTTCTCCACTGAAAAATATTTACCACGTGAAACACGTTTCTTACTGTGTTATTGTGCGACTGAATTAAGCTGTAGGTGTGTGACTGTGCATGTTCGCACCACTCTGTTTTATGTGTTCGTGTAGAGGAGTGTAGTGCACATGCAGCGAGTGATTATTCGCCCAAGGACCCTCTAAGCTTTGTCTACTATGGCCACCAAGAAAGATCTTTTACAAACAACAGCACAAGAAATAATTACTGAAATAATTATGCATTTTTTTATTCCCCACAGAGAATGAAAAGCAGTGGCAATCACATATCTTTTTTATTAAGTCTGTTTCTGTGGCCAGTAACACCGTATTAAGATTGTGCGTGTACTCTTGTCATTTATTTTTGTTCACCATCTTTCTTCTTTTGATCACATGCATTTGAACTTTTTCTGTTAGAGTTAAAAGGCGAGGAGACCCAAACACTTGTTTATCCCAGATTTATTATGATTGTGCAAAAAGACAAACAAGCAGGATCCCTATTGGTAAGAGTCTGCAACTGCAAGTCGTCTGCATCCGAAGTAAACATGTTGAAATATCTCGGCATCTGGAGCACCCATTTCATATGCGATTTAAAATTGCTACCCAGTATCATATTTCCTACCTTGGTTTTTCACAGCAATTTGAAGAAAAAGAAATATCCTTGAAGTTCAGAGCGTTTGAAATTTTTCTTACATAGTGATAAGATTCAAGAAGTCCATGTTGTACGAAGAGAAGAACGTTAAGATCAGAAGCCAAGAAGCCAAAAGCTCAAGTTAGTGTGAGCTCTCAAAGTCAAAAGATGAAATTTGATTTTCATAGTTTCAAGCAGACAGTAATGACAGCAGAAGGTCAGGTCAAAAGATGCAGCGCTGTTGTCGGGGGAGAAAAGACAGGCTACAACAAAAACAGGCTACAGCAATGCATGCAAACTTGGAAGAGGCTGACATACTGCTGTGTTAAACATTTGGAAAAATGTGTCAGTTGACATCAGTTTAGTTAATGATTATTGTGCTGATTATTCCAGACTGTTTAACAGTTCTTCAATTTATCATCTTACAAGAAAAAAATACTGATAGGGCCTTAATGTTTTTCAGTTTAATTTTAATTAGCTACGCTGACATGTGAAAACTAGCCCATTGTTGTGTCGCCAACAAATTTGTGATGCCAACAGTTTTTTTTAAGCTGTTATGAATGAATATTATGAATCTTACACTAGTATGTCAACCCCTCGCTGAAAACGCATGATATCATTTGCAACAAGTTGTGAGAGAACTTTAACCAGCAGCCAACAGATCTGTAAAATTGCACTTTTATAAACAAAAAAAGATGAAAGGCCCGTGTCAGTGTTCACAGTCTTACATGTCTGAGATTTTCACAGTTTGATTTAAAGCTGAATCCTTAATAAGACTTTTCTGCACTGCAGACTCAAACTTGTTCTACATAGATGCTTCTTTTTTTCTCTCCAGTTACACAATAGATTTGATCGGGCTGCTGGTGAAGTCCTGTCCTCCATTCTACACATTCTCACAAAACAGACACGTCTTCCAGATTCTTCTACAGAGCACATGTTGGTTTACTCCCTGGTTCCTCATATTTCTACCTGTCATGTTCGAAAGCAGCACAGTAAAGCTGCTAACGCGCCCCACAGGCAACAACTCGAGCACAGGAATAAGCCTCCTTTTCCCTTTTCTATCATTTGCTCTCCCCTCTCAAGCAGCGAAGGATCTCTGCTTATCTCGGCATAGCTGTCATGCCGACAAAACACTTATCACCTTCTCCTCCTTGCTTGAGAGTTCCAGGAACCAAAAGAACACCTTGCTAATCAGCTTCTTACTATCATGCCCGGTCATATTCTGTATAGCTAACCCAGCAGCCAATATAACGAGGGAAAAAGCACACAATAAAGCTGAAGTCTATCACAAATAAAACATGGATTGGTTTAAAAAAAGAAAAAAAAAATCAGCAAAGAAGCCGAGGCTGGTACTTCTTAACCCACCACTTCATGAGCAAACAAAGACTTATGCAAACAAGTCTATTAGCCTGTCACCCTACTTGTGCCCTTGCTTACATCAAGCCTGTGAAGAGTGCTGAATGCTAATTGTACATAAGCTCCAAGTTACCAAGCAGCACACTGCTACAGACAGAATTATTAAACAATGCAATATTTATTTATTTTTTTTAAAAGGTATAAAATTAGCTTCATAATTTAGCTTTAACAGTTAACAACATCATGCACTAAATCCAGAATAATGAAAAATCAAACCTCACAGTCAGGTTTCTTATAACTTATAGTAAAAACTTCCCATCAGACATCTGGATATTTATGAAGTCATTTCCACACTTCAGTCAAGCTAGTTCACACTTAAGTATAGGGTGCACAGCTACTTCACCCTCAGTAAATGCATTAGCCACAAGCAGATTAATAGTACGAACGTACAAGAGGAAAAAAGAATGAAAAGCATTGACCTAAAAACCACACAAGTGACTAACCTGTTTCTCGCTGTTCTCTACCTTTTTTCTTTCACTCCCCAACTTCCAGCCACCCAGCAGGGGACCGTGTGGCAGGGACATGGGACTTAGATCACTGTTTCTCCTCACAGCATGTGTTGGCACTCATGGTAAATTTCATGGTGAAGTTAGAGTTGTACAGGGTTACTCTGAATAACAAGACAGTACCATCACCATCTGAAGAGTAATGGATGAGTCCAGTCTGTGTGGCCCTACTGCAGTCCGATAATGACTTTACCTTGTTAAACAATGTTTATGCAAGCTGTAGAAGCTTGTTAACATTTGACTGCTCACAATTAAAATATCCTAACATTAGCTAATAATTATAACTATCCAATTAAAGTCATTATTATTAGCTAATGTTTAGATATTTTAATTGTTAGCAGTCAAATGTTAACAAGCTCTGCAGCTAATTTACAAAACGATTTTTTAGTTCCAAAATGAGACACCGGATCTGTGAGGATGTGTTCATGTATGTATAAATACAGCACGAGAACATCCATCTAGTAAATGACGGCTTGAAGATTCATGCAAATGTTTTCCAAAAGAACTTTAAATTATCATTTGGAGAACGCTCACCAGTCACTGTATTAATACAATACTGATCTCTTTCATTGACACTCTGAAAGCAAACTTACAAAGTTGCCTGTGGAGCTTTAACTTTAAACCACTAATCAACAGCTAACCACCACTGAATATGTTTCCACCGCATGACTCACTGCACTCACGCACCTTTCTAACCATTTTTAAACAATTAAAACAAAAACTTTGACTTACGGTCGTTGCAAAATGAGCCTCCATAGGACGTCATGCTGCAATCGCAGGTGAAGCCCTCCCACTGCTGGAGACACACCCCCTGATGGTAGCAGGACTCCTCCGTACAGGTGGTACTGGGTCCTGAAGACAAAACCAAAACACACAGCATCACATTTTTAGTTCAATCTCATTCAAAATTAAATATTTCTAAGACCAAAAGGCAGAAGCAAACGATCATGCAGTCCACTCTTCTGGGTAATGAGAGCAAAGGACACATTTTAAAGCTCCATGACTTTCCCACTGTGGATTACACACACTATTGACCCAACAGTGCACCGTCACATCGGCTGGCAAGATTCACCAAGTGTTTTGCCTTTGTTGACTGACTGAAATGGAAGAAGACAAGACTTTCCAAGAAAACCAGATTTTGATTACTTGTGCTCAAAATAAAGATGGTAATGGTAAAATGATCATGCTAGAAGGCAAAAGAAAATAACTATGAACTACTGTTATAAGATTAGGATACAGATCACATGTTAGGAAAACAATGGTTCTAAAAATAAATGTGTGTGGTGGCTGTTGTGTTGGTGGGGTTTCTCATTAAAATCTCAATTAAACACAGACATTTTCAAAGAACCATGGTTCAGTGCCAGACTAATTTGTTTCCACAAAGATAAACAGACATCTCACTGTGCCCTTTACAAGTGGTCCAATTAAGAAAGACACCCTACCCCCCCACCCCCGTGCCCCAAAGTTATAAAAATGAAATGTTTTATTTTGTGTTGTTTATACGCCAGTTTGCATTTAATCATTAGTTTTTAATAATCCCGGGCTCTCCCCACAGCATGTCTTTTGTCCTATCTTTCTCCCCTTACCAACCAATCACAGCAGATGGCTGCCCCTCCCTAAACCTGGTTCTGCCTGGTTTGCTCCTGTCAAAAGGGAGTTTTTCCTTCCCACTGTCGCCAAGTGCTTGCTCATGGGAGGTCATCTGATTGGGGGTTTTCTCTGTATTATTGTAAGATCCTTACCTTAAATATAAAGTCCCATATATGAATCAAAGTGAACTGAATTGTTTCAAATTGTCCGCTTTCTGTGTTAACTATGTTAACTGCCTCCTTATTTACTCATTAAAACGATGTTCCCTTGAGGAGCTAATAGAATATACTGTCATAAGCAAAAGCCATTGAATTATTTGTTCATTCTTCCTTTATATTACTCACGTTACCTTTGCATTGCTTCCTGAGAACTCATGAGAACTTGCTATTAGGTGCCTTAGACTTGTTGGAGCATAAAACTCCATCTGTTATGTTTGCTCCAAATGTTCAAGAAGAGGTAAAAAGGAATTGAGCACATATCTCCATTACCTTGCTGTTGTCAACCGGGTGCTCGACTAGCAGCTTGGTTACAACTTGAACATCTGCCTACGTACCAATAGTGTTCTTAATTGGAGTTTCTTAAGCAAATATTTCATCAATCCTTGCAAAAATTATTATGTAGCTTACGTGCTTTTTAAAAATTATTTGTTTAATTATTTTGCATAATTAGAAAATGTAAATTGAAAGCATTTTGTATTTATCTTAGACATAGACTCTGCCCATTTTTTTGCTTATTTCTCCTGTCTTGAGCTAGAGTGACTAAGCAACAGTGCTTTTGTACCTTGACTTGAACTCTCTCAGTCTCCTTCACTTCCTCCCCTCATCTTGTTTTTTGTTGTTTTGATCCGCTGAGTCAGTAGGCAGTTACAAGAGAAAGCTCAATGTTCTAGCCTTTGTCTGGCCTTATCTCTGGAGAGACCAGACCAGCAGCCACCTCTGACCACTCTGTATCCCCAGTCCACAAGCTAACAATGACCTAAGAACCAGGTTGGTGCGGACGCTGGCAGTGATCCATATCCAGGAAAATAATACATCTAAAAAAGTCACCTTCAGTGGTCTTGCTTTTTCTTTTGAAACCCAGCAATTTAAAGATCTAACCTACCAAAAGATCAATCATGTAAACAGTGCTTCTTCTCTGGTATACATGGTTGGGGGAAAATATTTTGAAAGTGATTATAGTTAAATTAGATAACCAGTCAGAATTGTTTTTGATCTATTCCTGCAATATCAACAAGGGAAAAAATGGTTTTGCAACAGCCCCAGGACTAGATATACTAATATTTGTCAAAAGAGTCCACCGTTCCAAAACTGGTCAATTACTACTGCTCAAATCCCTGGCACATCAAATCATTAACTAATATTAGCATCCATTTCTGGTGCCTGCGGGATTCAATATGATAGCTTAATGCAGTTTTAAACTCTGTTTGGAGCGAAGTAATTGTGGTGTATAACTGTAGGCAGGTAATAAGGCTGGCTGGCAGAAGTAGCAGCGTTAGGGAGCAAGAGAAGGGGGGGGGAGCTGGATCACTACTGCATCTAGTCGGCCAATGCGGTCCTCAGGGAAATCAAGTCTGTGCTCTCCAACGTTCTGTATGCCATTGAGACGTGGTGGAGGGGAGTTAAGGGTGGGGTGTGTGGAAGGGGAAATGCTATAGCCAAAATCTACTGTTGTACTCAGGATTAACTACCCCACACCATAGCCATGCAGCCTGAGACATGGTGGCCAGCCCGGCGCAGCGGAGGTAAAAACATGACAAATGCAAGATTGATGAAGCAAAAGCCAGCAAGGGTGGAGCGCTGCTGAGATTTGCCACACTGACAATAACATTAGAGGGGAGAGATGCTTCCCTCATGCAGGTTTTATAGTGCAATAGAGAGGATATACAGAGGACAGACTGTAAAGAGTGTCCTGAGCTCTGAGAATTGGGCGTGGCCACTGGCGATATTAGGTAATAAAGTATATGGAAAATGGACTAGGTTACTTTACTTCAGTGTCTTAAATGGTAGCTTAGTTAAAGAAGCAGGCTTATGTTAAAGCAGGTCACAATGAAACTTAAAGAAAATAGAGTTACTATTAAAAACAAGATTTTTACTCATGTCCCAAAACACCAAACTCAACTCCCGAATTGTTTCCTCATAATTGCAGTCAATATGTAAAGTGAGAAACTGTTGAACAGCTGGCATTCTCTAAATGAAATGACTCTTATTAATATCAAGACAAGTGTACTCTACACTAGATGGTAATCATTGCCATTTGATTTCCCCCTAGTGACTCACAGGTATGATAATGATTTAATGATTGATTGAGTGATCTCTTAACTTTAAACAGTTTAATTGCATATTAAGCTCAGTATATGACAGCTGCTTCTTCTGCTTACCATCGCAGCCTCGTTCCACCTGGCCCACCCTGTGGAGGGCATCTGCGATCAGGTCAGGGAGTCTCCCATTCAGGTCCACAGAGGCCAGACAGCCCTGGTACCCGTCCCGAGATGCAATCAGTTTGGGCAGATTGCTGTACATGCTCTTTGTCACGCCACCGATGTACAGCTCCCCTGCAAAACACACCCATAATAAGATCAATGAGAAATAGCCAATGGAAAACATTAGTAGAAATCCTTTAAATTTACTGGTTCATTTTAGTTAAAAAAACAAACAAACAAAAAAACTAAATTTTGATTTCTAACAGCAACCAGTGTCAATAGAATGCTTTTATACAACTTGGTGGCAGTATAAAAATGGGTTGCCAAATATTTCAGTGGTCTAGAAATAGAGCAATGATGGAAATACATGCCAAATAATTACATCCGTATTTGAAGTATCCCTCAGTGACTGTAATCAACTCAGAAATGGATTATGAATGCATAGCAATCTGTGTGTATGTGTGTAAATTTCCAAAAAATCAATTTCATTATCTCTTGGAAATCTAAAGAGATATTCAAATTTAAATGTTTACTCTAATAAAGTCATTTTTTGAACCTTTACGTGTTGGACATCAAATGTCAAAGAAATACTTTTGATGACGGAACATAAATCCTGCTGCATTTGCCGGTATAAAATGTCAGATACTATAATTTAGTTTTTGAATAAAAAGCACAGTTATGGATAAGAACTTGAAAATCATGTTAAACAGCATAATAACAACACCAAGTACTGAGACAGTGGCTGCTGGTAAAATGAGCAAATCATTAAGCCATCTGTAGTTACATGGGGTTCCTATGAATGCCACACTATGCTTGTGCACTGTGAAGACTTGTACCATCAATGTTGGGAGGTTTTCTCCTGAGAGACACTCTGACAAAAGGCTTGTCACTGAGGCAGCAAGAACATGTCTGAAGAACATGTTCTATTCAAAGAAACAGCTTAGAGTTGACATGTAAACTGTACAGTAGCAAGCCACAAGGATTGGCAATGTCATGTGAAACCTGTCAGTTGTATTCCACCAACATGTCCATGTACCGCACTCTCATGGAGTGCAACATAAACATATAAAGCTCTATAAGCAGACAGAATATAAGAATCCTAAGCAAAATGATAAAGCTGAGTTATGGAAAATCTCAGTGCTCAACTACAAATGAAGGTCTCTTTATATTACTACATAAAAGGAAATAACCATCACTTTTTCTGTCTTCCAATTATTTTCCCTCTTTCTTTTTGTATTTCAGCCCTCTGTTCTGGAAAGTTTTGCAGAAAATGCCAAGTGAAATTATGATAAACACAAAAAGGCCTTTGATGTAAGTGCATATGAATAAACACGGTTTGAAATGCTTCAGGCTTTTCATATCATCAAAACTCCTACTTTACGCTTTATCTTTAAGAAGGCATAAAACGAGCATCTGGCAAAACCTTTCACACAGGGGCAAGATCCTGCTACAAAGACAAGGCCATCTAAAAACCTTCCTACTTGGACAAACTAAAATAATTATTTTTTCACAGCTAAAAACCAGAACTTTCAGCTGAGAAGCAATGAGCCACAAGGTCAATTATATGTGGACTTTGTGTAATGGAATGAGTCAATGATGTTTGCCAAGTCGTGTCTAGAGTTAATGAGTACTTGACACTTCATATTTTCCAGCCAGGGCTCCCAGGCATTATAATCAATACAAGGAACGCATTAGCTGTCCAACTGAATGATGTCCTGAAATCAGGGCTGTAAGAACCATTTAGCAAATATGAAATTATCAGTATGGAATTAATCTCAAAAGAGCAAACAACGCATTTCCGCAGAAGTCAACAGCATGTTAGAGATTGTACTAACCAACTGCATAACTAGAGCAGACGAGACAGGAGGGAGGGCTGTGCCAGATGTAGTGTAAAAATTAGTCATGCAAGTTTTGTTTTCTTTCAGTGGAGTAAAGAGTACAGCTGAAGAATAAGTATGCAGCGCAGATGCACACGCCCACTCAGCGAACTGGGGTCTCACTCTGCTCCGATTGGAGTTGAATATCTTTTCATTTGAATTACAGATTTCTTTGGCTAAAGTTTTGCCTCCCTTGTTCATCTGGGCCATGGACATTTTGTTCCACAGTAAATATTAAAGCTCATCTACCTTCTTTTTTTTGGTTTTGTGTTTCTTTCATCTAACACGGTTTCAGCATTGTTTTACTGTGAAGGTTCCTGACATCTGAAGAGATCACCTATGTACATCACAACTTTCTTATGTATTAATTTTCTGTTTATACAGTAGAATGCTTCAATTTCACACAGTTATAATGAGCACAATTTTACCATTTTCACATTTGACAGATGCTCCTAATTTAAGCTCATTTGTTTTCACACTTATTTGAAAAATAGCTCTTAAAACATAAGATGATGTAAGGCGCCGACTTTACTTTCAATCACATCTATAATTTTCTGTGAGCTGTGATTTAGCACACAGTGCTACTGATAGTCAGGTTCAGAGCTTAGCAAAACTCTCTGTTTATACACCACTTTGCATTTCATTATTAGTTATTATTAATCTCTGGCTCTCTTCCAGACTGTCTTTTTTCTTGTCTGCCCAAACCGGTCGCGGCAGATGGCAGCTGCTTCCTGAGCCTTTTTCTGCTGGAGGTTCCTTCCTATTAAAAGGGAGTATTTATGTTCCAAGTTCTTGTTCACAGGGGGTTATCTCATTATTGGGGTTTTCTCTCTAGTATTGTGGGGTTTTTACCTCACAATATAAAGTGCCTTAAGGCAACTGTTTTGGCGCTACACAAATAAAACTGAATTGAATTGGATAAAATGATTTTTCGAGAGATGATCTCTATCATGTTGTGACTACCTACTTTAATATTTAAATATGACGAGCACAGTCTTGTTAAACAGATTGATCTTTCAGAACGAAAAGCCTTACAGTTTTAGGACTGTTTAAGAACAAAAGCTTAGAACGATGAGTAACCATTTTCCTCCCAGCCAGAGACTGTGTCGCGGTCTGGGCTCTGCTGTCCCAGCAGTAATGCATGGCTGTTCTGCTGAAGAGCTCAAAGACATCCACAAGACGGGACCAATTACAGCCTCCCAGACATCACCGGAGAACACCACCTCCACATCTCTACGGTTACCATAATGACCTCTCAGGGGCTGATGGGAGGAATTGGGATGCTTGGATACAGAGCTCTAGAGAGTGTCTGACAGCACCATGTGCAAGAGCACACTGCATAACATTTACACTCGACGAAAAAGATTTTAAAGGGTTTCAAAGTGCAATGTAGAGCTCTGTAATAATGGTTTCATTTCTCTTTCATGGTGTGAAACCTCATATAAAAGACTTTGTGAGATTTGGATGGATCACTTTGGGAACAATGGAAGGTCTTCAACACTTGACCCTTTTTTGATAACTCACAACTTTATATTTTTAGAAGTGCACGTGTTAAAATCTATTATTATTTAGCTCATATTGCAATAAAATCAATTTACTTTAAGCCTGCAAAGTATCAGAAGATTTGAAAATACAGAAAAATCTTAATTATGTAAAATATTTCAGCAATATTTCCATTGCAGGATTCACATTTAAGCAAATATTTGCCACTGGCCATATTAACTCCTTTGCTCAAAGGGTTGGATTTTCTTGAGCTGTATTGATTCCAGTAAAGCACAAGCAAGCTCAAAGGGTACTCAGAGATTTGCTTAGCTGTTATAAATATGGCTGTGCTGAAAGTTTCAGGCAGAAAATCGTATAACAGCACAGCGACAGTGGGAAACGTGGCATCAGATCTAAGTGAAACTGTCAGAAGTTAAATTGTTTTTCTAAGAAAAACTGGGGCTTTCTCGGCTTCAAATCTGAAGTTTAGCAAGAAGGCTGACAAAGGGGGTAGTACATGACATTGAAAAATGCCTTGCATAAATTGAGAAGTTGGATCCGAAGCAATATCACGCAGACAAGAAGAGAAATGGAAAACAATTTCATCACAGACACAGAATTTCCTAAAGTTCCCTTTGTTGTCCACGTTCAAGGTGGTGCACAAAATGACACTAAGCAACACAGTGGGTTCCCTTCTCATTTAAATACGCTGAATGATTGACGATAAGATCAAAAGGTACCACTGACTCTAATTGAAAGCAAGAGTCTAGT
Organism: Oreochromis aureus; assembly: GCF_013358895.1. Lineage (NCBI taxonomy): Eukaryota > Metazoa > Chordata > Actinopteri > Cichliformes > Cichlidae > Oreochromis > Oreochromis aureus. The sequence goes on from NC_052944.1 coordinate 9,065,279, forward strand.
TTAAATATCACAATAAATATCACAACAATCCTCTTATCACCGGGGTAGTGATAATTTTGTCCAAGCAATTTTAGATCTCCCCAGAATAAGAAAGAATTCAGCTCTTTTCGCAGCTCGTTTCATTCTATGACAGGCCAGCAGCATGCAGGGACGCAAGACAAAGGAGCTTTTTATTTCCAACTTTTTTTGGAGAATTTTGTTTCAATGAGGGGTATAAGTCCCGAAAGTTTCGGCTGTGTCTGTGTATATCCACTTCGTGCTTTGGTCTAAAAAATGGCCAAAGTTTGCAGGATTAAAAGAATGTTTGAAAGACATAGTCGCATTTGGGGCTTTGTCTGTGTGCAAAAGTCCCAAAGCTCCAATTTGATCCCTTTTATTATTTTATACTTATCTGCACGCCACAAAGCCCTTACAAAGATACATACATATGCATAGAATAGGTGTTTAAGATTTTAATTCATTCTCTGCAAAAAAAAAAAAAAACGTTGTTTAAATCCAATAACAATGTTAAGCTGTTCATTTTATGCGGTCAGTATGGCTCGTCAGCTCAAGACAGGAACTGTATCTCATCCCTGCCTGTAATTGGCTCCCAAGTGCCGTGATGGTATTGCAGTCTTTGCCCATAACTTGCAAAACGTATTTTTTTTGTGTGTGTGTCTGTATATAATATAAAGTCTGATAATGACAACAGGCAATGGATGCACAATGCCTGGTCCAGTCTCTAAACAGCACTCTGACTCCTTGCTGATTCCCTGCTGTACACAAAGCTGACCATTAACTTTCATTGAATCCTCACGAATTTCTCAAGTTTTCACTCTGGCTGTTGCTTCTTTTTGCTTTAATATCATGCTGGCTACGAGTTGCTAAGATTAAATAATCGCTGAAGAGAAACACATGCAAACACACGCATTTATACAGAGTGTTAGCTATGGCAGTGCACGTTACTGCAGAGGTTTGACGAGGGAGGGGATTGCACTCCAGGCTTGGCTGGGACAATGGCAGCCAGCAGGAAGATGCAGGGAATCTGTGATTGCTAATTACAGACGCTCAAAAATCTGTAAGGACGCCTCAACAAGATGACTGGTGTAGAGAATAAATGTTGACGCAGCTTGTGCGTTAATTGCTGATGCTAAATTATAAGATGTATAATTATGTTGTATGTTATGTCTCTGTTTTGGATGTGTGCTTTTGAGATGTTTTGAATACTGCCTGAGGGGGGAAAAAAGAAAAGATTCAAGGCAAGTGAAGCTGTAATTATATGATACAATTGTGACAGCAGGTGCATTCTTGCTCCTGCTCCTGCTAAATGTTACAGCAGCAACAGGTGGTGAAATTCATTTTTAAAATTGATCCCCGTCTATAAACAGACCACAGACAGAGTCAACTGAAACAACCGGTGAAGTAAAATGCAGTCTAATAATATTTAGCTAACATCACCAGCAAAACAATGATGAATATTCATGTTGAATTTTTGATCCTTGATAGAAAAAGCTTTAAACCACAACCATGTTAGTGATACTTGGTTATGTGTGCCGATTACAGTTTTTGCATATCGAAATGACTCATTACAATTCTTTGACTGCAGGTAATACGAGCAACAGAACTCAAGAAGGGGAAGAAATGTTCTTGATTAGCAATTTGCTCATTATTGTTTGTTAATCGACATTTAGTTACTCTAATGAGAGAGACGGGGCTTCTGCAAATACCAAAAATGTAGTAATTGTGCTAAACATTTCAGGTCTGATTCACAGTAGATTAGTTGGGGCATTACCAAAACAGTAATATAAAATATCACGCAGCCTTATAAATCAACTAGAGAAGAAAACTGAAATGTTCTTTTATAGGAGACAATCCTTTCAGTTGATATTAGCACCATAGTGGCTGGGATTACAGTACGTAAGGTAATGTAATGTGTTTGTTCATCAAGAATAGCATTGTTTGTGGTGTTAACATCCATAAGGTCTGTGCTGTGTTGGAACTGGTGCACACTCTTTTAATAAAGCCCTCGATACACTATAATCATTTATGGCATTAAGCCTGTGGTATTAAAATTATACAAGCTATAACCAACCCATAATTTCCCCACTGGGTGTAGATCTAGATTATAAAAAGAGAAGAAAACAATGCCAAACTCATTATTTCTATAACAAAAAGGGAAATAACACACGTAACCGCAACTTTACATTGACCTAAACTCAGTCTGTTGTTACACGAGTCCTTGAAGGGGCTTGAGCAGAATTTGTGCCCGTGCTTGCCTGTGACACTTTCTGAAAGATTGTATAGCGACACAGACAGGCATTATTACACACTTTCATGCTTCCATTCTCCCTCTATGAAATGTCACTCCATATTCAATGTCCTTTCACTTTGCCTTGGCTCTATTGCACTTCAGTTTTTCCGACTTTGCTTGGTCAACCTTTTTCACTCTCCATTTTGCCCGTATTTGTCTTCATTTCTCTGCCCTCTCATTTCCCATCCTCACTGTTAAACACTCACAATATTCTTGCCTTGTCTGTCTTTATCTCCTTTAATCCCTGTCTCTTTGCTTTACTTAGTTCCAGCTAATATGCGGTGCAAATGCCAGCACAGGTCAGTTGTTCTGACTGGTTATGCGAGTGTCTGGTTTTCATTACATCAATCAAAACTAGCAGAAGCTGAGCATGGACAACATGCAGTTTTGAACTGATGATGTCTTTTAGGTGAGGCTTTGGGTGTTGCCCATCAGTGCCTGATCAATTTCTGGTTAATATAGCACAGATGTTACAAACACAGAAGGGTTTGAGATACCTGTGAATCAGACAGTTTGCTCATATCTTTCCCAGTAGCTGCTCCCACGGTGTCCTAGCAGCTTACTTTTGATGAAACAAGTCTGCAATATCACATCAATCTTTCTCTGCTGAACAGAGTTCACACATTTTAAACATGTATAATTCTGTGTTAACAAGATCAATCGGACCAAAGGTTGGCTTTTCTATCACAGTTCTTTCTTTTCTGTTTTTTTCCATTATCCAGATAGATGTTTATATACATAAACTATGTTCCACATTATACAGCTTCTGTAAAATGAAAATTGAGTGACTTTTATTCAATTTTTTTGCTTCTTTTATTTCCTCTGACTTCAAAAAAGGTATCAATCACAGCCAAAGGGTTTGTTTTGTTTTGTTTCTGTAAGCAAGACTCAGTTGTCATGCAATATGTGGATGAAGGAGAATTAAATAAAACATGGAACAGTGCAATGACGTGCAAGATGCATGAAAAAAAAAACACTGAGGTTTCCCGAGAACTGGTAAGAAGTCGCTGAACTGTTAAAAGATCTGGGCGAGCGCGCATAAATTTGCTTTGATAAAAGCTTGTTAAGAACAGAGAGAAACGTTCAGCTTGGAAACTGATACACATAGCACTGCAAATAGTTCCAATTACTGATAAATGGCATCATATGGTCCAGAAAGGTGGAGCAGTGGTTGGCTGGTAATGCTACATTAGCATTAGGGAAGTCGTTCTTTTCAAAGGGATGTTAATGCTTCATGATGGCAGTTACAATACATGGAATTTTTGATAATCTGCTGATTTACTGTAACAAATCATCAAAATCCAGAGTGTTAAACACGACCAGTATGTCATTAATGACATCCTGCAGAATGATATGCAAGCAGAATCTATAGAGCTGTATACATAGATTTTTAAGCTGAAAAAAAGGGTGAGGCTCAAATAATATTTAACTTGATCAGTTCATTTGGTACTACTCTGTTTTCTTTTTCACAAGTCACTTTTTGATGTTACAAATACAACAACACCCTGCAAAATAAATTAAACAATTTTGTGTTCTTTAAAAAAAAATTGTTTTCACTTGTATTCATATCCAGACTGCAATATAATTGCTAATTAATAAAGACATTCCTAATCATCGTGAAAAAATAACAACATAACTGAACAAAAATGTCAAATATGGCGCAACAGCGGCACATTCTGTGTTCTTTCAGCCTCTCTTCCCCAGTATTTCTGACATGATGGAGAAGGGGACCTGTTAGTCTGGAAAAAAACACATGCACCCCTGACAATTTTGCATTCATAAGGGGCATTATTAGTAGCCAGACACCTGCTGGTGAGTATCACCCAGCCAATGAGGCTCTAGGGAGTTATGGTGATTTGGAGCAAAAGCAGTTCCATTATCTGCTAACTAACCAACACTGAGTGTGGTTGAATTACAGACCTTATTTGTTGGTCTAAATTGAAAATCTCAAAATTATGTGTGGAAGGACAATTTGAAAGGTTCTATAACTGAAACAGTAGGAAATTGAGTCCAGTCTAAATAAATTGTTTTGCTACAGTTCTTCCATAACTTTTTTTTCTGTCACCCATTACCTTTCCTCACTTTAACTGAACTTTCTGCTGTCTGCGCTAATTGCTTACTTAGTTTTTGAAATGGCTCTCTTTACTGTGTCTACTCTCCCATCAGTCCTTCAACATTTCACCTGGGAGTTATGGAAAACAAGATTTCTTTTCACTGGCTCATGTGCCAGGAGAGATGTTATAAATACATCAGTGGAAAAACAAAGTGCCATCTCCTTTCTGCCCTTCTACTTGAATGGATAAGAATTCAAGTGTTTTTGTTGATGAGCTCACTTAAATGTGCTTTTCCATGCCGATCGTGAAACTGTTTTTTTAATATACATTCCATTTTTTGCATTTGTCTGCATAAAGGTTGTAACACAGCACAGAATAAAAAGCCTAAACAAGAGCATTAGGGTGTAGAAACAGACACACTCTCAGAAGAAATGCTCACTTTATCTCGGCTCCACCTTCAGTGAGGAAGCCAGCTTTTGATGAAATGGAGAGAGAAGAAGGTGGGGTGGAAGAAAAAAAATGGCCAAAGCTCAGAGTAATGCCACAGTAAATTGTATTGGAAGACAGGTCAGAGCAAGAAAAAAAGTTAAAACACACTGCTCTATTGCAGCACTCATGCTCCCTAGGCCGTCATTTATTGAGAGAGCCCTGACACTGAGCGGAAAATAGAGGGGGTAGAGAAGAACATGGGAGGGGAATGAATCAAAAGAAAACAAAAGGAATCTGGATGGGCAGTGAGACTTTACAGGAGTATGTGAAAAACCTGTATAGAGGAAACTGGGTTCACATGGCATCTGATGTCTCAGCACCTTATAAAAAAATAACTTTTCTTTATTGGATGATGGGCATAAGCTAAAAACTATAATTACAATCAGTGCTTGTGTCTGTTTTGGAACTATGCCTGAGATCATGGTGATTCATCACTGACTGATTAAACAGTAGTTAAAAATATTCTAGGTGTTGATTGTAAACGTTAATGAGGAAGATAAGGACAGTGATCTCAGCAACATCAATTAAGCTGCTGCTGATGTAGATTATGACAAATAATCGGCAAGTCGCCGATAGAGTGCCAACACTGTCCTCACCTTCCTAAAGCTTCGCAGGAATATGCGCCGTTCGACCGGGTGAAGAAACAGCTCGAGACAGTTATACTGTTTGATTTCAGGTGCTAATCCGGTTTTGTAGCATATGATTTGTTCGTTATTATTATGCAAATGCTTTCAAGCGCTGCTTTGGCAGATCTTCATTACATTGCCTCCTCCCTCTGTGTCGTTCATGATCCTACGCCAGGTGCAAAGTGAAGCAGTGTTAAAGAGGAAATTGAATACAGCGCACGTTCTGTAATTCATCTGGTACACAGGTATTTCTCATTTTTCTCTTCCAAACTAAATCAGATTCAGACATCCACACCAAGTTCACTGTTTATGCTCAGAACAGTTGGAGTTTAAATAGTCCCAAGGACCACTGGGACCTCGAGAATGAATGAAGAGAGACAAGTGAAAAAGCTGTTGTCCTTTTCCTGACGCAACAGATCTGGCTTGTGTACAACTCCACATAGAATTAGAGGGACCATTTTTTATTTAATAGTCAGTGCTGTAATCAGGCTCATACCGCCCACAATCACTGGACGAGAATTTGTAATTCAAAACATCCAATATGATTCATTACTCTAAAGTCCTGTGCAAATGCTTCACTTTGAACAATAAAGAGTCGTGTGCAGTGAATAACACAGATAATGTCTGGAAAACTTTGACATGATAAATTTTGCAACTGACACTGCTTTACTAACAGTTTTATCAATAGCTTTCTTGTTTAAGAGGAAAAAAATATTGGCATGAGCCATTCCCAACTCGGACATCAATGAGTTATCAATATGCTCCCAGAAAAGCTGTGGCATGAAAGGCTTCTAACACAGTGAAAGTGAAAATAGTCATTTTTGTTTAAAGTAGGATACTGGTGAGTTTTCATTAAGCTAGCGACTAGTGGCCATTAGAGAAGTTGTAGTTAATGACACCTCCACACTGGTTTGTGCAATCAGTCAGGGTGGCTTGGCCTTGACATTTCAGATTGCTTTGGTTGGCTGTCAGCATATTTACAGCATTCAGATTAGAAGTCATTAAAGTTGAAATTATGTAAAGAGGTGAAGAAAAAGAAGAAAACTTGCAGTATTTACAAGACATATAAAGCACTTTGAGTGGTCAGTAAGACTTGAAAGGTGTTACATAAATGCAAGTTCAGCCTGAAATACAGACAAATGTAATTTCAATTTTAAGTTGTGGACATTTTTCTTGTTGCACTGTACGAGATCTTTATTTAACAGTTCTTTTGTAACTGTTGGGACAAAGAAGCAGGCTTTAAAGGCTATTCACGTGGACATGACACTTAGAAAGAGGGTGACAAAAAGAGGCAAAGGAGATGGAGAAGAGAAATGTATTCCTTTCACGTAATAGAACGGGCCCTAGCATTATGGTAATGACATACAATATAATGGGAGGACAGGAAAACCCTCGGGATGTAATAGTGTATGTATATCATCAAAGGATGACTAGATTTTGATGTTTTAGGTCCATCCTGACAAAGGATTCCTTTGAATAAGTGGAAATGTGAAACCACTGGTGACAGTGTTCTCAGGAGGACCGGGGCTGGGCACCCACAGTAGCAGTGATGATGTTCTGCTCATGAGCAGTGCCTGATGCAAGACATTGTTGCCCTTACAGTATACCCTTCAAGGCCTAAAGTTGGGCAGTGGAAAATATACACAGTCAAGTGTTTATAAACCACATACCCTGGCTGAGTCAAGGTCAGAGGTAGTTAAAGTTATGTTCATTTTATCTCAGAATGTGGGGACAATCACACTGTTTACCAAATACACTCGAAGCCACTGTGTCCTTGAGTGAGACAATGAATTCCTAGCAGCTCCAGGGCTGCTGTACTGCTGTTCATCGTGATCCTCTTACAGAGAAGGGAGGCAAAAGATATATCTCGCCTGTGGGGAGGGCCAGCAAGCAAAAATTTCTATGAAGTGTGACAATATTCCCCTAAATCCATAATATAAGAATGCCTGAACCACTTACATATACTAGTTTGTTTTTTTTCTTCATGTATCTTGCACACAGCCTGGCAGAGAGCAGCTATACTAAGAAAAGTACAGTTTTTCCAAAAACCCAGAATGGTTCCTAGTAGCCACATTGCTGCTATGCATTTGAACATGGATGAACAGTTGCGGCCTTTCCATATTTTATGGGATCACTTCAGATGACATGGTTCTGTTTCCTGACAAACTAAAAACCTTTAGAGTATCTATCAGTTTTGGGAAGTACATTCTGCCTTTTAACTCTAGCCACTGCCACAGGAGAGTGCTAAAGTTTTCCAGGAGAGAGGAAGGTAGCGATCTAGGTTTTCCTAACTTGGAAGTAGCTGACATAGAATATAGAAAAATGAAAGGGCATCTCAGCAGCATGAAACTTTTGATTAACGACACCAACACTTTTGAATTCTGCCTGAATCCCGTATTTACTTCCAGGACTTACTGACTATTTGCATATGCCTCTAAAAAAATGGTAACAGAAAAAGAAACTGAAATCCAGGAAGAATTAATCTTCTGGTCTATGTAAAATATGAAAGGATTTTGGTGTTGTGGCTGTATTAGTAAGAGGCTTTAGGTAGTGGTCAGATGCTGACATTACTGCAAAGCTTTGGGTCAATCAAATGGCTAATCTCTATTTTACTGCGGAGCTCATTAAAATGTGTGTACCTGTTTGTCTTTCTCTCCTCTTCTCCATATTGTGCTTCAATTTGTTCTGCTTTTGTTGGGAAATGGAATGTCATTGCTTTACAATTCCACAAAAATATGCCTCATTAGCAAGCATCTTCAAAAGAAAAGGGACACGTACTTTCTAAATACGCTCCTCCTCCATTCATCTCCTCATCCTGAATAGATTTATTCTACTGTTGTTAATGTTCTTCATTTCCCCATCACTGTATTTAATAAAGGCAATTAATATCTTTGACATTCTCGTGTTTCTTGCATAGTAAAACAAATTATTCCCTCAGGGCAATCAATGTTTATGTTTACCTCCTTTTCCACAGGCCCAGCACTGTTCACTTCAATTTCAGATTTAATAGAGGTAAAAAGCATCACTACAATAACAGTCAGCCTGAAGTTAAACTAGCAGTCACCTGCTTCGTATTGGGGCAGCTGTGGCTCAGGTGGTGGAGTGGGTCAGTGGATCAATCCCCAGCAGCTCCTACTGATCCCAGAGTTGAACACAATGCATTCATCAGTGTTTGATTTGGATAAAAAGAGCTGTGTGTGCGAATCTGTGTGTGACTGGGTGTATGTTAGAGAGATTAAGAAAGCACTTTGAGTCGTCAAATGGAGTAGAGCCAGTCAAATGACCTACATTTAAGAATTTGTTGCTTTATTTTTAAGTCTGTTGAGTGCTGAGGTTTAAGGCAGCTCAGTTTCCCAACTTCAATCATTTTCTCCAAAAACTCAAAATGCTTAACTGAGATTTTAATATGTAACAACTGCCATGTGTTTAGTAAAGTACATTTCCGTGCATCTATAAGAATGGATCTCCATTCAACAGTATGACTCCTACAATGGTAGTAACAATGTGTATATTAAGTGTACAGGATGTAGCAAAGGACACATATTCTCATTGGCTTAAGTGAAAAACTAATTACCGGTAAGTGTCCTTGGTTTAAGGTGCTTGTATAGCACTAATGAATTAATGATCAATATATCATTGTTAAATTAATTGTGATAACTGACATAATTAGCATAAACAAATTGGGTCTCTTAGCCTTTGTCCACCCCAAATGGTGTTGGTGGTGCAAGCGTAATACGAAATGAAAACATATCATGTATACCCTGTAGCTTCCTGTCACAACGAAAGAATCTGCTAATTGTTCTTGTTATCTTTCCAGGGGGAGGCTGTCGTCTTGGTGATAGTCTTGTTCGTATAATTATAGTGAAGCCTGAAAATGAACGAGGTAATTAGTAATATAACATGATATCAGTTAGACCTTGTGACATTTAAAATATGTCATCATTGAAGACTCAAAAACAGTATTATGTAGTTAAGAGATGAAACATTTCAAACAGGAAACGTGGGGATAAACCAACACCCCGTCAGATTTAGGGTTAAAAAATGGAAAATATGGAACTAGGCAACGGAGCGCTCACAGCATGAGGCATCAAATGAAATTCCTGCAGAGAATAAAGCGAGTGTTTAATCAAGAAAATCCTTTTTTACATTTTTATTTATTCTGGGGTAATTAATTTTGTAATAATAATTAATTATTAATTATTGGATCAAAGCAGAGACTCTGCAGGCATGTTAGTAATCAATAACAATTTACACCAAGACGAGGCCAAAGATTCTACAAACTGTTTCAATTAATTTCTTTGTGTCTTTTGATTATATAGGACAAAACTAGCGGTAATATAATGACCATCACATTTAAATTGGTTAATTACATTTTGTTACATTTACTCATAATCCTAATAAAATTTACATTTGTTATATTTCTAATTGTAAAAAAGAATACATTCATGAATTTGATTGTATGTTTTTTATGCATTATATTATAAAGTTGATAAGAGATTAAAATGATGCCATTCTCATGATATCAGCTTATAGCACATAGTATGTATGATTATGATTATAAACACAGTATATAATATGTCAATGACAACTTTTATTGATATATGCTGCTGCTTAGTCAAAGCCACTGATTGTTCATCACATGTGTGATGATAATAGTTATTATTTTACCCCAAACCTCGACCTTACTAAGCCTAACCAGGTAGGTTTGGGGCTCAAACCATCCACATAATTGTTTGCAAACCAATTATTAACCAATCTGTAACCATTAATAATCATTTCATTGTTTTTACTGTAATTTCCTATCCATTATATATTCTAAACAAGTAATAAATGTGTAATTTCACGTTCCACAAATAAGCACTCATCGTGATATCATATTGAACTCATCATGATTTGTGTTCTCTTTGACCTCATTATTGGGTCTTTCCATCATATTCCAGACTTCTCTTGCAAATATGATAAAAATAGTTTTAAAATGTTTAGAATAAAACAAGCTATTGCAGTAGAAGAATATGGTAACAACTTGCAGTATGTTGACAAAACTGGCGCAGCTGTATTCCCTTTGTGAAGTATGTTGAACATGCATCACAACGGGTCTTGCTCTAAGACCTGCTTTTACTCTACAAAACCGCTCAGTGCTATCCTTGGGAGACTGTGTGTGTTGTTCCATCATCATACTTTAGCTGACAAAGAGGAATGCCTTGAAGATTTTTTGCCTGTCCAAAAACAAAGGAAAGGAAGACAGAGAGCACAAAACCCATTTTCCCCATTTTCTCTGTGCAATTACACAGATAAAGCTTGGAGAATTGGATTTTTTTCCCTTTGAAATGCAGACTGAAATGGTGTTAAAGCAAAGCAAAGAGATTGAGAGGAACGTCTTATTGTTGCTATTTCGTCTGTTTTTTGTTTTTTTTTAAACAAAGCTTTGTGTGTGACCATTGAAAAGTAACACAAGTATATAAAAAAAGCGGAAAAACATATTCTGTTTATCAAGTTTAAAAATATATATTTATATATAATTCTCGAGAGCCTTTCATCACCTACGAAACTACACACATTTAGCCCTGGTGCTTTGTTCTCGTGTTTACAGTGTTTGAGCGCAATATTTTGTCAGGAGGATTGTCACAGTAGAACCACAGAGAATATCTGTGGTTCTACTGTGTTTGAATGCCCAATTAGACAAGTGAATTGAGGATAGAGACATCCCCTAACCCCCTCTAAAGTCCTCTAAAGTGATATTTACAGCCATTATTCTTCCCACTAGCACCAAGCTGCTTCGATATCTACCCCCTGCAGGCAAGAATTGTTCAAATAAAGAAAAGGAACTCTGAAAATACATACATTTTGAACACAGCAGCATGCACATTAACGACACAGATGGAGGGTTATTCCCCAGCCATGTTGAGAATTTGTTGATTGGACAATGAAAAGATGCCTTCTGCTTCATTTAAGAAAAAGAAAATCAATTGGCTGTCTGTAATTTTGAATATGCAAATTGAACCATTGTTGCTGTGTGCCTCTGTGCTGGGCAGCTGTCTTTGTATGTTCAGTTGGAAGCATATTATTAGAATCAAGTAGAGTTTGGTATCACTTCAGTGCACAATCAGTAGTTGTATTGCTTGCAGAAGAGTTCATCTGACAGCCTCAGGACTGATTAGAGTGCAACACCTTGCTATTTTATGACTGAAAGTTGGCAGTTAATATGCATTCTGCTGTTTTCTTTTTCAAAAAATAAAAAGGTGTTTCCTTCCATAGTGTAGAGATGAGGTCACGTGTAGATTAATATAACCATGTTTTCTCCAAAAGTTGAATCTGTTCATCTGGACGTAGCGTTTTGTGGGAGAAACGTTTCGTCACTCATCCAAGTGACTTCTTCAGTCTCAGCTGACTGCAGGTTTCCCCAAACCTTATAAACAGTACATTTGCATAATGACTGAAACCAGCCCACTGAAGGAACAATGGGCTGTGAGGTCAGTTCCTTAATCATAATTATGCAAATTCTCATGACCATTGATCAACAATCACTGACCAAAACCCACTGATCAAAGAACACTGATCAATGGCCATGAGTACCATTCACAGAGAGTTGGGGAATGGCTGCAATCACAGCATTGTAAGATGGCGAAAGATGTACCCTTAGGCCCCCTCCTCGATTCAGAGATGGTCTTTCCCTTGGACACTCTTTCAACGATGAGGATGTACACATCCTGGACAGGGAGGAACGCTGGTTTGAGCGCGGAGTCAAGGAGGCCATTTACGTGAAAAGGAAAGACCATCTCTGAATCGAGGAGGGGCCTAAGGGTACATCTTTCGCCATCTTACAACGCTGTGATTGCAGCCATTCCCCAACTCTCTGTAAATGGTACTCATGGCCATTGATCAGTGTTCTTTGATCAGTGGGTTTTGGTCAGTGATTATTGATCAATGGTCATGAGAATTTGCATAATTATGATTAAGGAACTGACCTCACAGCCCATTGTTCCTTCAGTGGGCTGGTTTCAGTCATTATGCAAATGTACTGTTTATAAGGTTTGGGAAACCTGCAGTCAGCTGAGACTGAAGAAGTCACTTGATGAGTGACGAAACGTTTCTCCCACAAAACGCTACGTCCAGATGAACAGATTCAACTTTTGGAGATTTACTTTCCTGGATGATTGAGAATGCATCAAGACGATAACCATGTTGTCATCACACGCTTGTATTCTGACAAGTATCGGTGGGTGTCATGGTGTTACATGTCTTCACTCATACATACTGAATGTTCATTAAAAAATCTCAAATAAACTCTGTGTTTTTCTGTTTTTAACACAGAACAGAGCGTGTGTGCAATAGTGACTTAAATGCAGCTAATTAAACCTACTTTATGAAGCAGCAGCCATCTCTAAGCTCCAGTTCTGCACTGTTAAAAACACTAATTTTAGAAAACTGCCACATCTTCTGACAAAACAGCCATAAACACAAATTCAAGACAACAGCTGTGCTTTGGTTGCAGCTATATTTACAATGATCACTCTGTGAGCAAATTCTCATGCACAGAGGGGAGACATGCAAACACAGGCAGGGCTGGTTGAAAGACACATGCAATGTAAATCATTTGTAAACTATAGGAATATAAATGGTATTGTCTTATTCTGTATCTCACTCGAAATAAACAATTATTTCTAGTGTTTTCTGATTTCTGAACTATTGACAACATTATGAAATGACCACAAAATATAGTTCAACATAAAACGTGTAAAAAACGTTCATCCTTACACTTTAGGTGGCAAATTTTAAGATCGACTTGCTAGCTGTCTTGCACTTATGAAATATTTCACTACTTTGTAAACCAGGGAAGGTATGGATTTCCCATTCCTCTATACATCTTCCTCTACAGACTGCCTTAGGATTATTCTGTTTTGGTGGAATTTTGCATACTGCAATGGACAAAACTGGAAAAAAGGGTAAGGTCTGTGAATAAATCATTCCCCAAAAAAGCTTGGGCCGCTTTTTGATCTTTTGACTCCTCACAGCCATCAGTATGCCCAGGGAGTCACCCTGACTTCTGATGTGTCTTACACAAAAATTCCCTGTAACCTCAAGAGCACTCCAAGCTCTGGGACACAACACTGGCAAAATCAAAGTGCTTCCTCCAGTGCCAATCTTAATGTGTGTTCATGGTGGCACTTGAAAGAGTCTAGCCATGGTCACACAACAGTCTATCATCTGCTGTCCATTGTTAATATCCTAGATCCAAGAAGTACGTGTTACTTTTTGATTGCTGACATTCTTAAAGCAGACCAAAGACATTATTCACATGCTGTAAAACATTTTGTGGAACTGCCGAGCGCCTTCCTTTGAAGGCTTTTATTTAGAGCGGATTCACAGAGACAGAACATTTAAAAAGTCAAAGTAGTAAAAGGTCCCTCTATCACATAAGCTCATCATTTTGTTGGTAAAAGTCATTCACTATGTGTTTTTGTTTTTAAAAAATCTTCAGTCAGATAGTCAGCTCAGTCTAAACAAGAAGCGATGAGCAGTTATTGTTTCTCGTATGATTCTTTTTTATGTGTGATGTTGGATTTAGGTCAGATAGTGATTGGTGAAAGATGTTATTGCCCTCCTCCTGCTGAACGAGGAGGATCACCTTTTAAAGCAAACAGCCTTTTTATTTCAACCACTGTCCACTCTTGTTTGGCCAGCATATTTACACATGAAGCTCAGGATGAAGAGAGATTTATTTTTCTCTGTTAGTTTTCTCTGTTAACTTGATAACACAACCAACGTGGATTTTGGAGCCATTTTTGTGAGATATGTGTGAAAGAAAATGGATAGTTAACAAGAATATCAAACCAGAACTGTGCTACATGCCCACAAAAACAAAGGAATCCTCAAGAAAACCAATGAATATGCAGAAGTCCTATTCGAAAAGCCACTGGGATGCTCAGTGTGGTTATAATTTAGATGGATTTGAGCTGGCGTGTGTTTATGGCCACCCTCCAACAACACTAAAGGGACAGGCCAAGGATGACACTGGGATAGTTATTTCCTGCAAGTGCCAATGTTTTCTGGAAGATTTTACAGTGCTGCTGTTACCTTTGAGGTCCAGGTTGCGTGCGCCATTGGAGTGCTGAGTAACGGTGCGTGAGTCAATCTTGAGTGTGTGTACATTGTTGGCATCCCGGGACACCACCACATTGTGCCACTGGTTGTCGTTGAGTGGTTTGTCTGAGTTGCCCTTCATCAGCGACGGGCCATTGCCGAGATCAAAGACGTAATGGATGTACCTTTGAAGAAAGACGTCAGGATTAGGACTGTGTTCCTAACTCTTGTAACTCAACAGCGGTGCACGAGTTAAACAAACTCATTTGTTTCAGGCACTTTTTATTCCAGGAAAATTGAATTTTATATCAAATCTTCCTTGGACGACTTTTTTCCTAAATTTTCTCCAAGATGCTGTAAGAACATTTTTTGGGGAAAATATTAACAGTTTATGTAACTGTACTTGAAAACTGTGATTTGTTTTGGAGTTTTTTCTGGCTGGTTAAACATGTAAATATAGATACCTACTTTATCTAAAACTCTGTGCTTGCCCACAGGCAGATGAGGTGGCACAGTTCCCTTCACACAAATATGGCTGTCTTTTGTGTTGTGGGTTAAAGCTATTGTGCTTGTTTCATTCAAGGTATGTGATTTTTTTTTCTACCTTGATTCCAATTCCTTTATGTAGCCTCTTGTCTTTTCGGGGCAGAAGCAGCTCAGGCTTTTGTGTTATAACGATGCCGAATTCAGAGCACAAGGGAAGAGACAAACACTACCAAAAGCCTCTTTTGGAGACCCCAATTATAAGCAGCTTTTAGGTTGATGCAATTCACAAGTCCAACCACTTTATTTTGGGGTTGTGATGGCTTTGTCAAGTCTTTGTAGAAAAAAAACAACCTGAGAAAAACCAGATATCTCTACTTCCTGTTGACCGACCACTAACAAGCTACAGCATGCGAAGCTTTCAGCTGAGCTTTTAAGATGACTGATTATGATTACCCACAAACATACTCTAAACTAAGTTACACCGAGCCCACTCTGATTCATAGCAGCATTAAATGACTCACTGATCTGTGGGGAAAATATATGTGCTTATGTGCTCTAAGTAAAAACAAGGGCTGGTGGACAGAAATCTGCAGAGCGCAGGGGAAAAGCAAGATCATCTTTTTTAGGCATAGCATACAATAATGAAAAAACATAAAATGATTTAGACAATTAAGAAAAACCCAAGTAAAACTCACCCCTTTACCAGTTCCACAACTATAAAGTCGCTCCCATCTCCGGAGTTGAAGAGCATCAGGCCATCAGGCGTGGTGGTTTTAAACTGAAAGAACAGGTGCATGGAGGCGTACGCTTGTAACGTCGCTAATGCTAAGTAGCTGCCTTTTGTTCGAAATGTCACCGGATCCGCAATGATGTGGCGCATGCCAAAGCGGGCATTCAGCTCGCAGTAGGAGATGTCCCCGTTTTTACACTGGTCTAGATATGGCACACTATTGAAGGTCAGGCCCTGCAGATGGCCAATGAAGTTTGAGGGGACCACGGATATGAAGCGGCGCTCAGTCATGATGCCCGTCTCAATGTTGTGGAACTCAAGACGTGTGTGGGCACCAGTCATCTGGCCTAAAAATTGTGGATAACAAAGACAAAAAAACATTAGCAGATGGTACTACATTTCATTATTATTAGCCTTTATTAATTTATTTTATAATTATTATTATTATCTTTACAGTATAGTAATCAGTTATATTGCTGATCTGCGCTAAACAATACAGTTGTGTTTCAGGACAGATAAGGAGTAATGGTCTTGGTAAACTGCCGATTAAAATCCTTTCCCTACTAAAACGCGGAAGAGCCTGCAAGGCATCTCTTGGCATCATTTCCTTTTTTCTTTCCCAGGCACTAGTTTGTGAATAATGTCAGTCTTCAGAGGGTTGATTTTCGCTAATGGTCTCGACATGCACACTCTTTTTTTTTTCCTCTTCATCTACCACACACCCTCAAACTCACCTTTTCGCTCAGCCTTTGCCCTCCCATCCTTTCGCCTGAGGCCACAATGTTATGTGTGCCTCTGATGCCACCTTGTATTTGACCTTTCATCCTTCTCTTGGATGCAGGCAGAACCAATTTCTTTGAACTTTGTTCATTGGCTTGCTCACTCATGGTAAGTAAAATAGAAATCCCAAAAAAGCTCTGTCTGTATTCATCCTCGAATATGTATGTATCCTTTTGCTTTTTATACATTTTTATGGCTTTGCCAGGCTTTGCAGCTAAGGTACCTGGCATTTAAAGGCTTTAAAAATTAGATATAGCGTAAGTCACTGTGGGATGCTTGGAAGGTTGTTATGGAGATTGGGAATTGGGTACAAACATCTTAAATTTAGCATTATTTGCTAATAAACGCTTGCCAGCTGAATTGGCATTATCTCTAAATATGAGTTCAACAATAAAAATGTCTCATTCACTTTAATTCTAATTTGTCACTTTTATGTCTCAAATCAGATGTTTTAATGACAACTAGCAAAACAGCTGCTCTGAGCCTGTGGGTACATACATTATCAGCAGAACACGTGGATTTGAGAGTGCAGCACCACGCTCATTTACAGCATCTCACACCAAATGAATCCTCTGTGTCCTAATCACAACTAACCTTCCACTGTGACGTTATCCACAGACAGCTGTAGGCTCTTGCCTCTCCGCACCACCTTCACCATGTGCCACTCGTTATCGTTCAGCTTCTGCCCCGCAAACAGTGTCTCGGGTCCTTTGCCTGTTGTAGGGGGAGTTAAAATCACAAAACAGCACAGCAGAAATGATGTGTGCGCCTACCAACCCCCACCCCAACACCTTCCACCTCCACCTCCCAGCCACCCCCCCAACACACACACACACACAGGTCACACACTGTAGGTGACAGGGTTGGTAGAGAAAACCTGCATGTTTGCAAAACACATTCGCACTATTGATTTTCTCACTATGCAAGGCATGAAAGGAACTGAATATCTAGCCCGACACACGCTGAGTTGCAGACATTATATGAAGGTATGTCCCGCTTTCACAAAGCATCTCGTGTCTCAGTTCAGCACACAGAAGACTCTCCTGATGTGCTGCATAAGTGGAGGAGACCAGGTGGTTTAACTGCTCACCCCTAAAACCTCCCTCCACCACTCTCCTCCCTAATACTCTCTTTCCATTTCTCTGCTCCCAGTTCTCATCTCCTCAGCTCTACCACTAAAGGAGACACAGGTTTGTGGAATGGCATATGGTTTTGCTGAGATGCTCTATAGAGAAATATTTACATAAGAATGTTTTCAAAGTGGGGAGAAGGCTATTTATAAGCTGCGAATGACGGAGCTTGATTTCCTCAACATCAGAAAAAACTGCTGGCGTGAGGTACCAGCAGCAGAAAAACAGAGTGGGTTTTCATTCGGATAGCTGTCATGAATGCAGCAATGATCTACTGATTTTATTCTTCGCTAAAAGTCAAAGTAGGAGCAGGTTTTGTGGAAGAGCAGTGCCAAATTTTGTGGACTGAATACAGATGAGTCCAGATAAGAGTAAAGGCTATGGCCAAAAAAAGTAAAATCCTTATATCACATGGATTAAGACTCTAAATGAAGGTCTAGCTGTAGTGGACCTGGGGTGATCAATATAATCAATGATCAGAGAGAAGAAAGAGAGTTTTTGTCAACAACAATATAATGATGGGAAACTTTCACCTCAGTGGCAGGGGGACACACTGAAATAGTAGAAAGCCAAAAGACACCAGTCACTTTCATTTAAGCCACCCTCACTACTATCCATGCTTTTAGGTGGCTCTGAAGTAGAGTGAGGGCCATTGAGGCAGATCAATAGAGACACAATGACATCAAAAGACTGTGGCTTTCTTACACCATTAGCACTGATGATTTGCTTATTTTGAGTCTAATATTTGCTGTCCCACTCCAATTCCAGGGCCACTGCCTCATTTCTGACTAGTTAGCCGGCTGGAGCTGGAGTGTGCAGCTGCTCGAGTGGATGATGTAGTACAGCCGGGTGAAATATGACGCTCCCTTTCCCAGTTCTGTGTGAAATTATTTAGTCTAGAGGAAAAAAAGAATGTACCATCAATTGATGGCCCCACTTGGCAAGTAGAGACACTGCCCACTGGAGAACCATTTTCCCATTTACCCCTGTCCCTTTTTCATTATATTGTTTTTTCATTATTTTTTTTTTCCTTTGGCTACATAAAATGTGAAAGAAACACTTTGATCCCTCATATGTGAAAGGAAGAGGCTGCCATATCGATGCAAAGAGAGCAAGTGCGGAGGAAAGTTGCAAGCAGAGAAATTAAAGCTGATACAAAGATATGCAAGAGTGCAGAGATAAAATGTGAAAATGGATGACAGCGTAGAAAGAAGAAAAGAAACCTACAAAAACCTAAGAAAAAAAGTGCAACAGAGCTGCAGTAGAGCTAGCTGGCTGATGTAAGAGTGTAAAAGTTAGAAAAGTACAACAAAAATGAATGGGAACAGCTACAGCTTCAGAATGGAGTCCATGTAATATTTATTTTCCCTGGCTTCTACAGGCCACAGGAGAGCCAGGTCCACTGCTACCCACACAGCAAGAGTCATTTGGCTATAATACCTCTAACAATGGGGGACAAAAATGTATGCTCCTCTGGCCGAGCTAGCCAAGCAACGAAAAGCTCTGGGCAGAAGGTGGTAAAAGTGCAGCCAGGGACCCGTTAGCCTGTATGGTCAAAGTTGGAAATAATGACAACACTGGAGGGAAAGCACAGATAAGGTGGGGATGCAAGTCCACTGTCAAAGGTTAAAGACGAGTTTTGCTGACTTTTGTTGATTTTAAAATAAAAATGCTTTCAGTTAAAGCAGTTTAATACCTATGTGGGTAAGAGAGGTTAAGTCTGTAACCGATGATTATCTGATTTTGTGCTACAAACAGCATGAATCCACAAAATGAAGAGCACTGTGAACAGAGCTGTTAAGCCTTGCTGAGAAGGTGGAGATGTGTAGATTGTTCTCTGTAGCTCTAAAGGCTCACTGCTGCTCCCCCTCCTTGTCCCACTACCCTGTTCAATTTTTCAAACTTATACAATGTTAAAAAAAACATGTTTTTAGAAAACAATTACAGTAAGTGTCAAGTTCAATGACATTTTTTGACTACTTTTTAATAAAATGTCAACTTCTGTTTTCTTGTTAAAGTATTACTCCTTTTAGTGTAAAGCTGCAGCGCTAGAGAATGCTTGAAATGTCACCATCACTAGGTTTAATTACAGTAAATATCTAGATATGCATATAATCGTGTTACCTCATTAAGCGCTAGTGACTTAACAGATCTTTGTTTTATTTAAATTTTCACTAAAACTTGAATGAATTTAATGTCCTGATCCTAAACCCATAGGTGATCACTGGAGAACACAGACCGCCTCAAACCGCATGTGATGAAGTTTGTGGTAATATTGTTCGCAGTTAAATTAAGTGAAGTCTTACTCCACTGCCCAGGTAACAAGGCAAACAAGAAAACTAAGGACTTGCAGTATGGGGTTAAATGAGCCACTAAGCTGGTAATGTAGCCACTCTCAGAGAGAAGTACTCCTTGGTGAAAAAACAAGGAGGGGAAGAGGGCTCGTTAATGAAGAAGCTGACAATTATTAAAATGAAATTAATTCTCATTCTGCCACTTGTGCCTTCTTACTCTGTCTTGATCAGCAGGGCAAAGGGCTGTGATCATATAAACAGAAGCTCCTTGTGCCTCTATCTCTCCCATTCCTTTGTTCACTCTGGTCACTTTTCCTTACACCTTCTAAATGCATCACAGAGGCACTGAAAAGAGTAAAAATAACTAAGATTGTGGACTACTTTCATTGACTGTGTCAGCTCACCATAAGTGAGAGGTGTGATGTTTGCTGGCTGTTGCGTAATTACCAGCAGTCATCCATCATTGGTTGCTGTTTTCTCTCTGTAAACAACCTTGATTAATGCAATCAGATCAATGCAACACAGGTCCTCAGCCAGTGGCTGCAGGTTGTTGCCATCAGCCTCTATACAGGCTGTGAAGCTGCTGGTGCAACAGCAAGTACTTGAGCACAGTTGTACAATTATTTTGTCTAAACTCTGATCACGACAACTTATGAGAGAATCGCTTATCATCACTCAGCGAGCAATGGTGATAACATTTCTATCACGACAATCAAGAAATAAAACATGAAAAATGTTTGTTTTCTTTTACTTTGCAAAAATAGCAGAGATCCAGATATCTCTTAGACCACTGATAATATGTGTAGCTAGAAGAAGAATCTGACAGTTTGAATATCTCGCCCTGCCTAATGACTTTTCTTATCCCTGTTCATATTTGTCACAGACACCACGACTCCAAGCCCCTTTATTAAACATGGTATGTGTCACTTAAATTCTTTTGCATTTTGCACGACATCAGAGCTTTGTGTGGTCCTGTTAACATCTCGCTGTCACATAGAATTAGTTCCAAATAATAATGGCTATATAGTACACCAAGCAAGCTTTCTGGCATGATTATTAAGTCAACCAGTGCACCAAAGTCTGGCCAGAGGGAGCAAAGCCAGTCTGAGATTTGCTGGGCTAATGTGCTTGCCAAAACGACAACGCCACAGCACACCATCACAGGGCCACAGGCAGTCTCTAGTAAGTTTGCTGCTGGTGTAACAGTGGACGACTGGGAAAGCAGCAATGAGTCATGCATTCGTACATAGAACCAAGCCACGGAGGCCGTTTATCAGGGTTGCTCAAGCATATGCAGTTAGTGTGTTTAGATTGCAGTGGTCAGGGGCAACTGCAGGGTGCGTCTGCAAGTTAAAGGGTCAAATTGGTCTAGGGGCAACTGACTGTGATGATGTTTCAGATCTAACAAGACAGCTTATACCCCGATCTACTCAGATTAAAGAAAAAAAAAGTTAAAATGCCACAGGATTCACATCAAATGTAGCAAAAAATTTATATTCCAGCATCAGTGTAGCACTGAAAAGTCCCCAATTGGCTATCACATAACAAAACAAATGTAAATGCAATGCATGTATTATAGGATAATGTTGTTCCCTGATTGCACCGCTTTTTTTTTAAATCTCATCACTCAACCAACTGACCAGGTCAACCTGAGCTACTATCTTGGTTGAGCTCCAAAAGAGTAAATCTCCATGAATCATATCATTTTATGATGCTTGGCAGAATGTGCTGTCTTTAACGATGGGATACAAAGGTAAATACCAGCCTAAGCTCTGTGATTTGAATTCCCTGGAAGAAAGCACAACCCTGACTAGCTACTGCTCTGGACTTTCGAGGTCATGAGCTTCTGCAAAGCCATGCACAAATTTATGCATTCACATAAATGCACACACTTGCAAGCACTCGTGGGAAAAAGGTAAATCTAACAGTGGACTACAGTCCAATTAAAATAAGCTCAAGAAAGAACCTTACTGCCATTTGTTTCATTCTTGGCTCAGCAGCCCCACTCTGAGGGAGAAAAACAGGAGAATGCTGATTCTGTGTCACTGAACTGACGAAGCCAGAGAAAAGGGAGACTCAGAGGGGCTTGTGCAGTCGGGAGCAAATGGAAAATGAGAAGATCGTGGATACCAAATGACTGGAATTGATTTTTCATGCAAAGTGGCATAGAAAACAGAGCCAGAGAAACCAATGCTGACCAGGGGGAATTGTAATGCTTGGCTTCTCCACGAATTCATATGGTAAAGAGGGCCACTGAAAAATCTGCTTAGCAAGACAGACAGGTGCTGTAATCATATATGTGTGTGTGTGTGTGAGTGTAAGACTTGCTTATGTTCATGATTAGCATTTCACTAACAGGTGATAGACCTCAGGCAACCCCCCTTTGTGCACCCATCTGGTAAAGCACATTGTGGGCTCAACACACTCCAGTGTTCACACTCTCTCACACACACACAAGTATGCAAAGAAATGTGAAAGGGAATATGGAGTTTTAATGTAGGTAAAAATGATATACATCCTCCTCTTTTAAAATGAACTAAGGGCCATTATTAAGCAGGAGTTTGTTTGCTGCCCCTTACCAAGTATAACACAATCTAAGAGATCTAAGAGAAAAAAACAATTCCTCTCATATTTACATGAAAATTTCTCTAAATGTTAAAAACACAAAAAAATAGCCAAATAGTGATAGCAAGCAATGATAACATAGTAAATGTGATATTTAGGTGATAATTCAACCAATAACAGTCCCTGAACAAAGTTGACTTTTTAAAAAAAATTCAGGAATAAGAAAATATGAATTGGAGGTGGCAATGAAAATACAACGCTGGTATGTGTACGACTCAGATTTTGCCCCCAACAGAGCAACAGAGAAGATTTATGAGGACTAGTTAAAGGCTGACAGCCTATAGCTATTTTATAGACAGGGGAACTTTACAGAGCTTTGAAAATTTAAAAAGAAATTACAACTTGGAGACCGAGGGGTTTTTTTTTTAAAGATATGTATAAATGAGGCACTTGGCAAATGAAATTATTAGGGAAGGGTTGGGCAAAGTGGATGATATATTAAATGTCTTCCTATCAGTACACAAACAAGAAAGCAAGCATAAAACAATATCAAAACTTTACAGGGGCCTCCAAGAGTCCTCAAAAGCAAATATCAAACTTATTAAAAATAAATGGGAGCGAGAAGGTGGAACAGGTAAAACAGGAAGGATAACAAAAGTTTAAATCACAAAAGAAAACCACCTTTATACACAGCTATGGGTAAAAAAAAGGGTACTGATGGACAGAAAAAGCACCAACCCTGCGAAGATACCGGTGCAGGCCTTTCATCTTTGGGTAAGTGTGGGTAAGCTTTGGGACAGTACGGGCCAGGCAAACGCACACTTATCCCACATGGAGCTCAAGCGGGTGTGCACACACAGGGCCCAGAGCAGTTTTGCCCTCTGGGTTCCCTGCATGGGATTTTTATATGCAAGTCTACTTTGAATTGACCACAGAATACCCATGTGGGAAACACAGCAGTTTAGCCCTTTTAGGACCCTAAGAGTGAATACTGTGGTTAACCCACTGTGGGTTGCCCATAGCAAATGTAGATGGAGCTCTGTTGGCCTCTTTGTGAATTAGCCCATGCAGGCCCAGAAGCAGTTTTACCTTGAGAGGCCCCCATCACATTTTTCTCTGGCCAAAATGGGTTTGCCAATAAAAACCCATACTGGGACTCCAAAGGGCAAAACTGCTGCCCGCCCTGTGTAGGAACACCTACTTGGGCCCTGCGTGGGATAACTGAGTTTATCAGGCCCACACAGCGTACTGATAACCTATCCACTGTGTTCCTGCACAGGCATGTTTGTAACTGTGACTACTGAAGAAAATGAAACTATAGAACATTTTTTAATACACTGACAGAAATACAAGGCTGAGAGAAGATGATTGATTGAAAACCTGAAGAAAATAAAAGTGAAACTGGACCTTGTTCATAAACTGCAAAAGACCTCAAGGAGCAAAAGACATATGCCATTTTGCATGATAAACTATCTTGTTTGAAAGGATTTGAGTTTTCCTTTGTGTGTGTTTGAGGGCAAGTGACTCTATAGTGAAGTGGTTTACATGTTCAACTATCATCTTGGAATTGCCAGGGATGAAGGGTTTAAAAATCTGCCAAGTCACCTATCTGGTTACTTTGACTTGATGAAGTTACTTTTTCTGTTCCAATTAATGTTCTGATGCACGCTACATCCAACTGGTGGCAGTAATGTACCATGTTGCAATGTGGGCCATGCACGATGGGGGTAGAGGAGTCGATACCTAGTATATAGGTATACTGTGGGTATGCTGCTACTCTCTGCTTAGTGTGGGGAGCCCATACTATGGGCTGTCCCACTGGGATCCATGTGGACCCAACGTGCGGGGCCAAGATATGCCGTACATATCAGGCTGGTACTGGGGCCTCACAGTGGACTGTCCATTGCAGGGCGTGTGGGTGAATGTGTAGGAACAAATTGCTAAAGGTTATATGGATTATCTGTAGCCAAAGAAACAAACAGAAACTGTTTTGGGTATTTCTTTTGTTGTTTTTGTTTTTTGGAATAGCATTTAAATGCAGAACTTTACAAAGAGCAATTTAATCCAGACCTTTAATTCAGAACTGTAACACCACAGCTGTTAAACCAAACTGGACTAAAATAGAGTACAAGTACAAAAAAGTTATCACTGAAAATTAATTTCCTTTTCTATACTAAAGCTGAGAGCTTATTAAATAAACAATAAACAAAAACCAGATGACGCCCAGTGTTGCTCTTGTAATCACCACCTATTGATCGGCAATGTCCCTTCCGTGCTTTCCAATTTGTTAAGAATAATAAAAAAGAAAAAGGCAAAGCAGACAATATAAAAGTACAATATAAACCAATAATGCTTTTAGAAATATTGGTTTAGCCAGTACAGGAATAGCAATCAATCAATATACTTGATCAGTTTCACCTTGCGATGTCTCATTATCTATATAGAGCCATGTTTGTTGCTAGTGTTAAAAGATTGATTTTCGTGCACCAAAGTAGTTACAGCTGTAACAATGAGAAGCTGGTGGGTGTTTCTTAGGTGTACTGTAGGCAGTGAACTGAGACTACATGGTCTTCTTCCTTCCTACATTTGTGGGAGGTGCGTGTATGAGTGTTTGTGAGTGAGAGAGAGGGAGTGAGCAGAAGCGGGTGAGAGCTTACGCTTCCGTTCAACCTTGCAGAGGAGAGCGGTACATGCTGTGCACAATAGCTACATCTCCCACACACAAACATGTTGTCCTGTTTTCATACTGTACAAAAACAGGCCACTGCTCCTAACTGGATGATTGGGATCTCTGTGTTTAAGCTTGGGTGGATAACCATTAAAGAGAATGAAAGAAAGTAAGAGGAACCTATTTTCAAAGAAGTACTGTTAAAATTTTAATTCAGGCCTTGGGTTATGGCGTTGGTGGTGGTGAGGGGAATGAAGGCAATGAGAGGGCAGAATATGTGTGTGGACAGAAGATGATGACAGGGATGCTGTGTCAGCACTGCTCTTTTTCTGGCCAAGAATGTGGCACAGGAGCGCCGCGGGATAATTTGATGACACGTTTGTGTGTAGGAAAGTGACCTAAGCGAGGAGGAGGCGATATGTACGCGAATGTTCGTGTCTATCCACCTGTACTTTATATCACAATTATCTGGAAAACATATTGAGCTTTGAGGACTTATTTGTTAGATTTACATATTTTTTATGATGGTTTGAGTGTGCCAACGTGTGCGGTGCATTAGAGTGTTTCGCAGTTTAGTGCCAACCCCATGTCCCCTCTCTCCTTTGCCATCTGTGCTCCTGGCATGGCTCCTTAGTGTCGGTAATGAAGAGGAACCACCCCCACTCCCATCTTCCCTCCCATCCCCTCCACCCACCCACCCCTCTCTCTCACTCTTTTGCTTACTTGTCTGGCTCTCTAACAAACCTTTTCCTTTAACTGTGTTCTCTTTACCCTAAAATGACTTTACTACCTACAAATCTCCATACACTCCTCAATTCCCAAACTCGCTGCTTTTGAAACATCCCCCTGAACTGCAGCTCCCGTGAATCTGCTTGACTTGATATTGATTCTTCTTTAAACAGAGCCTCTCAGCATGGTGCCTCTTAAGTTCAAACGGTTGAAAGCCTACTTCCCACCCAAATGAACAAATCCTATAAAT
This sequence comes from Oreochromis aureus, assembly GCF_013358895.1. Taxonomy (NCBI): domain Eukaryota; kingdom Metazoa; phylum Chordata; class Actinopteri; order Cichliformes; family Cichlidae; genus Oreochromis; species Oreochromis aureus. The sequence goes on from NC_052944.1 coordinate 9,091,451, forward strand.
ACTTCACATTTGTGTTCTAAAACCCACACTCACAGCCTAACATTATATATACTGACACACAAATATATGTAATCACACATAAACCATACACATATATCACATACGATAATATGAAATGCTATGTAATTGGTCTTATATTAGCTATTCCCTAAATCAGTATTGAAGCCAAATTCAGTTTAATTAAACAGCACATTTAAAAGTTGTTTCATGTCAGCAAAGCTGCAGTTAGTACAACCTGTGTTTCAGTAGCTTCTTGAACTACCTGTAGCAGCAATAATTTGAAGTGATAATTGTCTACATCTAAGTTTCTTCAAGTTTCATTGTAGAGGAATCCTGACTCACTATTCTTGACAATGTTGCCTCAGTTCATTGAGGTTTGTGGGCATTCATTCATGCACAGCTCTCTTAAGAGGCCTCCACAGCTTTTCAGCTGGGTTGCAGTCTGGACTTTGGGGAAACAGGAACACTTTTGTTCTGTTCTTTCAAGCCCAAATCATTACCCCTCCACCACTGTGTTCGACAGTTGGTATGAGGTGTCTGTGCTGTTATTCTGTGTTTGCTTTTCACCAGACATGCTGCTATGCATTACGACCAAATGTCTGTGCTTTGGCCTCATCTGTCCAAAGAACAGAAGTCCAGAAGTCTCGTGGTTTGTGGTTTTTTGAGATCCAACGTTAACATGGAAAATGAGGCCTGTAGAGTTCGAGATGTCGCTCTGTTTATTGGAAAGATTTCTGCTTTCTTGGAGATCCTCACACTTGGTGATGACCAATTAATTAAGTGCAATTAATCAGCAGCACCTGGTTCCTATTTAACTTCTGAATTCTTAGGTAAGCAGTGAGTGTGTACTTTTTCACACAGGGTGCTATGAAAACATTTTCCCATGATTGTATTTGACACATTGTTGCTAAAGTTTCCATCCAACTCTGAAAGGAACACTTGGAACTCACATACAGAACCCTGTCATTACTGAAAAGATGTCTATTTAAATCTGTCTTTAACAAATCATGTTTTATTTTTAATTTTTTTTGTGACTGACCCTGAAACAGAACCAAGTTACAGTATTTTTAAGTATTTTTGCTTATTCTGCAGAATGAACTGACATTAGGAAAACAACACAACGACTTCAACTGTAAGTGAACTATTGTGTAACTGGTTTATCCACTGCCTCTGCTCTTCTACTCTCTACTTAAAACCAACACTCCCTGGTTCTCCATCACTCCCTTGTTTCTCTGAGAAGCATTTTTGGGGGCAGTAGTTCAGGAGGTTTTGGACGCCCTGCCTTTCCAAACCACAGGTTCAGTGCACTTTTCCTCATGTTTGCCTCTAATGAGCCCTCCCTTGTGCCAGCATAGCCTGGAGCAGATGGGATGGTTCAGCATGGCATCACCAGCCGACACAGTGGCATGTCAAACAGGCGGTCATAGGCCTGAGCATGCCAAGCACAGTCATACTCTACCGCCATATGGGAATAATGTGCACTGAGATCACGCTGGATAGGCTGACAGAGTGGGATACATGGCCTGAGTCGCCTGCAAATCAGAACAAATGCCTATGGATGCTTAAGCATATATGTCTAAGTCTCAAGGAACAAACAAATGACTATTTACCAGGCTGAGGTCAAGGCTTCAAACATGCTCAGAGTACTACTGTAGACACTCATTTGTTCACACATGCTCTCTACCCCACTAAGCTGCAGACACGTACTGTGCACTCACAAATTTGCAAACAGACACACTCACACACACACGCACAATCCACTCCATTCATCAAATGGCAATAAAAGACAGACACACAATTCTATACTACGCTTACCAGCCCTGGCAGTTGCTCCCATTTACACACCAATAGAGGCACACGCACCACACACCCTCCCCTCTGTCCTCTGCAGACTGTGATGATGGCCTGTGTTTGGGAGGTTAATGGCTGTTTGCTCCCCACAACCTTCACACTTGATTACTCAAGTCGACTGCTGTCTGGACTGTGGGGGACATCTCCAGGACACCACAGCCCTTCCTGCCACCACTCTCATAAGTATGCCCTGTTCATTAGAAATGTTAATGAAGTTTGAGGACACAGTGTGCAAAGTGCTGGGAAATGATCCTCAGTGTTATTAGACCACAGCATTAGAAATGATTTAGCAGTGCCTTAAAAAACATAAAATAAAGGAGGAAAAGTACATCTTGAAAGATGGAGGAAGTGTTCTGCAGTATGCAGGTCACATTTTTATCTATTGCATTTTTAAAAAATTCATTGTGGGCTTTGCACTGCACTGCATATGATGACCGTCTGATTTCCATTTGAAAGTAAGGAAATGTGCTGTATGGATAATTTTCGAAATTACTATAAAGTGTGGGAAATTACACACCCACAGAAGTGTTGCAGTTTTTAGAAAAAGTGCCACAACTTCAAACGCTGCATAAAATATCTGTTCCCCAATGTGGTTAACTTGGCAGTATTAAAGCAAACAGACCTTTTAGTCTTTACATAGAGAGCCTCCAGTGTTGACACTCGTCCCAAAGTGTTCGAAGTGCAGGTAAGAGGCAAATTCACTACAAAAAAATAAAATCAATATATATGGTCATTATCCAGTGACCTTTTTTTCTCCAAGTAGTCACGGTAGCAACGCTTTGTTGAAAGCTAAGGTCTGGAACCCATTAGTAATCTGCTAAAACTAACACTTGCTCTTTATTAGTGGCTTGCACAAATGATAATGTTCTGTAAACTGAATACTTCTGATTCAGTATATTGGCCACGTTACAGGTTTCTGTAGCTCTCTTGGTCTGAAAAATATCCAGTTTGTTAAAAAAGAATTTGATGAGCTGACTTCTGAAGTTGAACAGGTGTGCTTGTTTAATTGAAATGAAGAGCGGGCCTGTGGGAAACACATTTTACACCGCTGAGTGTTGGTGTAAGATGATTAAAGAGTACATTTGCACACCAACTTTATACAGGAGAAATACTAACGTAGTCACAGTATCGTAATGAGCAGATATCCAAATAGATAATTTAAGTAATCATACATTTGTCAATAAAACAAGGCACAAGGCAGGTAAAAGACTTGGAAATAGCCTTGCAGAGCAAAGATTTGAGTACATAGTTCATGATGTGCTATTTTTTTAATGCACTGGTTGTTTATCTTGCAGTACTGAACACACCAGTCTATGTTCTATTAATTATAGCCACGGGCACACGATTTAAATTATGTCCTGTTTAAATTATCTGTGGATTTGGTTAAAATATATACAATGCATACATAATCATGTAAACAGAAAAGACTGCAGGCCGCAGACATGGGTGATAACTAATTTTGAAAAATCTATTATTTTGCTTTTACAACATCCTGCGACCTTAAAAATAGAAGCACAGAAAAAAAGGTAAAATAATTATGCAAATCCACATGAAAAAGATAATTCATGAAATTTCATTTTGCCACTCAGCGTATGATGAGGCCATAAACAACTGAGTTATTGTTCAGTGGTTTTAAAATGCTTTCAGTGATATTACACAGTTTTTTTTGCAACAGAATGCAGCACTACTAGATTTGAATCACTTACAAAAATCTGCTCCCTGCTATCCACAAATGTCTCATATATGTGGTGAAAATTGAATTTACAAAGGTAAGACTATGCAAATGACGCCTTATTCGGAGACCCAGGGGTGCCATTTTATGATTCATGACTGGTAACTGTGTTAACTACCTTCATTGACTTTCAGATGCAGAAGTGTCTTGTTTAAAAATGAGCTATGCAATGTCTAAATTGGAAGGAGTATTTTGGCTGAGCCACAATATTATATATATTATACATGTGAGTCTGGATAGAGTGCCTTGTATCCTTCTGCTCTGCAGGCATTGGTGAAGCACCATTTACTAAATGGCTATTATGTACATATAGCAAATGTGGGAATGGAAGCAGAAACAACTTTTCTACTCTGGTGGGATGTGGTGTGCAGGAGGGCCGAGGGTTCTTCAACTGGGGCAAGTGACCCATTTGGACATGATATTTTTTCTGTAAGAGCAAAGGCTCGTAGCAGATATAGTTACATAAGACTCCAGAAGTTCATATTGTTTCTATGGCAAGAGACAGGGTTTTATTTTGATCTTCAGCGTTATCAGGATAAGACCTCTTTTGATGATAATGCCATTTGGCTCCTATCTTAAGATATCATATTTTCTGACTCACAGGAGCGCAGGCCTATCGCTGCAGATCTAATGAAAAGCTGGGTGTGTTTCTGTGCATGCGTGTGTGCATTTATGTCTGCATGCATGCCATCTAAATGGCAGCCATCTGCTAACAGCAAAGATGGCTGTGATGGAAAGGAAAGATATAAGCAGAAAACAGAGATAAAAATACAAGGAGACATCTATATGGTGATTCTCCACTTCGTCTCTCCCGCTCTCTCTTCCCTTTCCCCCCCTTTTTTTGTTACAGCTACTGCCTATATTTCTATGCGCCTTTCCCTGATTCAAAACTACATTTCCCAACTCCATAAAGTAACTCGCCCCGTGTGCAGGAGCTCCAAGGACAGAGTCACTTTTTTGTCAGGAACTGTGGAATCGGGAGGGATGTGTTTTGTCGACGCATGGAACGGATTGGGGAGTGGTAAGTGGGGGGTCTGGTAGTCAGTTGAGTACATGGTTGCATGCTGACACAACAGCAAAACAGCCCTCCTACGGCCACATCCAAAATATCTCCTGCATGGTGCTGCATTACAAAAAAAAAAAGACGAGAGGTGGCTGAGTGTGTGTATAGACTACAAAACTCTGTGTGTGTGTGTGTGTGTGTGTGTGTGTGTGTGTGTGTGTGTGTGTGTGTGCGCATGTGTGTGTGTGTGTGCGCGCATGTGTGAGTGTGTGCGTTGATGATGGGGAGGGAGAGAAGAGAAATAAGAAGCAGGGAGGGGAGCAGCAAACAGATTATGTCCCCCAGCCATGATTATCTACGCCTGCCGCTCTGACCCCCCGTGCCAATTACCAAGATAAGGCAGCCTGTACCCATGTGTGTGCATGTACAGGAGTGTGTCTGCTTTCCTTTCGTTGAAGAAAAATATGTGATGTTTGGTCGTTCATAGGGCATTTGTATTCACTGGTAGCTATCAGGGACCACACAGGTTTTACTTCCCACTGTTCTTGCCCCATTGCAGGAGGGCTGTAGGTGTGGTGCTTTAGAATGATGAAATAGCTTCTCTTGATAGTTTCTAGAATTGCAGATGGCCAAGAATACTTGTTTGAGTCAGGAAGATGTTGAGAGGACAACTGATTGATTTCGAAAAGCAGGAAATGAATCATACATTTTCTCCATCCTCTCTAGAATTTTAGAGCTCCTGCTGGAGCTTCAAAGACAGGCAACTCCCATCTTCCCTTTCCTACTGCCATCTGTGCCCTGCCTCTTTGCTTTGCCTTTTCATCCTCACCCTCCTTTGCATGCTTCTTATCAGTGCCTGTCATCTTCTCATTTTTTTAACTCCCTCTCTTTACATCTCTCTTCCCCACAGGTCCCGTAGGGGATGCTGATTTATGATTTGAACCGCATTTCCCAACATGCTGGAGTAAGAGGGTCTGATCCCACGGGACAGCCATCAGTCCTGTAAGACAGCATGGGTCTCGACAGCTCCAGGTTGGTGCCAGTTCTCTCATTAGAATCTCCGCAATGAGTCAACATGTAGGCTGTCACTAAAGCCTCATAGCGCTGAAAGGAGGCACAATGACCACCTGGACTACTGTGATGCCACTGAGGGAGCCACAAGACAGCTCAAGACAAAGATCCTGGGGGAGGCGTGGTGGTTTATGGAGCACTATCTGTCTGTAATATCACATACTGTGCGTGGCAAAGTCAGGAACACTGTTACCTAAAGGCCTAGGCACACATTTTCCTGCTTCACAAATCAGTGCTTCGGCAAAGCCTATGCTTTGATAATATGCATTTAAAAAAAAAAATCTAACACAATTCATTGGCCAATGTTGATGGCCCCCGTTCATTTGCAGGATCCCATCAGTTGTGAAAGCTGCTTTTGTTTTCCTGTTACCATAATTCTGAAATGAAATGAAACTCCTATGTGGATAGGAAAAGTATTTTTTTTTTATTTCAGTACTTATCACTAATCCCAACATATGATGTCCAGCTATCTGTAATACAGAAGCACTAAAAAATTAATGAGATTTGCAGTATTGCATACTTTATTTTTTTTAATATACAGATAGGGACACAATTATTATTATCACTATGAAATTTAAAGTTTTTGTCAAAATTTTGTGCTTTTTTAAAGTGCTTTTTGAACAGAGCAGGGGATTTTCAACATTGGATTTCTAAACATACTAGTTTTCAAATAGAAATAATAAATAATTTCTATTTGCACAACATAGAATTATTTCACAATAAAGCAAAAACTACTAGGGTCAATATTATTAACCCTCTGAAAAACTGAACTTTTTTTTAGTGAGCCACAGCAGAAACTACTGCTGTGCAATGATGTGCTTTAATGTTTTAATGCTTTTAGATGTAAAATCAAGTTAATTTTCCAATTTCAACCTGAAGAGTTTGAAGTTTCACTTGAGAAAGCATCGTGCCAAAAAAGTTGAAACTTATCACAAAACAGGAGATGAATATGCAAATTTATTGCAGAATTTCTAAGTGTCATGAACTGGAGTGATAATTATTATTAAGAAATTCCAAGAGAACTACGCAGTTGAACCTGGCAGAGGTGGGAAGTGAAAGATTTTAAAGACTCTGGAAAGACAATAAGGCAAAGTTGTGTATAAAGCCCCCACACCACTGCCAAGACACCAGTGAAAGAATCTTTGAGAGTACAATTCCCGACTTGACTAAGTCAATTCCTAGAAGCTCGCAGACTGAAGCATGCCAAGGACAACCTGGAAAAAGCTTTTGCATGCTGGAAACACATCATTTGGTCAGATGAGATGAAACGAGACCTCTTTGGCCACAGAGAGGGTGTTTGGAGAAAGAAGGGACAAGCGTACAACCCAAAGAACACCACAGTGATATCCACAGTGAGGCACGGTGGTGGGAGCATTATGTTATGATGCATCGGTCCATCTGGAACTGGGAATCTCATCAACGTGGAAAGAATCATGAAGAAAGAAAGATATATGAAGATTCTAAAAGAAAATTTCAAGTAGTCAGCAGCAAAACTTGGTTTGCGTGGTTGCTTTGTGTTCCAACACAGCAACAACCTAAAACACGGTCGACATTTGGTGAAGAAGTACCTCCAGAAGACTAAAGTGAATGTTAGTGACTGGCCTGCATAAACCTTTAACTTGAATCCCACCGAAAAAACTTTGGGGTGAAGTTAAGGTCCATACCAGAAGACCTACAAATCTGAAAGAGTTTGGGAGATTTGCCAAAGATGAGTGGGCTGGGATAGTTCAGCTGACATATTTTTGTCAGCTGAAATGATTGTGTTGTGAAATGATTTTGTTTCTGTGCGCAAAGTAAAATAATATATAAATCCAAAATAAAGCAAGGACGTCTGGAAAAAGGTATCTTAAAAATTCCTTGCTCTATTTAAGAGCACTTGGGAAATGGGAAATTTTTATGGGGAGGCCAATCATTCTCTCCTCATCTGTGAAACTGCTGCTAGTTTTGTTGATATGCTAATCCTATAGTCATAATCTTAAAACAACACTAAAACATACTTTTCTTACTTTGTTCAACAAAACAATAAAAACGGATGAAAAGGTATGTCGTAGTCCAGACTCCAAAACTCCAACACAACAGTGAGACATCAGTGACAGACAGCAGTGGGACTGGATATGTGTGGAGAACAACTTGTTAGTGCTAAAGATGGCTTAACCGTTTGGCTGCCAAGATGAATCCCCTGAAACCGAAAGGGTCCAATACACACACTACTGAGGTTTCAGATGTCAATGAGCAAGTCAAGCTTCCCGCATTCCTTTCCAACAACCTCCACAAGATCTTCAGTGGACCAGGAGAGCAAAAGGGTATTCCTAAACATACTGTTTTCAACATGGAAAGCTAGACACTGAATCTGTCTCTCTGTGTTTTCTCAAGTTGCAAATCTGAAATTTTTGAGAGGTTAGATTTGGTGTAGACAGTGCAGACTTGTGACATGAGACCAATGAGAACTTTGCCACAAGGTTCTTAAATTCCGGGAAGCAGCTAGAGAAGGAAAAAGGAGGAGGTAAATAAGAAAAAGGCACAGCGAAAGTCTTTTTAAATCTTCCACATTCACTCAGTATGAACTGCAGCGACTCAGGTTCTTCACCTTCCAAGTATAAACTTCAGCATTGCCTTTATGTTCTGAGTGGGCTGTAGCAACATTAAGTGCGTCAGGAAATAAAACGCAGTGACATTGGCATTTGCAATCATTCATAGCTACTGGCCTTAGCACTACATATAATTACACAGGTTACCATATACCCGATGTAAATTAGCAGACAGCTGCGTACATATACAATTTATTATGCTGCCATGTTTCCACACAAACACATTAGTACATTCCATTGCAGCTCTAGTTAGAAAATGTTCTGATTGCTTATTCCTTTGAAGTTTATAAAGGCTTCAAAGAACTTCTTTATTAAGTCATGCCTGTTTAACATTTAAAGAGGCATTTGGTTTGTTTCCATTAAAACAAGCAAAGAGCTAAATGTGAGAAAATATTTTAAAATGAAACAGAGTTGCACAGAGATATTTATGTGTAGTTTTTAACAGGCTGTTTGTGTGTGACAGCACACTTTTTTCCCCTACGCAAATGCTAGGAGGGCTGCATATATTTAATGCATTTGTTTTTTTGCTGGTGTTCAGCATTTTCACCAATTCCACAGTGACGACTGCTAATTTTATTTAAATGTGTTAACTACTGGAAAAATGCAAGATTCATTTCAGTTGTCCTTTATTGAGCAAGATGACTGATTTTAACACAAGTCTGCTTATATTAAATTATGCACCAATCCCTGAGGGTGCACCAGAGGCATTATGTTAATAAACCTTCTCTCATTGGCTCATTGCATCACACTTGGCCCGGAGTTTTGGAAGATACAATGAACATTAAATAAAAGAAAAAAGAGCCATCCTCCGTTGGAGCATTAAATTGCCTTTAAAAATCAAATCCCAATCCAAGCATCTCCAAAACAAAATTTATTCAGTCTCTCTCTGATACATGCTCCAACTTTCCAAACTGTAGGATGTTGCGAATGCTGACAGCAACTTTTAGTGCCTACTGCTACTCCATCTTTGACATCTACTTGGCTCAGACAAGACATGATGACTCATGATTTAAGTGAGCGATTGGAAACTCATTCAAATTCAATATTTGTGATTCACGGAGAAAATAAGAGAAAGCCATCTGCTTGGAGGCAAGCGAGACCAAGCAGGGGAGGTAGATAAGAACCCAATTCAATACAAATTAGACTGAACAAACCATCTATTCAGATTTCCAATGGCCATGACACCTGCCGTCTCAACATATATATATATATATATATACATTGTATCTGCAGTAAAAATGGTTACAGGGCTCTTCAACTTTGCTATTTAATTCAGTAGCCAAGGCTGCACATAACACATGGTACTTTGATGAAGCACAGAATGTGTTTTAATTCAGGTGTGTGTAGAGGGAGGAATTATTCTTTCATTCCTCCATTGTGGATCACATCCAGTTTCGTATTGGACATATTGTACAATCACTCACTTTATTACAGTGTTTCATTACAAGTATTTAATTGTGTGGATGTTATAAAGAGAGTGTGGACATAATAAAGAGCATACTAAGCAATGGTAGTGGTACAAACACTTTCGACTTTGTGTAGACTGTAATTTACAGTGTTGATAACATTATATCACTCCTCTTGCATTATTTCATATTATATTCTGCTCCTCACTCAACAAGTGAGTTCAAACAGATAAAAATCAAAGTCAACACGAGTACATTCAGCTGAGAAACCAGGACATTTGGAGAAATCAGGTCACGCAGGTAATATAACCTGGATACTGCATGTGCAGCGGATCAGTAAGCAGTTATCAAATACTGCTACCATTATCAGAAAATAGTGGTGAAATCTTCCTGCCTATTGCACAAAAATAAGCGAGCACATAGAATTACAATTGGATTCATCAACTCTGCATGTGTCACATGCTTCTTTATAAGGAAAACATTACATAGAGGTGTGTCATGGCAGAAAGTATGCAAAAGAATTTCACAGCAAAACAAACTGTAATGTCAAAACCATACAAGGTCCGTTTTAGTTGTATTACCTTGAAAATGACATTTTTGGGGGTTTTTGCTTAAAAAAATAAGTGGGGCTTGGGCTGCGTTAACAGACGGCAAATGTTATGTTTCCCCAAGACACAAACTGGGGCTCGAGTGATAAAAGAAAAGGTTTCACATTAGAGTGGACTTATTAAGCTTATTTCCAGCTCCATATTACTATTCTTGGATTCTACTAGAGTGGCTTTGCACGCTACAGTCAAAAGAGATCATTCTTTATCTCATACTGAGCCTTGGTGCGGCACCTCAGTTCAACCATGAGCCATTTTAGTTATTCACCCTTTAAAGCCCTTTAAGCCAGCTGTCTCCTGATTGGCTGCTGAGATTACAATGTTAAGGAAGATCTACTTCACAGCATACAGATCTAAGAGTACAAAAAACAGTGTTCACGACAGCATGTAGGCTAAACTCTAAAGTCAGAGAAATTACTTGTACATATACTGACCTCACTACTGTATCAGTATGGTGACAGCAGGCTAGCAGTGAATTGGGGAAGTGTTTCCCATTAAAATAAATGTCATGTTTGAGAGGTTAAAGTGTGCATATTAAGATAAAACTACAGCTTTTCAACCAACTCCACATTCTAAAGTTAATTTTTGATTATTTTGAAATGTTCTTTTGGAAAATGACAAATATGCATAATTAGTGAATTAATTTATTACAAAGCTTAAAAGGTCCATTTAGTATTGTGATGATTTCTACGCACTGTACTTTTCAGTCCTGCACTACACTGGGTGTTTCAGTCTATGCTGAAGTGAGCACTTTCAGATGGATGGGGCAAAGGCTATGGCATTAGCAGACAGAGTTCTCACACCCCACATGCTGGCCATATGTCATGCCAAATATCATCTCATCTCGCGCTAAGAGAAGGTGCTGCTGGAGGCTGAAAGGCCACCCTCCAAACCGATATCATCAGCCTGACACCCTGACCTGGACGGAGCTGAGGGCTACAGCAATGCTCTGTATCATATCTAGACACATTAAGTCAACTGAGCTACGATGCAATAAAACACAACGCCGATCTCTCAAAACTAGGCAGTCCAAAGTCCAGACATAAAAGCAGGTCAATAACAGTGCAGTGCATCAAATGCATTATTTGTGGGTACTACCAAATATTTGTCAATGTTAATGTCATAATTAACTGCATGGTGGTGTGGTGGTTAGCACTGTTTCAGTGTCACAGTAAGAAGGTCTTGAGCTGGAGCCTTTCTGTGTAGATTTTACATGTTTTCTCTGTGTCTGTGCAGGTTCTCCCCAGATACTCTTCATCCCACAGTCCAAAGACATGAACGGGGATAGGATAATTAGCAACTATAATATGGCTGTGAATGGTTGTCTGTCTCTACTGTATGTGTTAGCCCCATGACAGATGGCCTGTCCAGAATGTCCAGGAGAGGATACATGAATCTTCATTATGGTTACAATTTAAAATGGATGCTCAGCCTGCAAAATCTTTGTTCTGCTGGCTACTTTCTTTGTGGACCAACCAGCAGACACTTCGGTAATCCTGATTTTCTTACTAAAATTCAAGGCTTAAGCTATTGTAGGACTCGGGAGGCAATATCGACCAGGAGATGTCATGGCACTGAATAAATTGTTGTCTGTAGTTCTGCCTGATTTGTTCCCTCACTCCTTTTTCTCTTGCTCGCTCTCTCTCTCTTTCTCTCTCTCACACACACAGATGCAAACACAGTCCCTCGCTCTCATCCAGTTACACTTACTGTATATACTGGAAGGGCTCCCACACTGTTGTGTGACCGAGAGAAGCCCTACCCATAAAAAAGGAAATTACTTGACATGATCAGTCATGCAAAGAAAGGTTAAATAAAATTTTCCCTGCAAAACCACCTAATTCCAAGTCTGCAACAAATTACTGCTTAAGTAGAAAGAGTGCGTAAGAAGCATACACAACCTCCTGAACACAGAACCTTTGATGCCACAGCTTTCAATACTGAAGTTGTTCAGTTTTAAACGGGTTCACAGTGAAATGTTTGAACACTATGTTGGAATAAAACGGATGGAAGAAAAAGAATGTCAGTCTTTGAGCGAGCTAAACAGCGGAGGATTCCTTGTGTTAGTCTGACATCTAGTGGTTATCCAGGGTATTGTGCTCTTCTAAGCATCATTGAAATGTTTGCCCTTCTGGTGTCTCTAGCACAAATTTAGGGACATAATTTTACATACACTAAGGCCACTTCGAAGCCCGATGGAAGCTTATGAGGTTTTTGCATTGTAGTTTTATATGAATAGCTTTTAGGGGCAGTGATGTGAATGACATACTGTAATGACAAATATGATTACTCTGGCTGCAATAACGAAGTAGAAAATAATTAATGCCTAATTCTCTAAACATACATGAGGGCAGGAAAGAAAACAAAAGTGATTTATTAATTGCTACCTTCTCAGCTACCTTCTCAGCTGTTGTTGTTAGACACAGATCAAAGTCATGCCCCAACCTTTCCCCCTTCACAAATACTTCATCGAAACTGAGAAACACACCCACAGACATGCAATCATTGTAGCAAACATGAGGTTTTCTCTACTTTGTCACCACTGCTGGCAGCACTTACCTGTGGGCTAGTTGTTCAATTGTCAGTGACCGTGATAGAAATAACAGTTTGCTATCATTTTGTCAGCATGAGGCAGAAAAACATTAGCTTGCTCGGAAAACAAGCACACACCAGGTGGTGCCATCTCTCAGTGGATAAGCAATTAGCTTTGAAGGGGGGGCAAAACTACCGTTTTTTTCCCCCCACAAAGAAAACAAGCAACACCTGTGTGTGCAACCATGTGGAGCCGAAACTCAGCGTCGCATAATAGAAAATAGGAACATCCAACAGGGGAGTGTCAAGTTGCCCTTTTCTGAATGCGTTTGTGGAAAAGGTTGACAGGAAAATGACTAGAATGGGGAATAAGCAGGGGGAAGGCAATGAAATAATTTCATAGCTGAGAGTGGTAGACAAATGAGAAAGGTTGTGGGATGGAAAATTCTGATAATTACGCAAGTAAAACATTAATTAAATCTATGATAGAAAAGGGGAAATTAAAGTGACAAAAGGAAATAAGAAAAACACAGATCAGGTAATTTTAAAAAAGGGACAGACATACAATAGAGGCGGGACAAAAAACCTGAATGATGGGAAAAATTAACAGTTGTGTTTTCAAAACTAAGAAAATATGGGAGCAGAAATGAGCGGAGCGAAACAAATCATGTGGACAGAAGAGAGCAGAGAGCGCCACGGCACAGAGTCAGGATGAGAAAGACATTTTATACATTTTAGTCAGAAAAATGGATAGAACCACTTACTGAGGCTACAGTCTATCCTGATACAATCTGGCGGGAGAGAGAGCGAAATGGTGAGATCAAATAAAAAGAAAAGGAGGAAAAAAGATAGAAAGAAGAGATAGGATAAAAGAGAAAAAAGACATTTTTACATCCTTCAAGGTACATTCTGCAGACAACCAAACTTTGCTCTGGGGCCACCATCCGGGGACAGGCTCTGAGTCAGGATCACCCTTTCCCTTCATCAATCCCATCATCCATCCTTCGCCTTGCTCCACCCAATCCCCCCAAAGCACAGTAGAAGGCAGACTTGCGAAATAAGATCTATGTATTACAAATATGAAAATAAACTATACAAAGTGGTCTACTACTGACACTGAATACCTAATAAGACTAACTTGTGATTATAGGGAAAACAGAAATAAATTCTGTGCTTGGAGTCATTTGGTTCTATTAAGCACAATCTCTTAACTGACTTTTTATCTCTTCCACTGCTTATTGTGATTTTTTCCCCTCACAATAATAAAACACATAATTTAGAAAACTAGTTAGAAATGGTCTAAATGTGCTGGTTATAATCACACGGTTTGAAAATGGTTTCAGTACTACCTAACTGATCCATTTTCCTGACACTGTGGACATAAACCCTGTAATACCACCATTACAGCAGACGCTGCTGCACGCAACTGTAACTTCAGCTGCCTTTCCTGGTAATTTGAGATTCACTTGCCTTCTACAGCACTTTGGGTTCGACAAACCTGACAGTAACTGACAAGAAAAGGTGATCTGCACATCCCAGCTACCTCATGCCTTGTGCACAAAAACTGAAATAGGTTTGAGTATATTGTGTGCTACTTGCTACAAGTGGTGCGAGGAAAACGCAGTAAAAAGTGTTTCATCATTTTAAAAGCTTGGTTTAAAAATATGATCTTGTGGCTTAATGCACAGAAAAGCTCGGCTAAAATCATGCAAAGTGTCCGTAAATGCCCAAGAAACTTAACGTGACTCTTCAGCGTAAACGGACCTTTGACTCGACTCTAAATGGAGCTAGGAATTTCTTTGACAGGAACTAGTACACTCTACCTGTCACACTCTAAGATGAATCCACTGATATGTTATGATCCACGTGTGCATGTGGCAGAGTGGCTGGGTTGTGGTCTCGAGCTGTCAACCGCTACAGAATAGTGGACACAAACAGCCAGGAACCAGTATCACTCTGTAGAGATTTGGAGGTCATACAAACACAATGCTTTTATGGGCCACGAGCATCGACTGATGTTTTCTGAATACATTTAATTCAGGACAAAAGCAACATTCATGAATGTAAACAGTGTAAAGCATTTTGTAGAGGAGGCCTAATCATGAATTACTCTTTCAATAATCAATAAATACAATATTTATGGCATTAGGTAAAACCTGCCAGCTGTCATCTGGCCTACACATTGCAGGCTGAACATGTTACCGTCACTCTCTATCATTAAAGATATCATTAGGGCTACATCTGCCCAATTATAGCAGTTCCTAGTGATTAATTACCAGGATTTTAATTATCTTAACAAGGATTAAGGCCTTAACAGATCAGAAGGATTCCCTTCTGAGTTTCAGACTTGTTTCACTTTAGTTGTTAATTAATTTTCTTGGAAAAGAGCTGTGGAAATCATTAGCATAGCTAAGCTGAGTTTCATTTAAAAGCTGGTAAGAAAGGAAGGAAATGGGACTGGCATAGAAATTCTCTTGAGGATTAGCTTTAAGTGTGCAGGCATAGCTGAGAGGTTAAGATGTGGCCCTAGGTACATTAAGTTCAGCTGTGTATGCCCCGACAGCTACAGCTGTGAGCTGGTCTCTGACTGTTTGATCCGAGGGCCGCAGACATACAGGCCATTGAAGGGATGAAAAGTTCCATCTTTTGTGTCCTGGCCAGGAGGGGTTTTATGACTGATGGAAAAAAGTGAGAGTGTGAAGGAGAAAGAAGATAGAAAGAGGAAAGAGAGGGGAATGACCTCCTTCATTTATCCCACTGCCCCCATTCATGTCTCTAAGGTGGCTTAAACTCTAATATTCAAGAGTGCACCTCTGTCATGCTCCTCCCGGTTCACTGCTGACAGTGTGGTCCTTCAAAGGGTCAGGACAGACTTAAAGTATCTAGAGCTGGAAGGTCATACCATCTTCCCCAGAGCAATAATATTCATTGCAATGAAATTTTTATAAGTCAATAGGAAGCGTTATTAGAGGGGATGCATAACCCCTTCCTAAGATTCCATCTAGCTTACAAAATCACGGAGCTTCTCCTATCAACACTCAGGCTGCTTCACATCCTCAAACCTCCCATTCAACACATGGGCCTATGCAAAAGATTCCTGCCTATTCGCAGCACCAAGGAAGCTTTGGTAGAGCTCTGGTATAACGCAAGAACATTTAGGAAGCGCAAGACAGAGGCGAGGCCACCCTGAAGCTTTAAGAGCAACCTTCAAGGGCTCAGGGTCAAGGCAGTGATATTGTTAGAGATGGAGCTTTTTTACCAGGATGAGGAGCCATGGGGCTTCACAGAGTACAAAAAGAAGGGGATGATGGAGAGGAAGTGAGGGCAGGGGTCAAAGCATATTGAAGAGAAATTACTGCAGGGTGTCTCCCTACAGAGGTTGGAATGACTGCGTTCTGGAGCTAGTTTTACATTTTGACTTTGTCTCATTTTCTCACAGTAAGCAGTTGGTGAAGGATAAGTTTCTCTTTGTTCCTCAGTTTTCTCACATAAATAGCTCTTGAGCACTGTTGGCACTTTAAAACATTAGGTGACGGCCAGAACCTACTGATGTAACAGAGGGACATGTTCAGAAACTTTTTCCCAGCCAACTACCTGACAATGTTTAAAAAAAAAATCATGCTGTGAAACTCAAAATGTCAAACCATTATTCTGAGTACAAAGGCATACAATGCTGAAATACAAAGTGAGTATGAGGAGACAGGGAAGGAGGCAAGGGAAAGGTTAGCGGGGACATCCACAATGAATCACGGTGGCCTACCGAGGTTGACGGTGAGCTTGACGCGGCCTCCGTCCAGCTCCAGTCGCAGGGTGTCCGCTGACTCCTTGGAGGTGGTGGCCATGAGCAGGCCGTATGCTCGCTGAGACATGAAGCGCAGCGCCACGTCTTCGGCCTCCGTGTGCATGGTGACCGGCATGATGATCTTCAGGTACATGCTGCCGTCGTAACTCAGCACTGTTGCCTCTGCAAAGGGGTGATGGAGAGGATAAAGTAAGCAACGAGTAATCCAGAACAAGGGTCGGGCCAGTATCACAGCTAAGTTTAAAGTAGCTGTGATAATCCACGTAAGCTTAATTACAGTTGAAAAATCTTTCAATCGCTCACATCCCGCTTTCTCCAAAGACGACAGCTCTAATTCAAACAGGATTTAGACAAGACGTGTATTTGGACGCCATATCAACAGCATAGGATCAAGGGAAAATTCGGCATGAATCAAGATCAAAGCCATGTATGTCTGAAAACGACACACCAAACCAAAAAGGGATATGAATCTTGTTACACCTGTCAGACATTCAAATTTAACAATTTCATAGAAATAATCAATGCACACATCTTCTGAATGTCTTTTTCTCTGTGTACACTTTTAGCACACCTTATCATTTACAATGGATTTGTTAAATATGTATAACCTTTACTTAAAATAGGTCTATCGGATGGCCTAGGAACGCCTCAGTTACCCCCAGATAAGCTGGAGGCTAGGAAGAGGGAGGTCTGGGCTTCTTTGCTTCTGTGACCCAGCCCCCTGATAAGGGGATTAAAAAAAATCTATTTATGTATGTATGGATATATAATTATCTCATAATCAATGTTCCCTCTAAGCTGCGCACGTGCGCAATTGCGCACTGCTGGCACGGTCTCTGCGCACAGAAAATCTGCGTTGCGCACAAAAAAAAAAATCTAACCTGAATTGAAATTAGAATTAAAACTTTAACAATTCTGTTTTGCAGTGTTAGTCAGTAAGTGACTGGCTGCTCCTGTATGAGATTAGAACGATGCCACCTTATCCCATAGTTCAGCCAATAATGCGATTCACATTCGTATATACGCAGCTAATCAACGTCGTCGACAGGCTATGACAGCGTCCTTATGTGCCGACACCGGTGTTTTAGCTAGCAAAGCCGCGTGGCTGATGTGCAGTTAATGACAACGTGTACAACCATTGGAGATGTGAGCACGACAGACGGAACAATTGACGGAAAAAGTGTGGACTTTATACCAGTTTTTAAATTGTGTTGATAGGCCACGTAAAACCAGAGTTATGATAAAAATATCTGCAATGTTTGGTTTTCTTCCTGAATACTATCGTTGTTTATATTTACTGCGGGACGAAATGGTAAAAACTGCGTTTTATAAGAAAAAAGGCTCGAAAGCACTCTCCACCTGTGAGCAAAGACAACCCCCCGTCCCCCCTTTCCCCGCCTACCCTTTCCTATTCGTCCAAAAAAGTACCATGTCGACCAATCAAAAAATGATATGGCAACGTGGCATCTAGTTGTTAAGAAACGGGGGGAATTTTTAGGAGTGACGGCGGTGTTTTGAAATGTGAGAGATTTGAGACGTTTAGCGCAAATCTTGTGTAGTTAGTGTGTAGTGTAGTCAATAGTTTTGTTGTGTGTGTCAGAACAATGAGGCAACTGCTGAATGTTACAGGTGTTACAGGAGTGATACATGTCCTGTTGTCAGGCCTGCAGGTATCAGGCTGTTGTTCTCCTTTATCTCATAGTGGACAGAACTTATTTTTTGGAGTGGCACAAATAATTTGTGTGGCATCAAATTTGATGCAGAACAGCTGATTGTTCTGTAAATAGTTTGAAATGTTTATTTAAAAAACCGCCTTGGCTGCATTAAAAAAAAGCTGCAAAAAACTTTGTTGTTTGCCAAACTGAGTTACTTTTTTGAAGAACTATATAATTAATTGCCCAGCATTGGTCATTATATACTATATTTTGCAGACAGAGAGTTACAGGACTCTCTCCCAGACCACAGACTCATAATACAAGTCAGAGCTTTATCAAAAAAAAGAAAAAAAAGAAAGAAAGTTGTGTTTTCGAAATTGGAGTTCAAGTTATTTTTACTTCCAATAGTGTTAACATACTACACAGGTCAATGACTAGATTTTTTTTACATTTTCATTGTAAGTGGGCTAAAACAGTTAATTAAAAGTAGTCTAACATAAATGTAAATGCTGTCATTTGATTTGACTTTAATAAACCATGTAACTTGGATGGATTAGATGCTGGCGTGACCACAGTGCACACGTCTGATGTCGCTCACAGTGGTCCAAGGGACCGCTCAGGGAGTTTGTGTGTTCGCTCAGACACAAGAAAAATTAGAGGGAACATTGCTCATAATTATGTTTACATTTGTTCACAAGAACCCACATTTCAAGAAAATGCTGACAATTTTAAAGTGTAGTGTATTAATACAAGAAGAACAGGAAACCACAAAAAAGGAATTAGCAAAAACATCAGATGCTTGCCAAGCTTAGAAAAACAAAACTCAGTCCGTGCTGTAACACGTTCCTCATGTTCACACTACATTTAAGCGTGGTTAGTTTCTCTAACATTGCTCCTGCCATAAATAGACCACTGTTGGAGATTGACAGTTCCAGAGGAGTGCTCTTATCTTGGAGCGTGGGTCGATATGTGTCACCACAGGCTAACATGAGTCACTTTCACGGGGTGCTTCAAGCATTTAGATTTTAGAGTGTACAAAAACACGATGTTAAAAGATGCAGAAAAATCCCTCCTACAGGCCAGCAATCGCTTAAAATGCTGCTATTTCAAGAGAGCACATTAGATTCACAAATCCTACACAACACACTGTGTGCACTTTGACAAAAGTCCCACTTGTATTAAAATGTGATGCCGGTGCATTATTTTATCAAAACAGTGAACAGCTAAAAGAGACCATTCATTATTGCATAATCACCATCACTACAACCTGCAGGGCCCTGTCCTTGTCAAATCAATATCACAGATTCTCCTGTCATTCTGCTAATCTGTGAACTCAGTCTATATACACAGTTGTATCTAGCTGGCTATTACAAAAGTGTGCCTGCGACACATGCTTGCAATAATACAAAAATCCACAAGATGGCAGAAGAACATCGCTTAAACCACACGTCATCCGAGGAACCAAATAGTAAATTGTTAAAATTATCACCCTTCAAAATAAGGATATTTCATCCTATACCCTGACTGTCCTGACTTGAATCCAATTTCTCCTTCCCTCATTACCCTCCTTGTCCCTCAAAATTCCATTCCGTCATGGCTCACTCACCCCCTCAGACATGCAAAGACAAACCGCAGGCTGAGGTGTCTGCACCTAATTGGGATGAATCAGAAGGACGTGGTGCTGTTTGACGAGCTCACCCTGCCTCGCTGTGGTGCAAAGGCCACTCGTGTGTGTGTGACTGACACAGATGGCGGCAGGAGGCCTGGCTGCTCTGTCGCACTCCTGCCAACATCCCAGCACTTCAGCCAGTGGGCTGAATGCAAGCAAGTCTCAGGTGGCATTTGGTGCACATACAGCTCCTTGTTGGTTACAATACAAGGAAGAATGTTGTCTTATGTGTCAGCAATGATTCCACATTAACTTAACAGAAACTTTTCATTGTTTGGTGTTGGGACTCTCATGATTTCCTTTTCATTCTTACTGCAGTGCATGGGGCCTTATATAAAGGAATATCTTTGCTTGTGTGTATATGTTTGTCCTGCTTTTAATGCGATAAAAAAGCATTTCATTTCTTTTCTGGAGTGTAGCCAAAACAATTATATTTAGCATAGTCAGTATTCAATTATATACAGTGAATTCAGATTCTATAATTAATCCTTTACTCTTGGCCCTTCTTACCTATCTCACAGTTGGTACCAAGGTATCCGGTGCCAGTGCAATCACAAATGTACCGGTTCCAGCCCTCTTTGCAAAGACCTCCGTTGCCACAGGGGGCACTGCTGCAGCGTTTCTGTAGTTCACGGGTGCAGAAACTGCTGACACCCAGGGCACTCTGGATCTCAGCCAGCCGACGGACATCCCGGCTCTTGCCGTCGATGAAGAGGTCACGGACGCAGCCTACGTAGCCGTAGTTAAGGAGCGCTGTCCAAACTTCTGGCGGCAGGATGAGATCTGACTTAGATTCGGGCAGCCCGCCCAAGTACATATCACTGTCGAGGTCCAGGATTTCACTGCCCTCTGGGGAGCTGAAGGGCATGCTGCGGCTGTTGACTGAGATTGATCCTAAAATACAGAAAGAAAGAAGAAACAAGCAGCAAGATGTTAACTTTTTAATCTGATGTTACTGGCACCTGGATACATCACCCTAACCGCACCTACATGAATGCATACAGGTCCCGCTTATCTGTGCATGACTGAGCATGCATCTTGTATTTAGTGCTTGACTAAAGTGATTCAAATGGTCAGGACTGAAAATGTGTATAGTCTGTATACGTAAATGTGAGTGAGCGGAATAGTGGGAGGGGCAGTAGGTGGCTAATTTAGGGAAACAGAACAGGGACAGACGGAGACAGAAGGACATACACGACACAGGAAGAATAGATGACAGTAGAGTGTGCATCCATATGCGTGTGTGTGTCTAATGTGTCTATAATAGGCTAAATGGAGGAGAAGGGAAGCAGAATGCAGCAGGGAGTGGGTGAAACAAAAGGCCCTCTCTCTTTCGGTGATTAACGACTCCATCTTAATTTTCTATTAAAAGCCAATTACAGGAGGAGCAGCAGTGAGATCCCATGCGTGCATACACACTCACACACACATGTATGCACACACTCATTCACACACTTCCTCATTACAAGGCAACAATTGGGGGAGATATAATGTCCAAGGTTCTTTCCCACCTACAGATCATTCATCAGACAATGCACACTCAAGCATACAGATGCTCCTGTTTGCACCCCCAGAAGGCAGAGGAATTTAAAGACATCACACAGTTTTTAAAAATAGATATACTGTTAGTATATGTAATCACTACTCTGCTTCCAACATGATTGAATTGGCATGAAGGACAAAACAGTATTTGACTATGAAAAAGTCAGTTCTGTCCCCTTTTCCGTGCAGAGTCTATATTTCTGTCTTCCTAATCCAGTGAGCGGTTCACATGCACTTAAATAGCATGCAACATAAAAAAGTGACTAACCCAGTTTTAAAGCACTCCTCACCTTTCCTTCCTTCTCTTTGGAAATCCACATGGCACCATTCCCCATCGTTGACCTTCTTGTTGCTGGCCTTGAGCTTTGTTTTTCCGGAGCCCATATCGATCAGCAGGTACAAATACCCATCCAGAAGCTCCATGGCAAAGTAATCAGTCTTTAGCTCCCTACCAGGCTTCTGCTCTTTAGGCCCCTGAGGCCGTCCGTGGCTGAATAAGAGAAGGCCGCTGGGCTCTGTGGTCCGGAAGTCAAAAGAGATAGAGCCCGTCTTCTTGGTGTTCCACTTTGGCAGAGAGATGTAGGACTCGGGGGTCTCAAAAGTTACAGGATCCAGGGCTGCTACATCCTCACAGCGGAAGACCAGGTCACCATTCAGGGTGATTTTCGGGTCACGCTCGATGGCCAGCCGTGACAGCTCCAGCTTAAAGTCGTTGTTCTTGTACACCACCTAAAAGAAAAGCAAATGGTTGAAAGGTTATGATTGTGCATTTGGAGTCAGACTATGATTTAAAAACATGTGACTCAAAAAACAAAATGCAGTTTCCACAGCACAGTCTGTGTTTTCATGGTTGTTAATACTGAGAGCCAGCAAATGTATTTTAATTGCTTCAGGTAGTTTCAAGTATTAGTTATAGTGGCTTCCAGGGAATCTCAACAGCACGGGGAAATGACTTAAAACTTGAATAAGTACATGACTTTTTCATGAACTGCAGTGTATTAGCGGAAAAGAAGCTGCTTTAGTATCTCCTGCACATGACCCCGTAACAGCAATTTTAGGTCAGAGAAAAGGTTTTGCTAAGGGAAACAGGAAGAGCCACCGGCCCAATGCCTGCATTCATCTATTTTATCGATGTCTGCTAGTACTGAGGTTGAGTGAACCCACAACTTAAAGAGTGTATTGTACACTCATCACTGGTGTTTAAACTCCTGAACTCTGGTTCATTCGATAAACGATGCAAAATTTTCTTCTTGTACAAAACCATTGCTCACAAATGGAGTAAATATGCATAATAAATTGAAAAAATTAAAAAGGCTCCAGGGGATATCCAGAAAAAGCGAATGTTCCCTACAGCTCCAATGCAAATGTCTCCAATGGTCTTTGATGAAACACAGCTCTATTGTTTGAGCTCAGAGTGTTTGCGTCTATGCCTCCGTGTATGCATTCATAATGGATTAATTGCTAAAGGCAAAGTAAATCATTCTTGTCTTTCGTAGTTTTAGTTTTCTTTTTATTTGTTGAACACTCTGTACACAGCTTTGTGAGAGGCCTTCCTCAAGGTAATACTGTGAATCAGCAGAGCTCTCTCCATTTGTGCGCTGTTCGCACTCTCTGTTTACCACACTGCTGACAATAAAACAAGGAAAAAATAAGCTGGTCTACATTTCAATCCTTGATTTCTGCTGCTGTCTAAGCTGCAAGGTTAAGGAGATTGTTCCGGTTTGGGTTTGATTCCGGCAGCAGATGTTCTCATTTGAATTGTCACTGAGTATAAAAACAGAAAGAGCTACCTGCTCTTTGTGTTTGGAGTACAATTCTTGTTCTCATGAAAGGATGGAATAAAAGTCATCACTTTCCATTCATATCTACTACTTCCCACACAGGAAAAGAGTGAAATTTCAATTGCACAGAGGTCAGAGTGAAAATGAAGGTAGAAAACTTTTACTATGCTTCAGAATTAAGTTTCTCATTTATGAAATACATCTTTCATTTCTTCAATCATGTAAAAAAAAAAAAAAACATGTATGACAAGTTGAAGTGAAGATCTTAAACTTAAGAAAAACTGAGACCTTGAAAATATTCACTAGTTATGTAAGTGTATTCTATTTTGGGAAGCATAGACATACGACCCTGTCCTAAACTTCTATAGCCAAACATCTATAACATCTATAGCCATAGCTCATTTATAGCAGCAGAAGACACAACTTCTTGGAAGAGACCAAGTTTAAGCTATATCAAGGACTTGCTTGGGTATTTTAGGTGCTCATTGTACATGTACAACCAAATCATGGGTGCTCCACTTCAACTGTGCTGGAACAAGATATAAATAGTAAGACAGCAGGAATAAATAACAAACAGGAGAAATGTATTGGATTTGTAGGATTTTATGTTTTAATTGTAAATACACAATTTATGGGTGTGTTTGGGTCATATTTTTAATTATATAAAGTATAATATATGAATGTTTACATGTTTTAATTGTTTTTTGGGGGGAAATGTGGAAACACCCCTGGCAGGTTATGAGCAAGGTGTGGCTCAATAGCAAAATGATATGAAGGACTGCCAATTACCTGATTAGTGTGGGCTTTGTTTGGATGTGCTGAACAAATGAATACTGTTGGGAGTCATCATAAAGTTAAATTTAAGTTTAAATCTGGTTCCTTTTTTCATTAATCAGGCCCAAAGTTCAGGTACACAACAGTACAGTAACTTGATTAAAAAAAAATATAACTGGTGCAAAAGGGAACTACACTTCTGCACTGCCTCTGGACCCTGAGGCTATCCTGCAACAGTAGATGTGCCTTTTCAGACCAGATCAGATGAGGCAAAGAGTATAAACAAATCCAGAGATGTACAGGAAGAAAACAAACCAGCATTACCCTGGTGGTATCTTCACAAAATATGTCCATTATTGACTGTAAGCCAATCTAAAAAGTGCACAATTTTCTGTTTTCTGTCTATGTAGCATTACTTTTGAAAACAATATCTAGGAAACTGGGGAGAGTTAGTACAGTTTTGGCTGCTATAAGAAGACTTGATGAAGAATGCACCAGTCTGGGTGAGCAGACTTCACACAGTTTCCATGCAGAGGACCAAGATCTTTGAAAGAAGTGGATCATTAACAGGAAATAATTTGTTCCCAGCAAAAACAGCATGAAAGGTTTTGGTTAAGGGTACTTCATTTCACCAGCAGAATTATTCAGCTGTCTAGCCAAGCATGATGCAATGCTTAGCTATTTAACGTTAGACGCTGTGGGGCTGTGTAACCTGACGTAGATTAGATGGATTTGATGGATTTTACCAAACTGCAGCTTAACTTAAATAATATGATGTGCAGAATATTGTATATCATTTCTTGTTTTTCACAGAATTTTTACCCAAGCTTCTAACTTACTGAGCAGAATTATTAATGCTGAATTATTTTGTGTGTATTGTGTCACATTTTGGTTTTGATTTGCATTGGCTTGTTTTTGCATTTGCTTGTGTGTATAATTTGCCTTTTGTGATGTGGTTCATGATTTTTTTGGCTACCTAATTTGTCCAGACCGCTGCTGTCATTCCTCATTGTCTTTCACGGTATCTCTTTCAAACGCCCTCCAATCTAACCTATTTTTTTTCTCGCACACGGGCACACTATCTCATCCACTCACTCTTCCTTTCTGTCAAATGCTACACCTACACACCGGCACTGAATGCTCAACAAGAGCACAGATATACTGGGTTATTCTTAAACTTAAGCCTCCTTTGGTTATCTTCAACATTAACCACGCTGCCACATGTACTGTACACCTCATAATGTCACCATTAGCACAGATTAGTCCTGGTAATTAGGTATGATAATGCTAAAATTGGCAGCAAATAAGGCGTAAACTCCTCTAGCTTAAGGTGTTAGAAAAAGAGAAAGATAGGTGCAAGAAAGGAAAAGCAGCACAAAAAAATAAAAGCTTTATTTTTATTTGATATATTTACAGGTTTTCTGCATTCTGCTCTGTATCCAAAAAAGGAAATACTGTGATTACCATCTTCATATCTTTCTTTAGTTTACATCATTGCAGAGACTGCTTGTAGATTTTCCTTTGTCTCGACCATTCAGGTGTTGTTTGACTTTCCCTGTTTAGTCATTTCCTGTTTTAGTTTGTAGTCATTTGTCACCTATGTTTTGCATATAGCTTTATTTCCCTTGTGTCGTTATCCTAATTAGTTTCACCTGGGCCTTGTTCCACAGCTGTGTCTAATTCCCTGATTAGCCCTTAGTGCGCCGTGTATGTATATATAGCCCCATTTTCCCTTTGTCTGAGTGTGTGTTAATCTATAGTTCTGCTTTCCTGTCAGTGAGTGTGAAGTGTGGTTATTTTGAGTTTTGTTCTTTGTTTATGGTCTTTGGTGTTCCACCTAATAAAAGGTGGTTTTTTTTAGTTTATTTTTGTGTCTGTGAGTCCTGTGTTTGCATCATTCCTGCCAAACCTCTTGACAAACCAAGTGTTGTGCTTGTTATAAAGAATCGCACAACATGTTTGAAAAGACAAGATGAGGTGAGAAATCCAGCCATAAACATCTTGTAGCTGATGACTTTCAGGTTAGTGACTCCAATGACTGATTTTCAATAATAAACAGGTCTGCAACACTGAACATATATTTTAAACACTTAGAGTGTTGAAGGGTAATTTTCAGGTCATTTCCATCACTTTTTCAAGAGTATTAACTTTACAATTACTTGATCCAGATTGACTATTATGTGCTCAAACTTACATAGAATTTAGTGTGTCCCTTAGAGGGTTCTTTTTATAGGTTTTCGGAGTCAACAACAATAGTAAGGGTGGCCAGATTTCTACTATATTTGTGGTTTTCTCCTTTCTTGTTTCCTAGAATCTTAGTCTGAATTTTTGAATATGATCCCTTAAACATAGCACTGATGCCATAAAATATATTTCCAATTTTATATGACAAAGAGGTTAACAGTCACTAATGAAGTGCTTTTAAAAAGTATACAAATGTATCCAGCCAACAAATAACCTGGCTAGGCAGAGGCAGGACACTACAAGCATAACCACAAATTACTGCAAGCTTTCAACGTGTACATGACATTAAAACCTCTGTGTGGTTAGGACGAGTGTCACTAGTTAGAACAACAATGAATGTAGGGCTTTAACCTAGTGGCAGATCAGCTACTACTAACAGTAGTGATCCAGCAAAAGCAGAATTGTTTTGAACTGCCAGTTCAGGCGGCTGGTACTGAATGGCAAACATGTTGAGTATGCCTGATTAAGTTCAGATGCTCTGTAAACTCATCCTTATCGTACTAACACCTGTGGTAAAAATCAAAAGCTCTTATTTTCTTTTGCTGGAAACACTCCTTGTTAGTTTTGGTAAGTTTGTCTATTAATTGAGGGATCAGCCATCTTTTCAGCCAGTTAAGTCTACAACTCAGGCTTTGGTAAAGGCTGGATGACACAAATCATATGAAAAACAAAAACTGAAGAGGAAGACAATGTTGTAAAATGCTAAAGACGGTAGAAGCCTATCAGAGAGTGTTGTTAAGCAGTATGGAAAACAGGAGAAGATGGTGGCAAAAGACAAATGAGAGGGTAACAGAAGGACAAAGGGCTACATGGGAGCACTAAAGTGTGTAAAGCATACCATCACTCACAGGTAAGCTAATGCCTTATACAGTCTGCAGTCAGACAGGGTCAGGTGTCTTTACAACTGTTTGTGCTCACGTTGCATCCTTATTCCTACCATCTGCCTTTCGCTGACTACTTACTGAAAACTCACTGCCATCAAAGTTTAAAAAGAAACGTGTTGTTCTTACACTAATTAAAACTGTTCCCCTTTATTTTGATTTGATCATCAAGTCAGACCTTAAAATTCACTGACTTGTGTGGCAGTGATTTGTTCTTTCTTATTCTAGCAGTGCAACTAACGCAGGGCCAAAGCCTCCCACAGGGTCCCTCCATTGATTTGTTTTGTTATTGAGAAACTCTTCAAATTCAAAACCCTGCAGGTCTGGAGAACAAATATTTGTTACATTTTTCAGATACTTGGTGTTGCGGATATTTGATGAAACTATACACCGCACGGTTTAAATATGATTTTGAACATGTGCTGCAGTTGGTTGATAGACCATCCACTAATCACTTCTGTACTGATATCAATTAAATGGTACCTTAAAGACTTTATGTATTTATAAACTTTAGTCTCTTTCACTGTTTATTAGCTTATGAAGCATTCTGAAGTACCAGATGTTACACTAATGGCTTCTGCCTAAATAAAGAAACAAAAAAAAAGGCAGCAGTACTCTATCAACTGAAAAGTGCCAGTGAATATTGACTTGTGGCAGGCAGGACATGAGTTAGGGTGACGGGTGACTTTAAAAGATTCTTTTGTGGAACAAAGGTGAAGGTAAGAGGAAGCTACAGGTGAAGACATGAAGCATCAATATGAAGTTGGGAGGACAGGATGAGAGAGCGTAAAAGAAAGTGAGGGCAAGGAGGAGGGCAAGAGCATTCATCCAGCACATGGAATCAGTCGAAGAAATCAATTTTTAATTTGGCCATCAGGATGGCAAAGCCGTTGGTGTACCAACGGAGCTCCCGTGCACTTAATTACACAAAGCTGCCCCTGAGAAAGGGAAGATGGGAGGCAGGAAGAAAGAGATGGAAAGAACTGATGAGAGAGGCAGGAAGAGTGACAAAGATGAGTACATGAGGAGAGGATGGTGTGAAACGGGCGATAGCAAGGTCACTGTCTGCGAGACACACAGGGTGGTGGAGGTTGCAGTGGAGAGACAGATGGTGACATATACAGAAGAGAAGAGAGGAATCTGTGGAAACAAGACTTGGGGGCTGAGGAGCAGAGAGACCTGATTTCACACCCCACCTCTCTGATTAGGAGCCTAAGGAAACACACATCACCCAGTGTATGATCATAGCATGTGGGTGACTTTGAACACATGGAGGCGCAGATACACAGAGAGCAAATAAAAACTTCATAGGGCTTCAGTGTCTCTTTTGATTCCTTTTTACTCTTCTTCTGCTGCGCTGTTCCTTTGGATTTCTACTGCCTGGAGGGTGCTGGCCGAGCGTATCAAAGGCATTTGACCACGGTGGCAGCATGAAAGCCTTGCCCTGGACCATAACACAACTGATAATCCGAGCTGTGCCACAGAACAAGCACTGCCTAACCCCCAACCACTCACTTTCTTCTTTTCCTTTAGCTGCTACAGCTCTACCTGGTGCTCTCAGTTGCTCTCATTGCAGCTTTTCTCAATAGCTTTCTGGGTGTGGTTACTATTCTGGCTCAGTTTAGTCTTAAAAGCTTGACCTCAGCTGGAAATTACAAACCGTAAGGCTCAAATGCTAGAAAAACAGCCTAAGCTTAAGCTTCTAGTAAGTTCACGTCTGGGTCATATATCTTTCTGGCCTGTCACCAAACAGATGTTCAGGTATTAAGTCTAAAATGTATTACTTTAAGTCATAATTCTGAGAATAAACTATACTGAAATTAATTGCTGTTCTTGATCCTCATAGGGGAAATTTCTCATGAGTTTCATTCTATCTCCAGTTTTACACTGGAGATTCAATGTAGCTTGGGGGTACAGGCAAGAAGTCCAAAAGTAAATACATAAAAAACTAACACAAGCCCCCAGATGCAAATACAGGAAGTGTACTGTGGAGTCAGATATCCAAATAGCCAAAGAGTTCTCAAAAGAAGGAAAGTTATTTCTTGCTGTGCTTAACCAAACAGGAGCTACTACTTTAAAAAACGAAGGCAAACATGAATACTAATATCTGATGGTTACAGTAACAAAACTTCCCTTGCTCCCTTTTCTTTGTACAATATGTCATCTGTGTCAAAAACCTTCTTGTTTTCATTAAATTACCCTCAAATTAACCTTTTTTTCCACTGTGCAGTCCAGTCAAATGGAAAGACTTTTTGTTGCAGTCACACCTTCTCTCCCTTAGCTTTAAATAGGAGATTACACAAATTAAATGATCAAGTCTTAAAACATCTGCTCTTACTTTTCATTTCTAAAAGTTTGGTCACACTGGCTCTTTAATATCGATTTCTTATTTTACTATTAGCTCTTACCACTATCTTTTTTTTTAACATTTAGGCAATTTGCCTTTCTTGTGCTCTGTCTGTACACTGACTGTAAATCCAGCCTTGTCTTGATGAGACAGAGGACTGTTAAATGCCTAGGGAAGTTTAAGACCCGCAAGGGATTCTTCTGATAGCAACCCAAATAATGAAAGTGTAATTCTACAGGGATAATTAAGTTAGAGATAGGGTGATTACTGTGCGATCCATTAAAAGTGATGGCAAAAGTAATTACTTATTCAATCAGCATGGTTTTATGAGGGAATGCGATGGCACCATGTTGCGTTGCCTCTATACAAGTCATTACATTTACAAGGGCATAGCACTTTGAGCTGTGATTGGTTCTCTTGACAGCTTGTTCAGCCATGAATTAAGGCCTTGGTGAAAATAAAAGTAATTTTTTATCAAAGTTGAGTTGAAATAAAAATTTTAAAAGGCAACTGTCCTCTATATATCCATCCACAAATATGAGTGGACGTGTATAGCTACAAATTGTCATCTGTCTGTGTTCTGCAGTGTGGTTAGAAAGAGAGAGACTTCAAAGGGATTCAGGAAGCTCTCTGTCTGACACCTCCTACTCTCACATATGGGAGTTATAACTGCCCAGACGGATGATTCTCCAGAGAAAGTGTCAGTCAACACAAATGTGTTTCTGTAAATATGTGTGATGATACCATGCAACAAACTGTGTCATTTGTTCTCACTTTGTCTAAAAGAATAAAAAATGCTTCTAATTCCATACTGGGGTTTTTGAGCCACCCCTCATTTCATTACATTTTGCTTCTGAGAAGCCAGATTTTGTAAGACTTGAAAAATCGTTCTTTAGGTTTTTTGAAGCTTTTTCAGTTTTTCTTTGAACATTGGCTACCATTTTCAGTCCAGTCATTTTACCTAATCAAACTGGAGAAATAGAAGACAAAAGAAGAACTGGCAGGTTTAAAAAAGTATCAAAGCAGACAAACAGTGTCTGAACGTCATGTCCAAAGCTTCATCAGAAATGGTCCTATAGAAAGCGTGACCAACCTGTTCTGAAGGAAGGGAGACAAGGAGAAAATGCTCAAGTACGGATGAACTGGTCTGAAAATTATTAGCAACAGGTCATTTTAAATTTTGGTTTAAATCACTATAAATATGCACGACAGAGGTGAAGAAAGATGTACAAAAGTGCACAACAGATCTCTGCAGCCATCTGCAAAACAGATGGTGGTTCTGTCATGGTTTGGGATTACATTTCAGTCAATGGTGTGGGAGATCTCTCACAGCAAAGTACTGTCAGATTTCTGTTTGCCATGCAATACCATCTGGAAAGTACCTGATACATAGGGTATAGCCCTTTGCTAAATTTTGACAATGATCAACGGTCAATGATTTCACAATGGAACACTATCAGTCAACATTATTCTGTCAAGATGCCGCACATAATCTTGACAGTGGAACAAAAGGTAGCCAACACCCAAAGAAGAGCTTTGAAAGAAAAGCATCTGGCCTTTCCTTGAAGATGTTTCACCTCTCATCCAAGAAGCTTCCTCATTTCTAAGAGCGATTGGTGGAGAGTCCCAGATTTTAAACCCTATGGGAATGTCCCCAAAAAGGTCACGGACCCCGTAATAATCCTCTACCTAATCTGGGACTCTCCACTAGTTGCTCTTAGAACTGAAGAAGCTTTTCGGATGAGAGGTGAAGCAGCCTCAAGGAAACTTACCTACCTCGTACCAACCTCGTACCTACCTAGTCAAAGGTCAACACACCAAGAAAAATGCAAATTTCAATTGGTTTGTTCATAAGAGTTTAAATATGAAGCACTTTACACTTACATCTTTCAGGCAGCCCATGAAGTTGTTGCTGACTGGAGATCCAGGCAGGTCTGCAGTGTTTGGACTACCTCCAATGTAGAAGAAGTCGTCAGAGCCCAACATAGTGTAATCTTCCTGGGTGTAACCAGTAGTGGTCAAAATACCATCAACTGAGATGGTCACCTGGCAAAGGCATGTCCCAAAAGAGACAGAAAGGAACAGATAGAAAGAGAGAGAAATATAGAGCAGCAATAGACAGAAAAAATAAAATAATAAGAAAGGAGAGAAATTAAGAGAAATGGGAGGAAAAACAAGGAAGAAATTGGATTAAACACAAATGCTTGATTGGGTTGCACCTTAAGTTGTATCGCTCAGTTGGTGGTTTTTTGGTGTTGGTCAGACTGAGGGCTTTCACTCTAGAGTGCAGTTGCTAAAGGTAAACCAGTGGAACAACTGTGTGCCAAATGTCTCATCACTACCAGTGGTAGAATAACTAACCTGGTTTAGCAAACTCAGTGCAAAGACCCTAATCTATAGCCTCAAGAATTAACATTTCAGTCATGAACACTAAAAACAGCTATCTAAACCACACACTATGAATTTAAAGTTACATAAGTACAAGAACTTGACCTTTAAACAAGCACCATGTTTAAAATGTCAACTGGGCTTTCCCTATGATTGGCATAGCTACGTTGTAACACTCTTCATTTACAGAGCTACCAGTAAAAATGACTTCCCTTTTTAATATTTAATTGCCTCCAGTTTCATATTTTGTGCAAGGTTATACATTCTTTGCTGAATTTTGATTGGCGACAGGAGCACCAGGTGGAATCCAGAATCAAACACACGGCTGCAAGCTAATGGTGTGAGATAATGTGTGAACTGAAGTGCAGACATGATGCCCCCCATTTTTTTTTTACATCTCTGGGGATCTACTAAGTTTTGTATTTTTTTAATGTGATATAATATACTGACATCATTTTAAAGTTTTTTTTTATACTGATTCCCTCTTCTACTTTTTTACTATTAATAGAACATCATTAAAAGAAATACAACAGCATGTGTAGGGAACACTCCTGCAGTGTAAGACTAGTCCCTAAAACATGAGGTGAGAAAGCTCTTTTCATGTTACACCTGACCTTATCCCATCATTACAAACAATACCTGAAGAGTAAATGAAAATAAGAAATCTTATATATACTAGTATGAAACAAGAAAGCATCTCTCCTCCGCAGATTTTCAAGGAGTCTTCACAAAAACCCTTGTATTTTTACATTATACTTATTGCAATGAAGCAAATTGTAGTTGTTTAGGAAAAATACTAAAATCTATCATTTACTTAATTGTATTTCATCACGACTGTACTTAGTATTGGTACAACAGCGATGATCATATACAAACACCCTGCCAAATCCTGATGTTTGATTCGGGAGAGACTTTTGCAGTTAGTGACCAATTTATGGTCTAATTATCCTAAAAGAGCTGGCCTGGGCGAAAGCGAAGCACTCCAGTCTCTGATTCAACATCTGTTATTCTGCATAAACGTACAAATGCAGCACTGTTGGGAGCCACACACACAACCATCTGGCTTTCATTACCTTTGCATACTACAAAGTGCCGGTAGCACTAAATTTCACCATTTCATCAAGTTCCAGCTTTACATTTGGGTCAGTTAATTGTCAAGTAAGATCTAGAAATGGTGCTTTCCTTTAGCATGTCCTTTAACAATATTCAAAAGCAGTGAATTCAGTTAGCCAAAACATCAGTTATCCTCTATGAAAACATAAAATATGCTTAAATTTATTATAAGATACAGGTCCACAACTATAGCTGTGGCAACTGTAACCAAAAAGAAACCTTAGCAACTGCACTCCAAAGATTTTATATCCCCAGCTGAGTTCTTATCTTCTGTTTTCCTTGACATTTTTCTTTTTTTTCCCGTACTTCCCTTTGTAAGAGGGCAACTCATTTTTATGTCTGCTGTTGCTACTTGGTGAGAAAGATGAATCACATTGGCCAGAAGTATCTGGCATGATGAATCTGCAGTTCACAGTGCTGGTATGTTGGGGTCATCTTTGGAGATCTCGGATAGGGATTTCAACAGGAACACTTCATTTGTCCCAAAGTGACAAGAGAGACCTTTACTGGCTATAGAGAAGAAATGGGTGGGAGGGGAATTGTTACTATAGGCAATGTCAAACATGTTCCTACTACTGTGGTTGAACTATATAGCCATGGTATTACCATTTCTTCAAAAAAGCAGATTGGAAATGTCATAGGGTAGGGAAATATCCCGTAAACCTTTTAAAATAAAGGGGTTGGCAAAAGTGCTGAAAGACACTAATATTGACTATGGCTAGGCCCATGGAAGTTTTGGGATAATATTGGGATTGTTGATGGCACATCTCAGTCAATCAATAAACTTACTCAGATAATGGGAAAACAGCAGTGACTAGCTGCCAGACACCTATAGAGTTCCCAGCAATGTGTATGTTGTTTCTCTTCCCCTCACTTTCTTCCCAGATTGTACTCCTTAATATGTTAAAAGCTTTAAACACGTGTGATTTATTTAATAAACTGTCTGAGGCAATCTTGTTATATTACTGATTTATTGTTTGATCAGAGGTTAGACTTAAACAACATTAAAAGCCCCATGTAGACAATGTGTCGAAATACTAAAATAAGCACATTAAAGGTTGTCCGAAAAAGGAAAAAAAAACAACTTTGTAATAATTCATAAGAGTTAGTGTTTCAACCAGGATACACACTCATTCATTTGACAAAATTACAAGCCCTTGCATCACTGGCCACACAGGAAGGAAGGAAGGAAGGAAGGGCTTGATGGTCTCAGTGGTTGCTAGTTGAAATACGCCGCATGCGTTCCCATCTTAAATAATGGGCTATAAATGTATTCAGACTGTTCTTTGAATAAACGCAAAGTAAAATATTCCCATTCTATGAGAGAGTCTCTGGTTGCTTTTTCTCTCTGAGAGTTGTTTTTGAATTCAAATTAAAATGAAAAAATGTAAATGTGGACATTTGACTAAACAAAGTGTGCAACACTTATAAGCATAAGTACTGATCAACTTAAAAAAAACTAGACTCTCTGGATCGATCTCATAGAGTTGGATCCAAGTCCTTCCTTCTCAGTCTATCTTTTAGACAAGCGGCTCCTTGTGCATTCAAAGTAATTGACCAACTTTTAATTGCAATAGTGCAATTAAAATTTGTCTTTATATGCAACTTTCTCATCAATTTCAAAATTATGCTGCCAACAACTGTTATTTCTTCTCCTGGGGAAAAAAATAGCATCCTGGGTGCACACAGCATATGGCTTGAATATTATTTGGTGTAATTGTGTGATCACAGTTTCTTTCTTGAAACAAAGCTTAATGTGAAATTCTAGGAAGGAAGGATGACAAATATAAAACTGCATCAGATTAATTAGCACATTTCTAGCATTCTTCTCTGTTCTTTTTTGTGTGAACGTCATTCTTCCGTCCTTTCTCATGTGCCTCCAACAAGCAGCACATACACCACATAGAGCACATAATAGACAGACTTAACTCAAGCCCCAGCTGCAGCCTTTATTGGATTCTTGTTTTTTACCCAGCTGCTCTCCAGATACCTGTTTAGCCCTGTACATACAGAAAACTAAGTAGACCTTGCTAAACTCTGCTGAACTGATTGCCCCAGGTATAAAAGACACACTGAAGATGTTTACAGCTGAATACACTATGAAGAGATTGGCACAGCTCTAGGGTTCAAATCATGAGAAGCAATCTATTTCACCCACTCGCATGCTGCTGAACTTGATTCTTTTAAGCTATTAACCTCTGCTTTCAGCCACTCTCTCATGTCTGCTTGTTCCTCATAAATCAACATCTACCAACAAACTAGGGTTTTTTTGGTTATTTTTTAAATAGGACTTTAAATGTAGTGTATTCCAAACCAGATGTGGTTTCTATGGACATTTTGATTGACCATAACTCTAACTAATTCTATGAATGCTACAGTCACAATTGGGAAAACAGTAATTGGAAACTGTGGCACAATCAAAAGTATTGCCACTATGTCCAATAACCTTCCAACCTTGAT
This sequence comes from Oreochromis aureus, assembly GCF_013358895.1. Taxonomy (NCBI): domain Eukaryota; kingdom Metazoa; phylum Chordata; class Actinopteri; order Cichliformes; family Cichlidae; genus Oreochromis; species Oreochromis aureus. The sequence goes on from NC_052944.1 coordinate 9,126,895, forward strand.
GACTTTGAAATGGTTCAAAGATGAGTACCAGGAATGCAGCCACAATCAGCTGTCTACAAAGTAACTTTGATGCATCATGATGACAGTAACATTGCAATTAGATGGAATCAGTCTCCTATCAGTTTGTGATTAAATAAGGCCAAGTCACCAATCTGTTGTCATCTACATACACAGAAATTCACATTAACTACTTACATTTGAGGAAAGTAAGAAACAATGACTCAATACTCACCCAAAGAATAAAAATGAAAGTGAAAAAGAACATTAGAATATGCCTAACCATACTGGTTACGTATGGAAGTTGTACGGTTTCCATATATAAGAAAAATAAATTTTCACTTTGTATCAGTCATCCATGATTGCTTCATATTCTACCTAAAATTCAACAACAGCCATTATTTTGACCATCCAATCTTCATAATGCCCATTTGTCAGAGATTGCTTTCCTTTCAGTACCATCACTCCTTTAATACACTAATCCATGCAGGGGGACAAGTTTACATAGAAATGTATCACTTACCCTTGCTGGAACAACATCTGATTACTGTCACAGGTCTTTTAAAAAAAGGAACAATGTGTTATCTTTTGGAGTTGAAACAGTATATTACACAGACAAGAATGCATTCCCACCCACACGATGGGTTTCCATAGGTGTCTGGCAGCTCGTCAAAAGTCCTAATTAGTCGCAAATTGAGAAAGCCCTATTTTTGAACATTAATGCTTACACTTTAATGTGCAGTTTTGACATGTAAACCCTGAAGTGACGAACTAAGCTACACTCCTAAGTTAGTAAAGACATGGAGGGGAGGGTTGGGAAGCTTGGGGCGAGTGCCATTTGCGCAAGAGAGAGGGGCAAGGTTTTAAACTATGTGCCGAAAAGAGTTAAAAGGGTTGGAGGGTGAACAAAATCGGTTAGTACTTTTGTAAGTAAGGGAAAGTCAGACACAAAAATGGTTGTTAGTACAGTTACAACAAAGGTTTTATCCAAACAGTAGATTAGTAACAATTTAGTCATAGTGAAAAAAGTATGTGAGGATTCTTTAAAAGTCCTCTGCAATTTGATTGCTCAAACCAGATCCAGATTTAGACTGAATGTGTTATTTCAAGTGACAAGGGTTTGTTTGGTTAAGAAGAAACAAAATGAATCCATACAAGCTAACAGGGTGACGCACAAGCCATGCACTTAAATAAAAAAGATGACAGGAAAGATGGGCTTGGAGAATTCATTGAGACACAACACGAAAAGGTCGACTATTAAAAGAAATATATAACGTAAACCATCTGGCAAAATGCAGCAAAATGGGTGAATTTAATCGCAGGGCATCACGACACCAGACAAATGGGAAAAGGAAAAGCAAGAGAGCTTTTAGTGTTCGGGGTTTTAGACAAGAAGGCAACATAAAAAAATGCATCTACACACGTGTACAACAAACTGACACGTGCTGGGATACAGCAGCATTTACACCCTATAAGAATGCTGATGTGAACACTTCTAGCCAATAGAATCATGCAGACATGGTGCAGGAATACAGCCACTGGATACTCAGTTTGGAGGTGGAAGTTGGACAAAATGGGACCGGAGTAAACAATCACAGATGGAATCCACATACACGAGAGGGTTTTTTAAAGAATAGGAAAAACTGAGAGGGGAGAGAAGATGTTCAAATTCTGGTCAAAGTATAGTAAAGAAAGTGTTCCAATAGCAGGAAAAAGCTTTTCACCACTGTCCACGTCCTTCATGATATTGGGCACAGGAAAAAAACAACAACATCCATGCTCGTGATTGCAGTTCTCATTATGCCTCTGCTACAATTTCACAACAGCATTTCTGAGTTGAAAATTGCTTTATCACTTTTGTCAAATTTGAACCAAGACTCAGTGAGTCACTACCAGATACAGTGGCTTTCTGCACATAACACTTTTCTTTTCCAACTCATGGGATTTGATGGATTGGCCAGATTTATTCCTTGGGGCATCAATTCTTTATTCACCAGAAAATGAAAATCTGTCTCCCCTCGTTACTTTTTCCCTTTTTTTGTTTCAGCAAGATAATGTGTGAGGTCATTATTCATTTTAGTAAGTTAATTTTGAAGTTAAAATTATATAAGAAATAAAACAAAGTATAATAAAATAAAATAAAATAAATAAAAACAATAAGGAGAATGCGGCTAACATGTCTTATGGCCATATTGATTTTAGTAGGACAACTGATATATGTATGTATATACGTTAGCCATGATATATACATATACATATATACTCAATGCAATCTTTGTATCAAAAAACAACAACAACAAAAAGAAGTTCGGAGGGGATAGGAGTCTTTTCATGCAAGGGGTGAGGGCAGTAAAGTACAAGAAATATAAGTTAGTGTTAGTGTTAATGAGGGGTCGATCGTACACAGATTTTCCCAGTCACTTCCCTTTATGTCTGCATTGATGGGCAGACAGTTTCCTTCATTGATTGGGCAAGTCCAGTGAAAGCAAGTAAAGCTGGCTCTACCTACACACTGATGGCAGCATTACTGTTATGTACTAAGGCCTAAATAAGATTTCAGTAAGGTCTTTGTTTACATATTTTAAAATATAAAGCTCTACGAGTTATTTTGCCAAACTTTCCCAACTTTGCTGGTTATTCAATGTAAAACTGTCTGATCATCCCTGCACCTGTGTTCAGGGAACTAACTGTTCATGAAAACATTTTATTACGTGCGCACATCGTTGTGTAAGAGAGGAAGTCTGTTCAGGTACAAGACTGAGAACAGCCCCAGGTTGACCATAAATCAGCCTAAGGCCACTAATGGGATCAAGCCCTCATTTGAAGCCTTCTTTACAGTGAGGGCTTTGACCGATAAATCAAGAGCTGTAAATAATCTTCATGACTCTATAAACCATAAGACGGCAAACCTAGATTACAGGGCACTCAATAACATGCCAAACGAGTCTAACTGAAATAGCATAGCAAAACAGTGTCTTTAGTGGCATTTCTCTCACACTTTTTAAAATATTGGGAGAAAAATGATATAAAAACAGAAAGCGAAAAATGTATTTTTACTTCCTTTCACTGGAATGGCCAGAGTAGGCTGCTTGAAAAGTCTGCTGTGTACGTTCACTTCAAGGGTTCTTCTTAAAAAAATAAAAAATAAATTCAAAAAAGGGAACAGGGAATAACAAAATATAGTTTCTCAGCAAAATTTTAGAATGCTAAATTGAGAAAATATCTTGCGTAATGATTCTTTATTTCTTCATACGGATAGTGTTTGAAAAAGAAGAACAAATAAAAGACAAAGAAAATAAACAACAACCAAAAAAATAAAAAAATAAAAACTGATATAATTCCTATATCTTTTCTTTTGAGCAGACCTCATTGGATGAAAACATTAAGTCTTAACAGGAAAGGGAAACTGGATGGCAATAAAAAGCGGTTAACATATATAAATACAGAGAGAGGGCTAAAATAAAAACAGAAAGGTGGAGTTTTTCCAGCTACCTTGGAATTGATGGAGGATTGTACTTTCAGTAAAGCAAACAGAATAGAAAGAGGTAACGGAAAACCCAGGGCAAACCAAAGTGTAAGACAATTAGAATGATATCTACCATATAATGCAGTTTGTTTACCATAGCGTGTCCAATGCCTGCGTGCTTCAGGAGAAAACAGGGGGAGGAGAAAGAAAAAAAAATGACAAACCTTAAAAAAACTCAAAACATACCTAAACCCCGAAAAAAGTGGGAAAGAAAAAAACGAATCGCCTTTGGTAAAATCAGGCAATTTGATTGTAAAAAGAATAGTGAAAAAGAAAATATTATTTTTTATATAGCTGTAGTAGAACATCCAAATAAAGAAATAAAGAAAGCAATTGTAAGCAACTATTTCGTTTTTAAGGGTCATTTTCAAAATAAAATTCATTAAAAAATAAAAGGTATAAAAGGATAACAGTACATTTGTTAGTATGTAAGTCGCAAGTTAATTAGAGAAAACAACAGATGGTTTACATTCCGTGAATGACACAGTGTTAGTTGTTGAAATCATAAAAGGTAAGGGAAAAGAAAATTCACCCATGAAAGTAATCAAATTGGAAGAATTCTGAACCATGTTAGTAAGAGAGACAAGAGTTAGCAAATCAACTTCCACAGAGGGGATTTGGGCAGTTTTGATGGGGAGGTTTATTTTGAAAGCGGGAGGGAATGAGGGAAAAGTACATCAGTATTAGTATTCACTCTGGCAGACTAATCTGTTCAGTGGGCTTGCTGTCGGTAGGGTGTCGTTTTTGATGACTTGAAAAGGTGCAATTATCTATTATAAGCAAAATTTCCACAAGTAGTCATTTAGGGCTGCTGTGATGTATGCAAGGGAAGACAAAAAAGAAATTACTCCATTGTAAAAAAAAAACTTCAATTATGGAAGAAAATACAGTATAAGCATTTAGGAAAATGGAATTAATTCAGCATATACTTAAAAGAGTGAGAAAGGCTGAAGGATAGAGAGGAAGAGAAAGAAAGACAGAAAGGTTCACGGGTGGTTCTGGTGTCTGCAACAACCTGAAAAAGACAGATGTTCGTTTAGTCATTTGAATCATTTCCACTGTAAAGAGGAAAGCTCGCAGTCCCTAAAAAATGAAATAGTGAACATGGAATGACGTGTTAGTCCTCTCTGTACATTCAGTGTCCTTCTGTCTTTAAATGTCATGTCACTGATCTTATGAAAATTTTGCATTATTCGAGGCTTTAGTTTCATGTTGTACATTAACAGAAAATTCAATTTCTCACACCATGCAAAAGGTATTAAGACTCAACTATGCAAGTGGAGCATTAACACTTCAAAAAGGTAAATGGTGTTCTGGAATTTTTCCTCCGAACAAAGTGGACATATTGAATATTGATTTTAACATTTTAACTGCTGTGAAGGATCACAGCTGACACACACACTGGTAAAAGGAGTTCTCTCCTCAAATCCCAGTTGTACGTTAGGTCATCCGATTTTACACAGAGTAATTAACTTGCCAGAAGCACAATGTCAAATTAAAAGAACTATATATCAAAAAAAAGCTCCAAGTAATGCTGATAATAAAAATAATGGAAATTTCAACCATCATTTGTATGTGAGCCTTGTATTATCTACAGCAGTGCTGTAGATGATACAAGTGTGTCTGTGTGTGGGATAGATTATTGTGTATTCATGCCATCTGTGTGGGAGCTGAATGTAAGTGGTGACCATGACGAAGGTCTTTCCCATGAGGCTAACTGGCCAAACTGAAGCTTCAAGCACACCCACTCTTTGATCTGGGGTCACAATAAAGTGCTGTCACCAGTCACCCGCTGTGTCTAATGACTTCTCTTAATCCATTAATTAGGCAAAGAAGTATTCAGTGGTGGGTGTAAATTTGCATACAAGCACCACAATGAGCTCTCTGAACACTGTCTCTGAACTTACAAAACATTATAAATATGATAGGAGGCTTTAAAAAATGGAGGACCTAACAGGGGTTTTACTTGGTGACAATGACTTAAGCTTTCAAAACAGCTTTCAACACAGATGACCTGTGATGCAGCAAGAGAAAAGGAATTAGAAATTATTAAATGTAAAATATAGCATTTGCCAGCTTTAAATCCCTCGCATATGCTTGATGTTTGAATGCTTAACTTATCTGTTGGAACTATCAGTTCTTTGACAGCCCTGGAATGGTTGTGAAAAGTCTGTCCTTCACAAAAATCAGATAATCTTGAAAATAGAAAACGGTTAAAATATAGGTGGTGCAATGCTTTATGAAGAGTAGTTTTCCTGAGCAGGTCTAAGTAAAGGTCTTAAAGGGACATATATAATAAAATTCACGTCATTATTTTGTTTGCTTTTTTTTTTTTTTAACATACCTAAGCAGCAGCTTAAAGGGAGATGCCCAGACCTTCCTCTCTCCAGCAATCACATCTAGCTCTTCCACTAGGGTGCTGAGGTATTGACAAGCCATCTGAGATACATAATCTATCTAACATGTACTGGGTTTACCCTGAGGTTTCCTCCTGCTAACCCAGGAGGCTTCAAAGAAGCATCCTAGGTACACATTTAGCCCATTTTAACTGGACCCTACTAATATGAGAGCATTAAAAAAAAAAAAACCCTGTTAAAAGTTAAATTAACATTTAAAGTTTAATCAATTAATCAAAATACAAGTCTGAAATGCTGAAATGTATTCAAACTAAGAAAAGTAAAAGGAAGCTCTTATCAACTATTTTTGTCCAAAGCAAACTGAACCGCATGCTATAATAACATAATAATAAAGTAATATTAGTACACATGAGTAAAACTGTTTTGTTGTTGTTGTTTCGTTTTCTTTTGCTTTTGAACTTTGTCACCACATGGACAATCACTACTCACGATAATTTTTTTCTTCAGAACTCCAGTAGATTTTCTTTGTGTGCCTGTGCTGCTCTGAGCTTTACTAGCTAAACAAAAAACATACTGGGCAAGCTAACCAGTATTTTCATGCAGGGTTTGAATAACACATGTTAGCTTTACATTTCCAGTTTATCAGATGCCATGGAGCAGCCCTTAGCTGTTACAATAATCTTCCTTCTTCCTCTTCTGCCCCATTTTTCTAACATCTTAATCCTAAGTAGAGTTATCTGGCCCTGTTTTCTCTCCCTGGGAAATACAGCATCTTTAGCTAGCAGACACACTGTGTAACAAACTGCACATAATATTTATGAGTTTGTTAATACTTTTTGAGCAGAGAGAAACATTGCAATTGAAATTAACATGCGAAAAACTATGTTCCCCCATTTATGCTCACTCCTTTTCTGTAGCACTAGCTAGATGCTGAAATACAAGGACCCCAACTTGTAGACAAAACACCATTGTAACTGCTCAGTATAGCGCTGTAAAATATTTTTTGCCTCTCTTTTTTTTCTTTTGTCTTTTCTGTATTATTGTTACATCATTTAAGCCTAAATTAGTTTGATTGAAGACTTGCAGTGATGTAAAATAAAAACTTCTCTCAAATGCAAAAACCCTAAAGTAAAGAGCCTGTTTTGAAATTGTTAGGAGTAAAAAAAAAAAAATACAGATATTTGTGTAAAAATGTAGGGAGTAAAAGTAAAAACTTCCTACTTAAGTCAACACATCGTCTGGCAGAATTTCACTTCGCCTCTTTTTCTACCATAATATGAAACAATATTTGCCCTCTTACTGATTTCTTATTTTCTTGCATATTTGTCACACTTACATATTTCAGTTCATCAAACAAATCTTGATATTAGACAAAGGTAACGGTGGTAAATGATGATTTAATTTATTAAGGGGGAAAAAAAAACCTACCTGCCATATGTGAAAAAGTAATTGCCCTCTAAACTGATTATCCGACATGCCATCCTTGCCAACAAGAACTGGAGTAAATTTGGCTCACTCTTCTTTGCAGAATTGTTTTAAATCAGCCACATTGAAGGGGTTTTAATCCAGATTTAATCAAACTTTACCTAGGCCTCTGCAACACTTGGTCTCCAGTTTTCTTGTAGCTAGCATAATTCATGTTTCCATCAATCAAAGCAGGTTGCCCAGGTTCTGAAGCAGCAAAGCAGCCCCCCACCATCACACTACCACCACCACATCTTTGTGTTACTGTACCAGTAAACTGTCAACTTTATCTTCACTTAGCTCTCTCTTCACCACAACAGACCATTACAACATCCACATCACTGCAGGTGCTGCAACACCATCTGTCAATCTCACACTCAAGTCTTCCACCACCATGAACGAAACCATGACAACAATGGCTTTAGACTGAAAGATGCTAATTTTCATCCCCACCGCTATGCACTCTGCTGCAAACCAGAGCTGTACGATGCATAGGTGCCAGTGCAAGACAGGCTCTCCACCTTTCTGTTCTTTTCCCTATAGATCATCAACTGTGTTTAGGTTTGAAGGTGGTGGTGAAGTCAAAACCAGTATGCACAGCCCAGTGTGGTGAACAGATCTGTATGCTCAGGTTTTTCCTCTTGAATCTTAAAAAGGTGGTATGTGAAACTTTAATACTGGGACAATCGGAAACTGTGGAAACAAATGGAAAAAAAAATCTATATTTTAGAACTGCAATGTACTTTTTGACACTCTCTATATACATATAAATTAAGAACAAGGAAAATGACATGCAATCTATTTTTTTTTTTAATGTAGAAATAACAGTTTTATTCACATCACTTTATTTCCTTGCAATCATCTACATGTGGTCCCATTCCTTGTTCCTCCCTATCACTCACATCAGCAGTTCACAGACTTAATACCTAATGCCATAAAAAGTCACAGTTAGGAACAGAACTAACACAATGGGTGTAAATGAATTGTACATGGAGCATATGTGTGGTTTTCTGGGCTAAAAATTAAAACATACATTGTGATCTTTAAAAAATTCCATGAACTTACAAAAATGGATATGCCAACTTTAGGCCAACAGGGTCAACACATGTTCAGTCATGGATAATAGATTATGACTGAGGTGGCTGATAAAGGTTAGCAAGCTGCTACAACTTTTTGGGTTTTTTGTTTTGTTTTGTTTTACTCAACCATTAAGCAAAAGAAAGTCTACACCGGGAGTTAGAGTGGTGATATGATTTAAAAAAAAAATAATAAATGGAAAGCACAAAATGAATACACTAACAGACGAGAAGTCAAGCGTGAAAGTCGATGTGTAGAGGCAAAACCATTGTAAAGACTTTTTACAGCAGGCTTGAGAACCTTAAGTACTGCTAAACTAGCGCTCCACTGTCAAGATCAATCGTGCAGAAAATTAAACTTTTGTTCTACTTTTGCTCTCATGTGGCAGACAGAATGGTAAGGCAACCAGTTGGTTTTCAGGGATCTCTGTCTTGATTTTCCCACTTGTGTGTTGAGACATTTTAGAAATGTTTGCAGCACTGCTATAGGAGAAGGCTGTGAGTGCTAGTGGCAGTGGTGATGATAGCGTTACAGAAATACCTGAGCAATTGGGATTGCCAAATATTAAAGTCGGCAAGGGATTTTGGAAAACTATAATGCAAGAGTATATAATGCAAATTTGACTCTCTTACAGTGTATTTCCTCATCTACCCATCCTATTAAACTCTCAAACCCAGCATGCCTGGAGCTCCTGCTGTGACAGTCCATTGCCCTCTCTGTAATTGACCCATCTGGGAAAACAAAGACTGTGAATGCTGATATGTGCTGATGGAGCATAAATCTTCCGCTCATGTAAACAACCACAGGCCCAGACAAACAACTTTGTGTTGCATCTGTCTCAAAGGACCCCCTGAATTGACAAATCATGTACTAAATCTGATACCGAAGTAGGAAAGGTCTGGAAATGAGCTTGTGTTAATATAAACATGGTAACTACTGTCTGTGCTTTGTAGCGGTGCACTTAACAGGTGAAACAGTCGACATGTCTCTGTCACTATGTGGAGAAAACCAACAGGATGCCAGCCAGAGTTAGCCGAGATGTAAAATGATGCTTTGTTGAGTTGCTGATCTTTTACACACTCATCATGCTGGCCATTACTGAACTGTGGCCACCAGCGAATAAGCTGAATAAATATTTAATGACAAAGCTCTGCAAATGATCAATGGATAGCGCAGTGGAGCCAAGATTCCCAGGCCAGATAGATTTATCACTGTAACTGAGAAAGTTCTAAGACTGATGACCATTCTCGCACAAATTTCCAATTCAAGCCTTTCAAAATACTGAATAACAATAATATTGCAATGGTTGGAATAGGTGTTGTTTGTCTTAAGGTGAAAATTTGAAGCCTGAATTAGTGGCTAGTGACACATGGATTTTTTGGGGGGGGCAGCCATGACTGTGAGCATGCATATTATATACACCTTTGTGCCCGGTTGGCTGTTTGTGCGCGTGTGGTGTATCGGGCTGTCGTCACTAACACAGACACTGCAGGTGACCCTGTCAGACGGCGTGCAGCTGGGCTTCGATACAAAATAGCTCTTTCAGGTACATTTGGTTCTGCATTCATTCCAATCATGTGGCATTCAGTCAAGTCTCCATCTCTCCAAGTCTGGCTCCAAGTAATGGAAACTGGCAGACAGGCTTCAGGTGCAAATATAAATGTCACTCCAATTACAGCAGAGAGAAGTCTGCAAACAAACAGCAGGAGGGTGTGTGCTTCTGCATAGCTATGTGGGTGTAGGAAAGTATAAGTGCGTGAAAATTGCAGCAGAGCAACACAGACATGGTGTAAATGGTCATAATTCTCTCTTTTCCCATCTCTGCCTTTCTTCTTTCTTTTCAAATCACATTCTCATAAAAAGAGGCAAAGTTCAAGGTCAATCCAGAAGTGTAATGGCTGAGAATTTAAAATCTTCCAGTTTCAAAATCACATGTTTTTTTAAAGATGTACTTTACAATGTTTCTTTGAACATCCATCTGATAAAACAAAAACACTAATTGAAGTTTTACTGGACTATTTTGAGGATGCTTTTCGTCTCCAAGTTTGTGCCACAGTCGTCGCCAGGCTTTGCACAGTTCTCGAAATGCCACTCAGTCTGAGAAAATGCTCACATTCTTTTCTATAGACAGATGGCTCAACTAACTAAACAAAGCATTGCAATTTAAGAATTTATAATAAAAGATGAAATGAATAGTTTACATTTATTTCTCCCTCTAACTCTTAAAATGCATTTTGATCCAGTTTGTGAGCGCGCTGCTATAGCAGCTGAACATGAATATGCATGTTTTAGAGAGAGTAGCTCAAGCTGTTCATAATTGTTTATATTTTGTATGCACTTCTGAGCACCCTTCATAAGAATAAAATGTTGCAGCTAGGCTGGAGAGAACCAAGCGCATAATGAAATGAGAAAAGGGACTTTCGAGAATGAAACTAAACGGAGAAAAAACAAATCGCAACAAAAGACATCAACTGTAAAGGTGTGAGGCTCTGCTGTTTGTCCCTGAGGATTAAAGTGAAAGGGTGTCATTTCAGAGTGAGGATTCTGCACAAATACAGAATTATAAAAAGTAGCATGGTGTTGACAACCTGGACACAAGCCGTAATAAAGACACCAGTTTCGTCACCAATAACTGTACGACAGACTGTGACAGGATTAGACTGTATATTATTAAAAGCTGACGGCTAAATCCAGAGCAGATAAAATCTAATTAAAATTCAGTTCAATTATATTTTATTTATGTAGTGCCAAATCACAGCAACACATTTTATAATGTAAGCTAAAGACTACAGAGGAAACCCCAACAATCAATGACCCTCTGTGAGCAAGTATTTGGTGACAGTGGGAAGGAAAAACTTCCATTAATGGGAAGTTTAATTGCATTAAAACAATTCCTGATATGGATGCATTTCGATGCTCACAGCTGATATTTCATTTTTCCATACAGATCCATTTTGTGTCATTCAAATATGTTCACTACCAATGTTTTATTGCTTCTTACAAGCCCCTCTCTCCTAATTCACTTCCTTTGTTCATGACTTATCCTGTGTTCCACCATAATCTCTGTTTCAATCTCTTACCTGTTTCTGTCTCACCAGCGTTTTATTACCTGTTTCCACCTGTTTGAATGTGCTAATGATGCATAGATCTGTTTTCTGATTATAGGTCTCTGAGGCAGAGGGATGAATAAACATTAAAGTGCTGGAGCAGGTAGTGACAAATGAGGCTGATGACTGAGAGTGTGTGGAAATGCAGGCTCATATGCTAATGCAGTGGAGATGTGATGCAAATGAGTTTTCTTTCCCTCTGAAATGCACTAAAACCCCCCCCTTATTGGTATCAAACAGCTGAGCTGATGTTTTAACATGAAGTGTTTGTAATTTAGGAAATGCATAGATAGGACCTGCGCTTGAGGTGTCAACCAGCATAGGGAAAGCGACACAGTAGAGAAAAAAAGAAGTAACAACGATATTTTTAAAAAAAAAAATCCTAAATGCACATCCTCCTACATGCACATGATGACGGCACCCCCATATCTTCTCAGCATGGCTGGAACACATTAGGAATACTTAAAATGTCATTGGCAGAAAATGGAGAGCGGATTACAGGGGTGTTAGTGTGCCATTTTGTACATCAAACAAATCCACTACCCATGCTTGTCTTGAAAAGCAATTTCTATCATCACCATAAAAGTGCGTGCTGTGTGTGTTGGCATAGACGAGCACTCTAAATAGCATTTTTGATTTAGCTAGAAGAGCTTCAATGATTCATTTTGCTAAAATATGTTGACATTATTGAGATAGCTGGCGATAGCATGGAAGCCCAGGGTTCCAGTTGCATCAGGAACCAATCAGAAACCTGTCAATCATTAGGTTAATTTGCTACTGTCATGCAACATTTTCTTTTTTCCTATTGCACTTACACACATGGGATGAAAGCATTATGTTTCCCAAACCTTTCAACCACTTGTTTATCAATAATATCACAGCATTTAATGGCAGGACTAAGCTGAAGGAAAGGGGTTAATGCAGCACTGCAGCCAGGGATGATTCACTACCCAACAGGATGGCAGACACCGTTGCTAAGTGACAAATTGCTGGAAAGAATGGAACCGAGAGATAGAGTGAAAATGAGAGAGAGAGGGTGGGGAAGATGAGCAGGAGAGAAATTGATTGGCTCTCTCTTAGGAATTCTGGCTGCTTCTTGGAGGAAGGTTGGATGAGAGGGGAGGGTGGATGAGGGCCGGACGGATGGAGGATGAAGAAAAGGGAGGGTTATTGCAGCTGATCATGCCTTACAGAAAAGGCTAAAATACACTCTTAACAAGCCTGAGACAGATATACAAAGAGCAGGTAATGGGGGGGAGTGTACTAGCATCTAGATGTGATTAAAGGGAGAGGGACAGCATTTTGACCTCTCTTTCTAGAGTACATATACATATATATATATCTATATATATGTATGTGTGTGTGTGTGTGTGTGTGTGTGTGTGTGTGTGCAAAATATTTATATATTTAAAGAAAATAAGAATGGGAAAACGATCTTACACACCACCCATGTCAGTCTTAAATATGGTAATGTCACAGTAGCAGGCATTACATTTAAATGAGTGCATGGCTTTGGTATGCTACAGTACATTTAGCAATACCACATTTTCAGAAGAAGTAATGCTTTCAACACAAAAAACAATGACAAAGAAGCTTTGGGATTTTCAGTCATTTTGAGCAATTCAACTGTGACTGTTTCTTTTGGAAATTAAAACCTTTCTTAGGTAGAGTGAAAGGATGTATGTAAACATAATGTGAGCTGTGCGCCGAATGTGAACGCATGCAGCTAGCATCAGTGTCTATCCGTTACGGAGGACATGCATGCAAAATTGGAGAGGTTCAGGGTTTTATGGGGTTTGTCTGTGCACGTGTTTATTTGTGGCACTAGTGAGTGCTGTTTTGATCCTCCTGCATGTAGGTACGCTCCTTCCCCCTGTGGAGTGTGGCTATCTCCAGTCTATTATCGGAATTGTGGTAAAAAGGCTCAGAGAGGCTGCATTTAGCAGCGAGCCTGTTTGCACCTTCCATACTATGGCAGTGTATTCTCTCTTTCTGCTGGAAAGACAATGCTAAGTTTTCTTTGATTTGTGCCTTATTTGAGGTTACTTAATTGTTTCTGGTAAGAACCCAGAGGTTCGCTGCTGCACACTAGCATAGTGGCTTTGGGGCGACATTTTGTAACTAAATCCCCTTGAAAAATAATTGCAATTTCTCTCATTTGATAATAGCTTTGATTCCATTGTTTCTAAGCTAACTATAACTTTTTTTTTTAATTCAGAGATAGCACTTTGTATAGCACTTTTTTTTAAAGAAAGAAAGAAATCTGCCCGGTTGTTTCATTGCATTCTGAAGGATGTGAAGCAGTGCACAAAGCCTGCTGTACTGTATGTGTAAAAGATTAGAATTCAACATGACCTTTGCTTAACTCGACCCTCGCACAGATCAAAGCCCTTCAGCTCAAGATGAACTCTGGGTCAGTGGTTGAACATCAGGCCCATACACTTAGCACTAAAAGAACATAAAAAATTGTTTGATCTTTTCATTAATTCTATAGCTGCTTTGTTGCAGTTATATGGTGAGGTGCACGGGTGGGAAACTTAAACATCAAGGCTGACGGAAAGGGAGAGTCCTATTCTGTCCTAGCTAAAGAGAGGAAAAGAGAGGAAAGGGTGACAGTGACACAAGAAGGAAAATGGGATAGCAAAAAAACCGAGATATTGAGTTCAAAGGTCTCCCTCTCTCTCTCTAGGTGCTGGATAAGATACAGACCCAGTTCTGGGACTCAATGGATGTTGAATCTTTTGATTGTAAAGTCACATTGGGGAATTAAAAGGACACTTTCCTCTGTTCTTGTGTTTGTACTACAGAACAAACCATTGTCTCCCCCTCTTGTGCCCCCCACCCCCCATCGCTGCACTTCATTCCCCACTCTCTGTTGTGCACAAAACTGCTCTTTCACTCTCCCACAAGCAAAAAATAGAGAAATACAAGTGTTTATTTCCTTCCTTCTGTCAGCATGTGTCTCATATTTCCTCTGATGGCCTGTGGGACCCAAATGCCTGTTAAGCATTACAGTATGTGGGCCATTTTGATCATTCAAGTAATCGTCAACACAGAAAGTTTGCCCTCCAACAATAAAAATAAGTCTACTAAGCGATGCCCATCCAGCATATTCCCCGAAACTCCATCATAGTTTTCTTAACAAATCACGGAATGGGTGCATATGTGTGGTAGATGATGGAAAAATGCACTTACCACCAAGTGCCAGAGGCCTGTTAAGGAAAAATGCTTACATGCTTGCATACACTGGGCTTCCACTTAATCCTTTGTCCTTCATTTATCATGCGTGAACAAAACAGACATCATACACTTACAGCTGATGCTTGACACTGCTCTTTTTGTTTAACTTTTAAATCTATGGGGATAATGCTGATGCAAGTAAACAGCTGGCAGGGCTTTCTGTTCAGCGGTAACCTGTCCTGTTTCTGTGCTATAAAAAAGCAATCAAATAAAGACACAGCCATTCACAAGCCCTGGATTTGCTACTGTTGCTCTGTAAAACACACAGACTCATAAAATGAGTTGGCTCCAGTGGTGTTACAGTACAGTTTCATTAGTTCACAAATATATACCGGTGGCCTTAATGTCATCCATCTTTTAATCATGTGCATATGTGTGAATCTTAGTCTTCTGAAAATGTAAGAGGGAGGTATAAGGAAAAGGAAATAATGTTTCTTGTTTATTCTCAGAGTTGAATCTCAAGCATCTTTTATCCAACTAGATTTCCAGCCTCTCACTTGACCAAATTAAAAAAATGTATTTATCTTCTCTCCCTGACTATAATATTATGCATGACACAGAAGGGGAACATATTAATCATGAAGAGAATATCAATTTTAAAGATGAAGAAAGTGCTTAATGGGTCTTTTGCCAATTGTAACTCTAATTTCCATACTTTTTCTTAGGCTTCGAATCTGAACTACATTCTCCTTCAGTGACCAATAGAAGACAGATTCCCACTTCAGGGGTGTATGTGTCCAGTAAAAGACAGAGAATCATATGTACTGTCACCCAAGCTTCCTCGGGGATCCCTCCAGACTCCTCTGAGCAGAAATGGGAACACTGGAGCAGCTTTCATGATGGCAGTTTGCACCACTTTCTGGGTAATGTAAGGAGCGAGGAGAAAGAAACAATCATTTAGGGGTAAATGGCAAGCACCTATTATGTCTGCAGGGCTTCTGGGAAACTCATACAAGGAATTGAAAAGATCTGAAAATCAGTGCTCACTGACCATATGGTACAGTGGAAATGAGTAGTTTTATTTAAAATTGGATGCATTAGGTGAGAGAGAGGCCTAAACTGCTGACTAGCGTGGCATTGCAAACTTAATATTTGACCCATTTTTTTTCAGTTCTCAGTTCTTTTTTGGTGCTGTGTGTGATATATTTATAATTTTCTAGGACACCTTGACATGAGTGTTTCCATCTTTGTCTTTGCCTTTTTTTTCTGCTGTCTGTTTGGAATCCCACAGGAGAGAACTGTCACCAGAAATCCATGATGGTAAGCAACCATGTCAGGAGAGCAGAGGGAGGGGGAGGGATGCCTTGCTAGTTGTTTAAACCAAAGTGCAAGTGAATAGTGTATGTATGAGTGAGCATGTTTGTGTATTGAGTTTAGAGATTTGCACTGATGAAAGGTCAAGATGAGTGCACTCACCTGTCTGTCAAATATACACCACAAGGATTAGACTACCCTTTCTTCACAGATGCTTGCAGTACTGTCGGTTACCACCAAGGGGAGCTCTGAAGCTGTGATCGCTTGTTAGGCATATAGTATACCCATTTCTCCCCACCCCTCCCCTTTCTCTCCTCTCTCTTGGCGGCAAGTCCCTATCACCTCACCTAATTCTGTCTGCTTCATTTTATCCTGCACAAAGCTGACAAATTCATAGGTTTTGTGGAGAAAGACAGCAAATATACACATGCAGAGGGAGAGGGAGAGTCAGAGAGACGGCCGGGCGGGCTTGTAAGAGCTCACAGGCTTTACTTATTTTGGAGCTTATTGATGCAGAAGTAGATATGCATGACGTTGCAAGAGACGTTAGAACAGTAGACGCATAATGGATGAGACTTTGAACACCACTGGTTCAGTACGATGACCTTAGCTAGTATTTGGTAGCGTGGTGGCTATATTTAAATATATCATGTTAGCTTCAATGGGCAGCAGAAGACAATGGCTTCAATTGTGTAAGTGACTGTTCACATTTTCAGCTGCATTTAAGGAACAGATATTATAATTTAAAGTACTTAATTTACGTAAAGGTCACCAAATGTGCACATGCTGATGAACCAGTCTGTATAATTCTTATTTATCAGTAATCACACACACGGTGTTATGTGCAGGAAATATTAAATAGTATTAGGTGAGTATATATATATGTATACACAATTATTACATCCATTTCCTTTTTCCTACTGTATTAAGAAAACCTGCAAAATTTTAATGCGTTGATTGATTTTGATTGACAACCACAGCTTTAAAAAAAGTTATGATACGTTGTAAAAATGTAAAACCCGAACTCATTGTTTTGCAAATTTAATGCACTGATATTTTATTCACATAGAAAACATATCAACTATTTAAACTAACTTTAAACTGACTAAATATTAATATGATATTTCATGACAAATATTAGGTTACTTTGAATCGGATGGCAGAAAAACATCTCAAAAAAGTTGGGACAGAGACAACAAGGGCTGGAAAACTAAGTGGTACTAATAAGAAACAGCTGGAGGAAGCTAATTGCACCTAATTAGGTTAATCCTGTAGACAACAGGTCAGAAATGTGACTGGTGTAAAAGGAGCATCTTCGAGAAACAGAGTTCCTCAGTAGTAGTAAAGAGGGCAGAGGTTTACCAGTCTACCAGTCATATCTCGTTCTGTACAGTACATAATGTCATTAAAGATTTAAAGAATCTGGAGGAATCTCTGTGCGCAGGCTGAAGATCTGGTAGAAGAAGATGGTGATCTTCAGATCCTCAATTCACTGTGCCATCCACAGTGTAGGTTAAAGCTCTATGAAAGAATATGCTATACGTGAACACTGCCTTATTCTTTCACTAAAGCTCAGTTAAAATGCACTGAGATAAAGTGCAAAACTGTTCTGTGGTCAGATGAGTTGAAAATTTAAGACTCTCTTTGCTAAACAAAAGGATGCTACATCCTCTGGTATAAAGAGGAGAAGGACCTATCCAGTGTATTATCATTGCTCCTTTTAGGGATGAATCAGTGGAACTGGAAGCTTGTTGGTAAGGCACAATCATTGGGTAAACGTATATACAGGTTTTAGACCAACATAAGCTCCCATCCAGATGACGTCTTTTTCAGGGAAGGCCTTGTGTATTTCAGGCAAGAAATGCTAAACTGGATACTGCATCTATTACAGCAACATGGCTTCACTGTAGTAGAGTGCTAAACTGGCCTGCCTTCAGGAACTTTTACCAATTGAAAACATTTGAGGCATCAAAACTACAATAAAGAACACCCATGGCCCTTTTCCAAAAATGTTTTGAGGGGAGAGCCATCAACTTCAAAATGACCCAGTGCCTTTTTCTAATAGTTTTTCTTTTTAGTTTAGTTTAATTCAGTTTTCTTTTTTGAATAAAATATGGGTTTATGAGATTTGCAAATCATTGTATTCTGTTGTACATTTTACACAGTGTCCCAACTGTTTTGGAATTGGGATTGTAGTCCAACTTATTAAACTGTAAGTAAAATTGTCCAAAAATTATTAACTTCATTATTTCAGCTGTTGATAGACTATGGTCAAAGCTTTGGTCATTTCTGACTAAATTTCAATTTAAATTCAAATTTAATGTACTGAATAGGATTGTAAGAACATGTGATGCCACACGCCACTGTATTCTACACAAAAACATGGCCGCAGTCATTGATCTGCTGGGTCAGAGGTGGTCAGTGTCACTGATATCTCTGTTGTGTGTCTCTTCATGGGAACTGTCCAGTGTAAACGTAGAGCTCTTCAACATTAGGAGTGCCCGTTAAGTCAATTAGAAAGATCCACTGGGGATTCAGTCTGGACTGTCAGTCAATAGAGACTGCCTTGACAACATGATGTAGGTGGTTAGTTTTTATACATTAAAGATTTTTTTCTTAATATTTAGCTGGTTTTCCTATGTGTAGAACTTTACATAACAGAAGAAAACTGTTAATATTTATTACTAAATATTTTACAACAAATCTGAAAAGTTTTGTGTCAAGATTTCTCCACCAAGTTATAGAAATAAAACAATGTACAGTTTTCTCCTAGAATATCTACTACAGTAGACATGCTTACTAGTTTTAGGCAATATTGCAATTGTAATATGCTAATCCTGAATCAGAAATACTTTATTAATTTCCTTTGGGATTAATAAAGTAGTTCTGATTCTGAATCAAGTAACACTTTATCAAGACACAGATATATTAATTATATGTTATGAGGGTATTTTAACTGACTATAACTGAATGGTTTTTTTTTTCTTCCAATCAAGAAAAGATTCACATAGTCAGCTGACTTGCCACTGCACAGCTTGAGCCCATTGCGCTGCAGTGCTGCTCTGGATGGGCGTCATGGACAGGAGTAGACAGTGTATACAGTTGTGATCAGAGGTTACCATACACCCATCATGCTTATGAGCCTGTATTTATACTTTTGATCCTGTGTGGATTAGAAAAAAGGAATTAAAAATGTATGCATTCCACATGGGGAAAAGACCAGCTCAAAGAAATCATTAAAAGCCAAAAATGATCATGTCATTCACGCCCATAATGAGTGGATGTAAACCTCTGATCAGCTAGGCATACAAACCTCCAGACATACAATAATGCTGTCAGTGTAGCACATGCGTATGTGCATGGCATATGTCATATTTACCTAATGATCATTATGGTGCAGTAGGTGGTAGGTGGACTGGCTCATGCTGTAAATTTTTAAACTTGTGTTGGCTTTCCAAACTCATTACATTAGTCTCGCTCTGCTGATTACACATAGGTCTGTGCATGTGTGCATTTCTGAGCCGGGGTGTCTAAATGGAGACTGTGTGTTTCTGAGTGTGTGATCCTTTGCCTTTATCCTAAGGCAAGTACAGTATATGCTAATAAAAGCTTTACAAATGTCGGACTAACCGCACTGAAATGTCTAAGAATATTACTGCAATATGACTCAAATCGCAGTGTGGTTAGCATAAAAAAAATTCCCTATAATTTAACAGCACTTAGTCCACATTAAGAATCACTTTGCTGTCGTGCTTTTTGTACAACAAGAAGTTCTCCACTGTCTGGAAGTGGCTTGATACTACTGGCTGCTTTTCACAGATATTCTTGGAGACAAACATAAAGAAGCTGATGCACCATCTTTGTGTTAATGCATTCAGGCTAGGCTTTTTTGCATTCCAGACTGCTTACAATGCCCATTATTAGTTCTGACAAGCCATTTATTCCAATTACAATTCCTCCCAAAAATGTGAAGAAGTAAGCATGGCAGGTGTAAGTGAAATTGATTGTATCTTGCTGCCGGTATCTGCACCTGCCAATTGATGACTTGCTGCATCCTGAGGGTCCAGTATTCAGAGAGTTCACTGTAGATGCATGTCCTTTGTGTTTTCTGTGAGGATGGAGGAAGCTAGCATACACAGACACACAATATGTCACACAGATTACACAGAACCCTGTGCTCTTTTGTTTTCCATTAGCTACCATTAAAGGTTTGCAAAGATGTGTTAGGTAATTTGTTCAGAAAGGTCTTAAGAGCATTGTCACCTTTGATAAATTATGGTGTATTCCATTTGTGTACCTCAGTAAATTATGTGCATACATACTAAGCAGAGCATTTCTCCTCCTGGTTCATTAATAAGAACATTGCATAAATCTTTGGATTTCTTTGATTTCATGTATGCTAACTATAATGTTATCTATCACGGTTTTCGTATCTTTTGCCTTTGCATGACATGGGCATGAAGGTGACATGTCATCTGGTTCATCTTTGAAACAAAAAGCATTAAAATAAATAGAAAAGGTCCTCCTGCTCAACTTGACCCTGCAAAAAAAAGAAACTTCTGTTATGACAGAGAGGAAAAAAACAAGTAAGAGAGGAGAAAAGTAAGACAACGACTCAACGTATTCTCCATATGCTGAGAGAAAAAACAATGATTCAAAGATTCAAAGTGGCAAACAGTTGCACAATCCTGACTGCTGCGGCCCCGGATGATGCAGACAGTGTTTACCTGGCGCAGGTTGCGGGTGACGCGCACATCATGCCAGGCGTTGTCATTGAACTTGCCGTTGACAGGCTCCACCAGAGCCTCAAAGGCCCCCGAGCCCAGGTTGATGACTAGCCAAACCGCGCCGCTCTTCAAGGAAAGATTCACATAGTCAGCCGACTTGCCAGTGTGCAGCATGAGCCCGTTGCGCTGCAGTGTTCGGAAGGAAAGCGTGATCTCGTCGGTGCTGCTCTGGATGGGTGTCATGGACAGGTCGTAGCAGAAGAACTCGTTGCCCTTGAAGGTGGCTACTGACTCTTCCTTGCCTGGAATAAATAAAGTGGGGATAAGGGGGGAAGAGAGGTAGGTCTGTAAGTAAAAGGACATTTCTGTTCAGGAGTTAAACTTTTGAAATTAACAATATGTGTGTATTCAAAGATCAGTCATTCTATTATTAGTTTACTTTTTATGTGGGAAAAAAACAGACATCAGAGGGTTCACTTAAAAGATGGTGCTTTTATCAAACTACAAGTGAAAAATGAACAAATGAATATCCTAAATATCTATTAAAATGATCTAAAATATAACACTAAACACAACATTTTTTTCATATTAACAGTGCCAATTTCACATCATAGAATATCTAAAAAGCTTCTGTGTCATGTGAGATATGTCCAGTACAAAGACAACATCAGCATGGTTATGTTGTTGGCTTCATTTTTATTTTATATTTTTTTGGTGTAGGACTTATATACATCAAAAATCTACAGAATTGCACAGTTACGATTAAAGATTGGTACATCATTTGAAGTCAGCTTATTCAACACAAGTTGAAATGGAGACTCGGCGAGGCTGCGGCTTGCTGCTGGTCATCTTGACACGGTGATGTGATTTGGATGCACTGGTGTGTCCATTTACTCCAGAGGGTTAAAAGCATTGTGAGGCCATATAGGCCATTTGGAGATGCAACTGATTAGATAAGGTTACTGAATTTAGTAGAACACTGATAGTTGCTGTCACTCTTATACGCTCAACAAATGTTTTAAACATGGAAGCTTTGCAGATCAAAAACAATATTTGTTGTACTTTGCTCATATTGAATCCCACAAACAAGTAACGTCAGTGCAAACCGATGCATCTGCACTACAACACAGCGGCACGACAGTATCTTGTGTAAAATAGAATTCCTTTCATCAGAGCAAAGCAAACATCTGGGTTAGAATTAGATACAAAGATGTGTTTGAATTACAGCAAAACAGAGAAACATGAAAGCAGAGACTAGACAAAGTGAAACTGAAGAACATTTTTTTTTTAAAGCCAAGGAGAGAAGGAAGGGGGGAAAAAAGGTGTTGACAACTTTGCTAACGCCTGCCAGTCTGTCTGTAGCACATGGCCTCCTTCCACTACATTGAGCTTTATTCACACACTACCAGTCAAAACAGACAGTTTGTACAATGGACATATGTCAAACAGCAGCCTAACAGCAGCCAGGGAGGACACTGTGTGCATCTGTCAAGAAATGAACAAACACTTGCAGCTGTCACAACAGAAAAAACGCAGCAAGAACACAGAGAACAGTGACACCTCCGTCGCTTGAGTCATGACGTGGACGCTGGATTCACTGAGCAGGAGAAATAGTAACATCTGGCTCGCCGTACTGTTTCTTCTGACTCGCAATCTACTTATTTACTCCTTTTACAATTCCTATCTAATATTTTAATTGAACCATTTCCTGTCGCCCCAAATCTCATTACCCTTGTAAAGAGCAATAACCTCATTTCCTGGCTGGATCAACTCTGTGTCATTTTAATTTGGGAATAATAGCAATTCAGCTGCTTAGCAAAAGAAAGAAAAGAGTATAAACAGACAACATCACCGACAACAGCAAGAGCTCAAGTTTAAAAGAACTCTTGCTCGCTCTGCACTTACACATATCAACTGGTTTCCTGACATGAGCTGTGATCTGAAGTGACACTCTACTTCCTATGTTCATTTGCCCTTCTACACTTCTGTTTCCCCGAGGAGGCCGGTCTGAAGAATCAGCCTTGAGTAATGAGGTTTAGGGAGGGGGAGAGGGCAAAGTCAAACTGCCAAGAGGACCCTGTATGGGTGGATCATCAAATCTAGTTTATCCTGAAGTTCCATTACACACGAAAAAAGAAAAAAAGAATCACTTCAAGACCTTGGTGCATTTCCCTGAGGAGAGGGGATGGGCTGGCCAGAAGGGGTGGCCAGCCCATTGGTAGACAGATTGAAAGGCCAAATCACATGAGCAGGTGAGAGAGGAAAAGCGTGTGGTGGAGGGGTGGGGCGGGGAATAATAGCATGTCCATTTGATGCTCAAGTGCCCTATATCACCAAAGATTTTTCCGTGTCAGGCAGCACACATAAAGAAAAAAGTGCATTACATCATGCGGATGGAGAACAAGTGATGCATGGATGACACGAGCAAAGGAAAGAAAATCTTTGGAGAGGGGGAAAGAGTGTCGTGTTAAGTGACATACTAACAGCTATACTTCGGGAACATTAAAGAAGATGATAGCGCTCGCTTTGAGACAAACACAGCCACATAATATGGGTGGATGCACTCACATAAAAGAAAACATTTCAGGGGTGACAAAAAAAAAAAAGAGGAAGTGAGGGACAAATAGCATCCAGACAGAGACAGCTACTTAAAAGAGCATTTTGGCTGAAATCGAAATTTAGAGCAATCTCAACTGAAGTGTGAATTGTCATAAAAAAAGGCATCAAGAGTGGAGAGAAAGAGATGGAGGGGACAAATGACACACAAAAGCAAATCCCCCAAGAGCAGCATCCTAGCGGTGCCTGTGTTGCTGATGTAGGAGGAACAAAAGCGTAGCAAATGGACCACAGCAACCATTTTCAATTATGTACTAAGTTGGACCACCTCCCGTACTATGGGCTGTTAACGGTAAGCAACAAACAGCTTGTCCGTGGTTCCATGAGCTCAGTGAGACTGAGCTCCATGCAATGCAGAGACAAACGACAAAAAAAACTTTCTTTTGTTTATGTCTGTTTAATGAACAGAAGGCTGAGAGGAGGAGATAAGGCTGGAGAGTGACAGGAGAGGACAAATGGGTGGGTGGATTTTCACTGTAACACCAGACAGTTTGGTCATGATGCCAACAATGCCCTTCAACAAATTATGTAAAGGTTAACACAGTCATATGATTTTTGGACAAGACTTTGGAGCCAGAAGTAGGAGCAAAAAAGAAATAAAACAGCATCATTAGCAAGTCAGTAACATACTGCAGTGCTATCAGGGATCTACTGATCCTTCTCATGTTAGCCAGCTTAAGTCATTTCCAGTATCCTTTGTATACTCTGGGTGATCTTCCTACACACTGTGGAGCACTGGAAAAGCTCTCCTCCCGGTTCCCAGGAGTGACACGATCGCTTCAATCTAGGCGCAAAACCTAATATAAAGAATGACTCTCCTCTGAGACCACTCCAGCTCCTGTGAATATGAGCTTGTTCCTATACATCTGTTTTTCATTTTACATCTACATCTCTATCTCATCCTCCTGTTCCCATGGTAGCACTCTTGCACACATACACACTTGAAGTGTACGCTTTTCACTCTGATCAAATCTTTTGCAGTAAAGCCCAAGAGTAGACTCTAGCCAGAGGAAAGAGGAGACGCACAAGCATGCAGAAGAGACTAAAGTGCTGTCAAGGTCTCAATTAACCTCACAGAAGCCCTGACTACATTACAGAAATGACTCATTTGAAATTTATCCACCCATAATAACATCCTTTTTTTATCAATTAAATGTTGAGTTCCTCTGATATTTGATTTTATAACATGTGTTAAATAGACCTTTGGTGCTATTTTTTTTAGGGGCCAAAGTGATACACTCATTCCAACTATGCAAAGCAATCCATCCAACAATTGCTTAATGAATAAGCAGATTTATTGAGGCAAGCTGGTGTGTATCATCTGTCTTTATGTACAAATGCAACTTCAGTGGCCTTTCCTGGTGTTCAGGTTGTTATGTCCACTGGCTATCCAATGGAAAGAAGCACCACTGGAAGCTCGGTGGTTTCAAACATTAAATGATCCTAGTAAAAAAGATGTGCAAAGGAAATTCAAACTCAGACTTGATAAAAATATCATGTTCAGAAGTGCAGAACCCTTCCAGTTTTTAAATGTATCATACCACCTCTTTTTCCCCAAGCCCTCCTGAAAATAGTATTAAAAATAGTATTAAAACACATTAAAAAATTACTTTTTTCCCACATAACTTTACACCTTGCAGAAAAATGGATACGCTAACCTCAACTTCCACTTACCACCTCTGTCACAATCAAACCACCATCAACGCAGCAGTAGCTAAGCACTTTGCAGCAGACACTGTGTCAAGCAGTTTGTTTACTGCGATATGTGGCCTTCAGTGTTCTTTGAGGGTGTGCGCTTTATTTATGTGACCTGAAGGGTGAAGAGGGAAACAGGAAGACAATGGAATCCCAGCCAGAGAGGAATCAATGGCATTGTCTTAGCCTATCGCACACTTCAACCCAGACACCGACATTCAGTACCACACATGCAGTCTTAACAGTACAACTACTGTGCCACTTGAGTGCTACTTTATAAGCATCGGGGTATGATTAAATGAATATGCCCGCCTGTCATACCAATGTGTTTCAAAAATTTGTCCATGCTGGAAAAACAGGGTATCCTAAATTGTGATAAAATGTCATACGCAAATACAATCTGCGTTTGTCAGTGCTGGACCCGAAAGCGCCGTTTTAAGCTAACCATTGCTGGGTATTACAGTAATAAAAGCACAGAGCAGCATGTGTTTTTAAATTGGATTCAGCTCAGACTGAGAGAGAGAGCAGGTTTAATAAGATGAGCTGCATGACTAGCTCCATCCAAACTTGTGTGGAGCATTAGTCAACGCATAATGAACCCTAACATACTGCTTTTTTGGCCGATTGGATTACATATCGGAAGTGATTACGTAGTTTTAGGGGAATTAGCAAAGAGAGAACGGAATAAGACGAGACAAAAAAAACGCCTGCGCATGTGTGCATGCAAAACCATTCAAAATCTCGATGACCACACGCTGGCAAATCTGCTCGTCACATCACATTACCTCACTGCTCTT
This sequence comes from Oreochromis aureus, assembly GCF_013358895.1. Taxonomy (NCBI): domain Eukaryota; kingdom Metazoa; phylum Chordata; class Actinopteri; order Cichliformes; family Cichlidae; genus Oreochromis; species Oreochromis aureus. Next base: position 9,152,752 of record NC_052944.1, read on the forward strand.
GCACAGACGTACACGCCATGTGCATATGAAGTCACCCTCTATTAGTTTTCGATGAGTGCCATCCACCCTGCAGAGAGAGTATCCGACAGCTTTGGAGAAACGATTCGGCAGCAAGATGAGAGAGAGCAGTGGGAAATGTAAGGGGCATATGAAAGCTTTGATGCTGCTTCATGAATCCAATAGGCCTGCTGGGTCCACAGACAGCGGCTAGTCTCCTAAGCTAGCTGTAAGGCAGACAAGGCCTGTGAAGTGCTGAAGAAAACGTTTGTTTGGTTATTAAACATTTGGCCAGTTTTAAAGAACTTGCTTATGCTCAAATGCTCATGAAATCTGCACCTCATAAGCAAACAGACATATGAGCACACGAATTCCCAAGGCAGCGATAAAGAACCAGTGCCTACACATCATCACGCTTATACTCATAACAAGTATTCCATGAATTAAAATGGGAATTTTAGAGAGCTAAAAGATAGAGTACAATGGCAAGAGAAGCCAGGGTTATGCTGATTTTGAAAAGAGGGGTGAGTTCCAGGGTCAGAAGGTCAGGTCCAGGGTACAAGAGGATTGATTGCTCAAATCTCTGTGATCCCTACTTTAGGTTTCCTTTGTCTTCCTCACGCTTTCATTTGAACAGCTGTCCTTAAATGAAACTATCAGCGTTCTAAGCTCAGACCAAAGCTAATGAATTACTCTGACTGTTTAAAAGCACGTTTCTAAAACCAGCCATGTACTGGCACTTTGTTGTGCCTCATGGGATAACGAAAATAGCAGCATGTCAACAGAAATGTGTGCATTTTTGGTTAGATATGGGCATGTATTTGCAGATTCTCTTGTTTTTGCACACTTGATAATGAAATGCACAACACTTTCTTCCTTAAATTGTAGCATTTAACAATGAGCCCTGTGCTAGAAGCCTCTTATATGTAGTCGTGATATAGCCTGTGGTTAGTAAGCCAAATTGCCAATTTGTGAATGCAGTTATGGATCTCTCCAGTCTCTTGCTGAGGCTGAAATACTGAGACATTGTTCCCTCCACCAATCCTTTTCACTCTACTTTGTCTGCACAGATAGTGATTACTGTATGTATCGATCCATGAGCTGATTGCAATCCTGTAATGAAGGGACTATAATTTGGTGTCTTTGCAGCCTGTTGGCTGCAGGCCAAGGCTCTTTGTTTGGTCCTTCTCTCCCCGCAAGATGCTCGTTGAGCCATAGTGAATGTGCTATTATGTCATTCACAGTGTTCCTTTTGCTCAGATGGATGCTGCTAAAAAACCCACGAGTGTCACTATTGAATTGTGCAGACTGAGGTAATAAAAGAGAACAAAAAGGCATTTAAGTTATTCTTAGCTTTTGTGTTTACCTCTTGAGCTCTACAAACACAAAATATTTATCCAGCTGTCAGTGATAGTGCCACAAAATTGGTGGAGATAACGCAGGTGGATAAAGAGCTACAGGACTTAGAGATAGCATGTATTTATCTAGTCTTTAAATCATCGGCCGTGGTAAGAATTCCTCCAGAGAAGTTATAGACAATATATCTGAAAATAAGACTGGCCAGCTGATAGAAAGCGTATTCCCCAAATGCAGTCATTTACATGGCGTATCTTTGTTATGTTCTGTACTTTCAAATTTACTTTCATGATCATGATGTTACTCCTTTTGTCTTGGTTTATTTTTTGTTTTGTTTTCTCTACAAGATATTCATTCATTTATTCAGCCCATGATTTAGCACCTCGTCAGCACACATTGGCATAAAAACACTGCACTGGATTTTTTTTTTATTTGAATAAAGCTTCAGGTCACATTTTGAGCAGGCAAGGTTTAAATTTAATTTCTTTATGTCATTACTTTGGTGGCATTTGAAGGGCACTAAAGGACTGTTGTAAGAATACAATAAAGAATTATTTGCATACTAACTCTCACCTTCACTTCTAGACTGCTTCTGTGCGTTGGGTCAGAATTGTCTGTTAAGTACTGTCACTGTCACTGCTGCAAGTTTTTATTGAACCTTTCCATGAGACAATTCTGCCTGCCCTCTATTTGTCTTGATGCTAATTGAAGATTAAAGTAATGGGGGTAAAATGGCTGACTTTAATTGTCTGTCACCTTGGAAACAACCTATTTTGTAACTACAACATCAGACACAGTGGCAGCAAGCTCAAGACGCCCCTACACTTCTTCTGATTTGCACTTTTTTCTTCTTTCTGCATATTCATTTTCTCACTGTGGGTATGTGGCAGGTGACCATTATCACAGTGGAAAGCTGCTCAGTCTCTGGGCTCAAAGTAGACAGAAAGAAAATGTCAAGTAAACTGACACTAACAACAGGCCTGTGTGGTCCTGAATGGCAGGGCCCTTAGCCAACAGGGAGATGGCTAAGGGGCCTGCAAGACTGGCTAAGTGCATAATAAGCCCTATTAGCTGGAGCCAGAAAATACACTCAACTTGAGCTGTCTCAGCCCCCTCATTGTCATGTTGCACTAACCGCACATCTTGTGAAATATATGCTGAAAATAGTACAAAAGAAACAGAGAATGATTTGGATGACTGAGACTTGGTGTCTGTGCATTCAAAAACAATTGAAATGTAAAACGAAATGTTTTCGGTTTTGGTGTGTTTTGTTGTGTTTTGTTGTGTTTTGCACCTCAGTGCCATCGTACATATGACTTATTTCCAAGTTAAATTAGCTGTACACTTTTCCCAGTGGAGAAAGATGACTCACCATTCGCCACTGACCACATTCTTTTGCCACAGTAAACACGTAACCAGCCATGTGAATGTCCAACGCATACTTTTTCTTATTATTTTAAATGTATTTTTTATATTTTTCTTCTTCCAATGGCTCCAGTGAACACTGGCTAAACTCAGGTACTGGACTGCATATTAAAAGACAGGTCAACAAGTACAACATAACTCAAGTCTCTCTCTGTTTTATTAACATATAAACTGAATGCCTAAAGAGAAACATACATCAACTTTAATGAACTGCACTGTGGCATATTATATCACAAATTACTGTCGATAAAGGAGAGAATAAATGAAAAACAATGCGGTGTTCATTTGGAATGGTGCCTGGTGTTGTTTTATGTGGGCTCTTTTAATTGTATGAGAATCCTTGGCAAATTGCCTGAAAAATTATTCACTGTTAATTGCTTTACTTAATATGTTAATGCCATCACCAGCAGCAGAGGGAGTGAAAGAGTTTAGGATACGTGTGCCCAACGTTATATTAAAGGGAAAGTGCGCTGCAGCGCTCTGCTAGTGTTTCTTTGTAAAATTACTATAGACATTTATTTCAGTACGCATCTTTATATCGTGGTATTTATTTAATTTTCGTAAAGTGACAGTACTTTTGCTGCAGTGCAATTCTGGCTTATTTTGTCTACTTATAAGGATCTGCTTTGAACCTTTGTTCACGCTGGAAAATAATAAATGAAGAGGGCGAAGTTGCAAAGGGTAAGAATGACAGCTTAGGGGAGAAAAGACACACAAAGAAACAGCCTTACTTTAGGGTCAAATTACAGTAAATGCCAGTGTTGAGAGAGGCAATAAGTAATGTCAGCATGTTGAAGCATAATGCATTCAGTCAGCTGAGAAACAGTTTTAATGAGCGAAACTTGTTGCTAAAGGCGCTTGACCTCATGATCCCTGTATCAAAAAATGGTGTAACTACCCAGAGGAGCGGGAAGACGTGGCTTTTTGCAGACAAACACAGACTGCTGTGAAACAAGGAAAAGTAGGGACTGGCATTGTCTACCTGACAAACAATTCCAACAAATGTTAAAGTCATCTAACAAACCTGTCCTGCCCATTATTGTTTCTGTCATGCTATGATGGAAGTAAAAAATGTTTTTTTTTTTGGAAAGACAATTAAATTTATAATGAGAAGAAAACACACTAGAAGACCTTGGATCTTTGAAAACAAAGATGGCAACTTGTAGCTTAATTTCAGCTTTCAGAAAAAAGAAAATGTAACATGAAATTAGAACCAAACAAGCTTGCTCTATAAAAACAAAATCATTGGTCACTGTAAAGGTTGAGGACAGTAGCACATTTTGTATTTAAATAATTTGTAATGGTGGATCTTAAACCAAACAATCAAGATGCGAGTGAAGTGCAGACTTTGAACTTGATGGAACTACACACTATAAAGCATTAGGAAGACATGCATGCACGATGCAAACATACCTCACTTAATGTTTACAGAATACTGAAATGTAAGTCCAGCGACATTTCCGCAATTGTAAATATTCCACAGCCAAGTGTTAGTGATAGCCAAGGCAAAAACAGCAAGTGCTGACCAAAATACTTAACATTAAGGACATAATACAAATAAAATATAAGTATCATATTAAAAAATAGTATAATACAGTGGAAATGACTGGAAACAACAGCAACTCCACAAAGTGGAGTCAGTCCCTATGCACTTCAAAACTTCACGTGACCTTCAGATTAGCTCAAGAACATGGAATGGGTTTCCACGGCCACTCATCACAAAGCACAATGGAAAGTGTGGGATACAGTGGTGCAAGTCACGTCAGAACTGGACAGCATACCAAGAAATTTTGGACAATTTCATGCTCCCAACTTAGTGGGAACAGTTTGGGGACGGCTTCTGTTATTTCCCAGAAGAGTTGAAGCTGTTATAGCTGCAGAATTTAGCCCAACATCATATAGGTAGCTAGCTAAAGTGATAAAGTTTTTCATTTTCATCAGAAACAAACAGGTGTGAACACTACAAAAAAGTGTGCATCAGCTGGAAAATCTATTCACATATAAATGTGCATCTAAACACGTTGTTAATCACTGACTTAGACTCTAAATGATACCGTGAACTATTAACAGCTCTTAAATAGCTTGTTTGTACTTGATGTAATGCTTTGTAAAGAAATAGTTTTGTCATTAAGCATGTTATATATGAGCTTATATGCTAAGGAGGAGTAATGCCTATAATTGATGAATTAAGTCGAAAATGATATCTTACTAATGCCTAATAGTGTGTGGTTTTGGAGGGCTGAGAAAGCCCTAGGCAGCAGCAGACTCATGTGCCTCAGGAGACCTGCATAGTAGCCAGTGGGTAAGTGACAGAGAGCTGAAGCCAACAGGCATCTGTCATGCGTCACAGAAAGCGGAGTGGATGAGAAAGCGTTAGCAATTCAGAGGCAATTTCAGCTGCAGGCAGTTGTTAGTAATCCTTCCAGAGGTTCACCTGGAGAAACCTTGTCAGTGTGTCTTCCTCTAGATCTTGTTGACTTAAGGCTCTCCTTTAGTCATTTTGGGTCAAGCACTAAAAACGGAGTTAGGTATTTTAGGGAGTAGCAAGCACACACACACACACACACACATACATACATACATACATACATACATATATATATATATATATATATATATATATATATATATATATATATATATATATATATATATATATATATATATATATATATATATATATATATATATATATATATATATATATATATATATATATATATATATATATACATATATATATACAACAAGAAGCTGAGAGACAGAACGGAGGACCATCCAGGATAGTCAGGTTTCTCTGATACTCTATCGAAACAACTGAGACAAGGTTTCTCATTTATATGCCAGTTAAGAAATCAGTAAACCAGAGAAGGTCAACCTTAACCTCATTAATTAAGAGACTACAAACACAGTCACTGTTAATTTGGTTTAGGCTCTGAGTGTGTTTATTTGTATGTGAATACTACCTCTGAAAGCTCAGAACCCGTCCGGCTTAGCCTGCAGCAAGGCTCCAGATTGTTAGACCAGAGTAATCACTCTGAAATGTTACCAGCCCAATGGGATTTCTCCCAATCCTCATGATTATCACTCTGCCCTTGGTTGCTCCCCCGCTTCATTTCAGGTAGATGACCTCATCCTGCCACACTGGCTGAATGCATCTCTATATAAAAATAAACATGATCAAATTCAGACACTATAAACTAGTCAATTCTTTTTCCCTTCGATTTTTTTTCTCTTTTTCCACTTGTCATCTTTACTGAACAGAAGAAAAACCTCATTTAGTTTGACCAACAGAGCCAGTGCACAGCCCATCAGCCTAAACTTAAACAAAGAAATGAAAACATTTTCCACTGAGTAGAATGACTATTCACCCAAGGTTTTTGCAATAGAGCTTGAATCTGTATGAAATATGGCGTTGCAGAAGAATAAATAATTGCTCAGTTTCCATAAGTAAAGCAGTCTTTTAACCCTCTAGCACTGTTCTATAAGTATACACACAGAGTATGTATACGCTCATGTACATGTTTATCTATCTCTGCCACTGGGTTAATAGATCCAAATTGAATATTTAACCAGAAGTCATGTTTTCATTTGTAGTGCTGCTGAGGATTAATACGTGGCACTAAAGTAGTCTCAGTGATGTATACACCAAAGGCACCTCAATGCAGTCATACCCTCCCAAATGTAAACCTACGCTCAAGCCCATAAATGTGCATCAGCGCTCATGCACATATAGGCATACACAACATGCACGGCTCTTCTTAATCAACAAATGAGTTGTGTTGTTAGTTGACGCTACAGTGGATATTGACAGTGAACTAGCAGTATGGGTGATAGGCTGTTTGTCTAATAACCAAGGCTGCATTTCAATTTCACAACTCACTGAACAGCCTGTTTAGCCACACAAGACTGATATGACACCAGACTAAGCAATAGGCTCTATTTGTGTGTGGCTGTACTGCTGCTGAGGATGATAATGGCAAAAAAAAAAGAAAAAAAAAGCCACACATTAACCTCACGGTCTACACTGATGACTTCAGCTGTTTGAGCCAACCTTGAAACAGGTTGGCAACAGAGAGACTTCAAGATGAACACACACTTGCAAACACAGAAATGAGAAAGAAAAAAAATCTACCCCCTGCTCAGTCCCAAGAGGGCCCCATTATATTAGTGGAGCTTGAAAGTGACTTTCCCTTTATGCTTCTCCCTTCAGGCCTAGCTTGTGTCACACACAGAGAGAGCACTCTATGTCTGGTCTAATTAAAGACTCTAATTCACTGCCTCCCTCTGTCCATGCTTCTGCATTGCTTCCTGTCTGTCTTCTCTGTCTTGGTGTGTTTGTTTTTAATCTGTCACAGTTTTTTTTTTTAAAATCATAAAAGCAGTCAGTGCTTGCCTTCATCTCCCCCCCCCCAAAAAAAGGTAACATGTGACAGGATGTGACATCACAGATAATATTAGTTCAGAACTCATCAGTTCTTGATCGGTCCCCATGTTCAGTCCCCAAGTTGCTCCAGTTTTTAAGGAAAAACTACAGTTGCATCATGTTTTGATACAATATTTCATCTGTGGTTTTAATGTTGTGGCTAATGCCCATCATAGTGCTACTTTTTACTGTATGTCACAAAACTCTGTTTCTGCATACAGTAACTGCACCGCCGTGTCTGAATGCCTCTCCCCCTCCCTTTGTTGCCCCCAGTGGTCATCATTTGCCTTGGATTTAAGGACACACACTTTCTCTGAAGGCAGTGAGTTAATTAGACATCGGGCCATATCTGTCCCACTCATCCCCTGTCTCTCCCTCACTATCTATACGCTCAGAAGAGTATTGCTGCTTCAGTGAAACCACACAAACACTTCCTTGGCACAGTGATGTGGGCAGTCACTGAGCGTGAGTGTGTGGGTGTTTTATGATGTGTGTTCTGTGCTGTGTGTGTGTGTATTTCCGCAGCCCTGTGGATATTTAGAGTGATCGCTGAGTTTCTTTTGTAGCATATAATCCGCAAACAGAAGCCCTCCTTTTGCCCAAGTTTGCTTTGCGCTGACAGCTATGCAGCACGTTCTGTGTTCCTCTTTAATATGACGGCAGCCTCATCACAGCCTTGTCAGATGTATGAGACATGACTACGCTGTGACTCCTGTGTCAGTGTCACAACCTTTAATGCAGGAGACATCTGAAGTGCTCTCTGAGACTCCGTTAGGTAACAAGAACTAAAAAGGTATGTTTGACACCACGGGCCTTACTGTGACCTCTGCAGCTATTTTTCACGGGTCAGAGACAGTGAAAGTCCAGTACTGTGAAATATGTTAAATTTAAAATAAGACAAATACATTATCTGGATACATTTACTACAGTTACATTCCATAACAGTGTAGATTGTTTAAGTAAGTTATTAACTATCAGACTTTACTGTATGTAGATGAACAAATGTGTTTTTTGGGCACATATTATAACGGCATTATTTTCTGCAACAGGTTGCAAAAATAACGCACTTGCAGCCAAGCCAAGAGGAATAATAACAAATTATAATTATCTTGTTAGAAGAAAGTTTTAGGAACCTGTAATTAAAGCATGCTATTTCACTTTCTTTGGCCAGTTCAGTGGCTCATTTACAGTTCAGAAATATGTGTGGTTAAATTGTGTAAAGTTAACTCTGTTACCACAGAGATTTGGTTTTGGATTGTTCAGTTGTTTCTAAGTTGATGAGAGAAGTTACATGTTACACAGTATTTTCACATAATGACATTGTGGTGGTAGTGAGGAAGGGCAAAGGCAAGCATGTGAGGGCATGGCTTTGCATGACTGTGAAAGGAAGCACAAAAAAATGAATAAATAAATAATAGGCCCACTACATATTTGGGTTGGCATGAAAAGATACTCAAATAATAATATCTACTTAACTCAGTATCAAATTAAGATATTTAGTTGTCAATAGTGTTGTTTTTGCTTCCTCTAGCTGAAAAGCAATTTTGCACAGTACTGCTGCAGACAGCCAGACGCAAAGCTCCTTTCCTCCGAAAGAGCTGACGTAGTTACTGTTTCTAACACTGAACAACACTTTAGGAGAAATTTCAGAGGCCTGTTAAGCTCCCATTTTAACAACCCTGAAGTATTAAACAGTTACCATAAATGTAGCCTGGCTGACGCACGTTTGCCACTATGTGGAGGTTGTGGTGTGGACCCAAAAGCAAACACAACTAAAAAAAAAATGCAAAGAGTCCCAAAAACACAGTAAAACTCAAAATCTGACAATGCTGCGGTGCTGGGGGTCAGGGTGTTACGTTAGCCACATGTTATCGTCAACATAGCGGCTAGTGGACCGTAGTTAGCTAGTCGTTAGTGGATCATGGATGGGATATTGAGGCATGGCAGACTGGAGTACAGACACATGGAGCCGTAGTTGAAGTGAGCAGAAGATGTAAAGAGCAACGGACTCACGGTGAATGAGAGAAATTATTATAAACTTTTCTATCATTACAATACTTTCTAAGTTCAGTTTCAATATGAAAGCAGTGACCAGTTCAATCTTTTACACTGAGTGCTTTGTTTTATAATAATAATAATGCATCTAATGTAATCTAACTGAGAACTGAGAAAATTTGTTGAAAATGAACAAGGCAGCTTTTTTGAGATAAGACTTCGCCGTTACCTGATGGGGTCAAAATCTTCCCTGTAGTATTGAAAACGATATCGAATATCAAGTATTTTCCTGGGTACTGGTATCAAGTTTGAAATCCTAGTATTGTGACAAGCCTACTATATATACATTTTTGTGAATAATCGAACCACAATAGCGCTGCCTCTCCAAACTGTTTCTTACTCATGGATGAATGAGAAACTGTCTCCACTGTCTTGGACTGACAGTGATATTCCTTGTTCTGCTCTGCAGCCTCAGTGACCCATATCATAGCAGCAACAGCTCACCACTTGCTTCAGGTTCTGCTTCGAGTGGCCCTTCAGCTTGCAGAAAGATGTCCAGAGCACAAAAAGCATGACTGGTAGAAGAGTTGAAGTTTGTCTGAGTGTGACATCAGAAACTAAAGTCACTGGAATGATACTCAAAACTGCCACAAAAGCAACTGCCCCAACAAGCTGCTTAGCAGCAAAATCGGGAACAAGTTTTGTCTGAGAAGTGTATGCATGGGGTAAAACATGGCCAATTTCCCTCAACTTCAGTTCTCCTTGTTTAGCTGTGGTCTTACCTTAGAAATAACACACAATGCACATTCCGAATGAAATGAAAACAGCTTGTTTGAGGCTTCGCTTTTCTCAGGGATCTCTCCAAACCCTGATGCCAGCTGTACTCAAGGCAGCAATAAAAGTCTATTGCGGTTGATGAGCCTCCTGCCTCCTAATTATTTAACCATCTTTGATTATAATGTATGCAGTATAAATGAATAGTAATGTGCCGTGTCAAGAATCCCAAGTTTACACTGTTCTTGAGTTTAAACAAATGCAACAGAGAAATCAAGGAAAGAATGTTATGTTATATAATCTCAGACAGGTAGGAAATAACAACAGGAAAATAGATGGGAGTTGTGATGAGATACACACAGAGAGAACTTCATGGTTAAGTGAGGAAGATCTTAACCTTCCATCTCCCTTTCCTAACTGCCATAAAAAGTTCCCGTTACAACCAAACTCTCAGCATCAATATTACAGAAGTGATGTCTTTATCGCTGTTTTCTCACTCCCTTTGTCTCTTCTCCAGCACCATACCTGTGTCTCCAGTCATTCATATTTCATTAGTATTTTAGTGTTGAGAAGCCCTCCCTCACTGGCTCCCTCCAGCTGTCTCTTCTCTACCTCGCTTGCACACAGCAGAAAATGATCCAAAGGAGCTGTGACACCAATAATTAAAGAGTTATTGAAATTAGCATTGACTGGCCACCTTGTTGCTACTGAGTGCCAGCAAAGATTCTCTTTCGGCTTTGATCGCCTAAGCTTTCACTTCATTCTATTAAACTCTGCTCTGTGATTGAAGCACACCCATTTCATGGTGCACCTTTGCAATTAAAGGTTAGAAGTAAGGAATCACTAATGGCTTTTTTGGAGAGACATAATCCCTGTCTAAATACAAATACTGCCACAAGTTTTTTTTACGTAGTCTGTCTGTACTGAAAGGATGATATAGAGTTGTGATCAGAAGTTTATATCTGCTCATCATGAAAGTTACTGTAATTTTTGGTTTTTAATGATTTCTTTGAACTATTCTATTTCTGGGTGCAGCGACTGCACAGCAAACATCTTTATTCTTCAAAAGACAAAAACTGGGTTACAAGTTTAACTTTATTTTGGAGGAAGAGAAAATTATAGAGAAAGAAAGAAACAGCTTATGATCTGATGGATACCACATCATGTGTCAAACATGGAGGAGGCAATGTTATGGCATGGGCATGAATGGCTGCCAGTGGAACTGAGCCTTTAGTGTTTATTGACGATGCAACAGCTGATAGAAGCAGGAGGTTGAATTCTGGAGCATGCAGTGCTTTACGCTCCACTCAAATTCAGCCAAATGCTGCAAAACTAACCGTTCAGTGTTTAAAAAGCACATACTGTGACAACACAATAGTTTCTTAATTCAGAGAATTCAATGGCAAAGTCACCCACCTGATCTAAGCTCAACAGAGCATGCTTTTAAGTTACGGAAGACAAAAAACAAAGAGAGACCCACAAACAAGCAGCAACTGTAGGTGGCTGCAGTAAGAGCCTGCAGAACATCTCATGGCAGGAAACAACCTTTGGGGAGGTCAGTGGGTTCTAGACTTCAGGCTGTCATTGATTAAAAAGGATTTTTATCCAAATATTAACAGCCATTCTTAATTTTAAAAATTATCCAAATACTTTAGAACCTCTAAAACTGGTGGACTATGTTAAAACTCCTCATAATTCCTAAAGAATTACTGCAGTTCTTGAGTTGAACCCTTTGAAAGTCTGCACTTCAATCACACCCGATTACTTGATCAATAACTTAACATTTATGAGTGTAAATGCTAATGATAACTATATGCATCATCCCACATGACATCTCCTGCTTCCCACCACCACCTTCACCCACTCCCCCTCTCTGGCACATTAAATTTCCCTCCATTTGCTTCCCATGCCAAAATCTTTCAGTCCCTCTTTCCTCCATCTGTGTGTATTCACATTTGAAACCTCTGATTTTGTGTTCTTTCCCTCGTTCCTACACAGTGCGTCTAATTCCTCATGTTTTAAATCCCTCAAAGACAGTTCTTTTTACATCTCCTACATCTCTGCAACCTTCACTCTCTCTGTTCCATCTTTTCTCCCCTCTGTCAGAGCCCATTCTCTCCTTCTTCCACCAGCTGCGTGGAACAGAGGCCTGCTGTGCCAAGTGCCATTCGATTAGCCTCTTTCTGGCAGCAGCAGTAATTGCATGGACATTTCCTCTCTTCCTTCTTCCCCTCATGTTATCTCTCTCTTTATTATAACTGTGCTGGAGATGCATCATCATCATCATCAAAATGATCATCCTTCTTGGTATACATCTCTTTCTGCATTCCCTCCCACATGTCTCCCCCTTCTCTTCTTGCATATCTCACACATTCCCCCCATTACAGCTTGTCTCTTCCCACATCTCCCTTCCTCTAAGCCAGAAAACAAAGTTTATTCATTCTATTTCTCTGACAATTTTGTATTTGTTTCTCTTCGTTTCCTCCTCCATCTTCCTATTTCTTTGCTCCTTATTCTTTCCTACGTGATCGTACTGTCACATCTGACAATACTAAAAGGGCCAACTTCATTCATTCTCCAGATAAGATAACAAGAGGCAAATGAGTAAATGAATTCAGCACCTGATCACTTAGCCCTGTATATACAACAAAATGAATTGTCAGCTTGGGTAATTGCAAAGGAAGTCACAGTACAAAAAAGAGACAGAGTGGAAAAGAAGTTGGTGGGGGGGTGAAAATCGGTTTGTTAGAGGGAGGAGAGAACAGCTATTTCAGGAGGGAAGTGTAAACAAACTAATATTTACGGGTACAAACACTAGCTAGTTTGCTCTTTAATGAAAACTCTACAGTGTTGCTATTTGTTTGTTTCTTTGATAATAACTATGGCACATACTACCCTAGTAACAAAAGAATGTTATAAACTGCACAATGGTTGATTGTGTTGTCTCATGTAAAACACTTAGATACTGTCATAGAGAGACATGCTCGGAAACGTAAATTACCTTACCAAATCTAATAAAATATGTTTTTCTCGTGTTCTGTTGGTGAGGCTCTGTCATGTTTTGTCCTGCAGCTACTCTGTTGTCCCTGCAGGGAATCATAAGTTTCAGAAGACTGGTGTAGGAAAAAAAAGTCCTCTGTAGAAACAAACCTGTTTCATCAGCCAGATCAAAAACAACAGCCCATGAGCTCTGACTTCAGAAAAAAAAGCTGGTTAGATACAACGCCAACTGTTTGTGTAGAGGCTCCTGCAACAGCTCGACAATGACTGCAAGGTAGTGGGAGGAACCGTATTTCTTTTTTGACAGGAAAAACAAAACTCAGATGTGCAACTGTTAAAATTAAAAGCATGGGGGGAACCTTTGAACTGAAATTTCATGCCAGAGATCACAGAAACATACACTGCACTGTAGCTAGCAACTGTGGAAAAGATTACAGAAAGATGTCCATACATGATTGCAGGGTTAGAAAAAAATACTTTTGGCATTTCGGGGAAAAGGATCTCATTTGAGAGACCTGAAAGTTCCTGCAAGGCGGAGAGAAACTAAATCCATCAGCACCCAGTGGGTTCATTTGTTCCTACATTTTTTTTTTTACTAGGGGAGTAATTGCTGTTGCTAATGTGTTCCTTTGCTTTCACTGCAGGTCAATGGGAGTCATCAACCCATAATTTAATCTGCAACATCGCAGAAACTAGAGTTTCATTGAGGAAAACATCTGACATAACATTCAAGAGCAACAAGTTAGATATTTTGACAAAACATTTTTTAAAGATTTATACGTTAAAATGTCATGACTGGAGTTTGTGGAAAAAGCTAGAAATCATTTGGAATACACAGCATTTCTTAGGAAACTAGTGTGTGTGTGTGTGTGTGTGTGTGTGTGTGTGTGTGTGTGTATCTCTATGTGTGTGTGCATGCGTGATGTTTTAAAAAGACTTTTTTGTGTAGTATTTTTCTTTTTTTCAAAGTCATTTTCAATTCAATTCAGTTTTATTTATATAGCACAACATCACAACAACAGTTGCCTCAAGGTGCTTTATATTGTAAGGTAATGACCCTATAATAGTACAGACAACATCAATCAGTTCTTTGAGCAAGCACTTGGTGATAGAGTGAAGGAAAAACTCCCTTTTAACAGGAAGAAACCTCTGGCAGAAGCAGGGAGGGGCAGCCATCTGCCATGACAGGATGTGGGTGAGCGGGAGAAAGACAGGACAACAGACACACTGTTGCAGAGGGACAGAAATGAATAACTAATGAAAGCTGAAGGTTCTGCCTGCCATTCTACTTTTAAATATCCTAGGAACCACAAGTAGCACAACAGTCTGAGAAGGATTTTAAACTTGTTTCTGTATTTATTAGGAAGCCAAAGAAGAGAAGCCAACATATGAGAACATGTGGTAACACATTTTCCGTAGCTAAACATTTATTAGCACATATTTTAGATCTTGTTTAATGACAAATTTATTGTCTTCCTTCCTGTATCAGGATAATATATACTGTAAATGTCATTCATAACTGCTAAACAAACATTTGATGCTCAGTGGACCTGACATGGTTGCCTCGAAGGGAAGCTTCAGGAACTGGAAATGACTGAGGGAGGTTTTAGTCATCAATCTCTGCACTGTCTTTCCTTTATAATTACACACACATATATACATATATGTAAATACTATGTGCAAAATTCAGTGTCATCTTGGCATTGGAGTTTAAGTAGACTGCATTCAGTACACTCTTCTCCAATATCACTAAAATGTAGGAAGAGTATTCCAAAGTTTAAGACCAGGGCATTTAATCATATGCTTATTTAACAGAAAGCAAGCCCACTCTGAAAATATGCCCTAGAGTACAACAAAAGTATGAATAATGCTCATTAGTGAAATTTCATTCTTTTCTGACTTTGTTTAAGAAGACAGCCTGGATCCTCATGAACAAAGATGTAGAACATCTTTTACAAGATTATCTGCCATCTTTTACTAAGAAATGTTGTTTTCCATTATGGTAGGCAGATTTTTTAGAAGACAAATTGAGATTTAACTTCAGGTCATCAGCTAAGCCACGGATCTACCTGTGACATCTATCTACCTCAGAACTGAGAAGAAGATCTACAAATATGCAAGTGACAGACTGTACTCAAAGTAAAAATAAGCACATAAGCACGGAAGTTTGTATTTGTGCAAATACATAGATTTTTTGGAGTTATTCATTTTTTACTGCTTCTATGGTGGCCCTGAGTAGTCAAATGTAGTGCATCTTAAGAAAAGACATGCAAGTGGGAAAGTGGAAAGGTGCTGCAAAAGCACACAAAACACAATGGAGATAAAAACAAAACAAAACAATGACAACCAATGAAAGTTGAATAAACCACCAAGGAAACATTTTTGGAGATGCAATAATGTGATGGAAAGTGGGAAACTGACAGAAGCCAAAATGTAAAGGATCACATGGAGGGACGCTTAAAAGAAGCAGTGGTGAGGAAGAAAAGGATACAAGTGTGCTTTCTAGTCACTATTATTTAGTGCTGCTCAGAGAAAAATAATGAGCGGTGATCAATTTAAATACCTGTACTTCTAACACTTTGGCAGAATGATGTGGTTTTCAGCAAAGTGTTATGACTGTCTTTATAAATATTCATGAAAAAGAAAAAACACATGCTGCTCGATCATGATGATTTAACAGGGGTGAAAACATGTGTCAACAACGCTCAGTGGAAGATAAAAATAAAGCAAACACTAAACAAGTTTTAAATTCATTTCACTAATAACAACCCTTTGATACTTTGAGGCCCTTTGGAGATTCCAAATACTGGCTGAGAATTCAGCGTCCCTCTGAATGACATTTGAGGTGTTAGGGTATGCCATTAGTGATGCATTTTTGATTATCATTGCAAAGTTTTAAACAATACTGTAATAAAACAAGTGAACAACAAATAGACAACCAAACAGAAAAAAAACTGTGCGCTTTAACAGAATTTCAATTGCAGTAAATGAGACAATTCCTTAAACACTGAAGTAAAAATCTCTAAATGTAATTTGTTATGTGCACCAGTGTTTGCAATAAGATGCAATTTGCCACGTTACCAGCACACCAACACAAGTGAGTGGCTGAAAGAACTGGCAATCACTACTTGGTGTATTCTTCCATGTCCACCCTGGTATGAACATTTTCCTGCCAACTTGCAAAGAGAAAGGCTTTTAGATGCGGGGCACAAATTGCCAGCTGCCATCATCCCCGCTATGTGTGCAGGCATCCCTGTGCACAACTAGCCAGATGCTGAACAAAGATCATGATACCAGCTCAGCAGTGACATAACTAATTTGTATAGTGTTGGCTAATTATGTCAACACATGCAAAAGGGTCTTCCACAGCTGAAAGCTGGCACATTATGCAGCGCTATTCAAAATTTGGCTGAAATTCTCGGGTATTCCTGAGCCTAGTGTGTATTTATAATGATCGGTTGTGTTTTTGTTTAATTTTAAGCAAATGAAGACAGTAAGGACAAACAGCTACAACAAAAATATCTGAAATTTAAAAAGCCTGCACCAATTTTCTCTTTAGGGAACTGAGCATGCCAAGGAAGAATTAGACCTGAAGCTGAAAGAGAGGGGGAAAAAAATCCTTGTACTTCCCCACATGCATGCTCATATAAAGCTCAGCCATGTGGGATGTCACTGGCTCTGGGAAAACACCTAGTTGAGAGCTGGCAGCTATTTAAAAAAGGACACCCCTATCCATTTTTCAAAGCTTAGCAAGGCTCACCTTTTTTGTGTTCTCCAGTGACAACCGTAATAGAAATCAATGTGTCTGGAGCACCGATGGAGCCAGATGAGTTAATGTGGAATCGATAGCTAATGTCACAGTCATTTTTCCTCATCCACCAACAAACAGAGGAAGGCACGAGGTGGTCTGCACTGCTGGGGAGTGGCTGAGGGTCAGTGGGCTGAAAGAAAAGTGAGGCCACATAGGCCGTCCTGAGATTCCTCATAAACCTACACTTAATGATAACTCTTGATACTTCCTAAGGCAATTGATAGTTAGCTAAGACACATCTTAACACACAGTAAAACAATGTCTTTCTGGGAGTTAATGATAATATCCTGCCCCATTTATTTAGTGCATCAATGCTTGTGCTTAAAAGCTTATAGCAGACTGAAAAATATCTAAATACTGAATAAAAGCCCCCATTGTACAACTATGAAAACAAAACATTTGACACATACTTCTCCAATCGACCTTTGCTAATCCGTCTCTGATACTTTCTGGGGTAAAGAGATTTAAAAGGGAATTCCAACACAACGACAAAAAGGATCAGGAAACACTTCACACAGATGAATGCAACTGAAGTTATGACGCACAGTTGTTTGCTATCTGAAGAGATCATAAAAGCAAACAAACAAACAAATGTATCAACACAAATATGCCGGCAAAATGTATGAGGCATGGCACCGAGGGCAGCTGAAAAATGCATTCACAGGCACACATTCAGAATCCCTCCAGGCCACTACAATTAGAGTTGAAGCTTCCCATAAAACCCAACCCTGTAATAATCCCCCAGTCCTTAAATATTTATGGACCAGTGCCTACAATCCCCCACATCTCCTTTATTATTTGTCAGCAGAAATGATTTAGCCTCTGGAAGACTGCTACATAGATACATGCATTCAGAAAATTACAGGGCCACTGCTCAGCAACGGTTATTGCACTCTTTATACTGCTACCAGCAGTCTAAATAGGGTAAACAAAAATCTTCACAGTCTATAGAAGGGAAGCAGACCAGTGTTTGGACGCAGACTGACAGACACCTCTCAACTGTGATTGCTGAGAGAAAATATATACTTTTGGTTGGGATTTGTAGCCGTCTATTGAATGCAGGCAAACTGTTAAGCCTGTGCACACTGACAGGTGGTCTCGAGGCCATAATAAAGCACAGTCGTGAAGATGCAGTTTTATGGATTTAAAAAACAAAATAAACCAAAAAAACAAACATATATGCCAAAGTTAAGGTGGAACGTGCTAAAAGATGATGAATCCAAGATACATTACATAACTAAAAGTAGCCTTGTTTTGACTATAATTCATGCTTTCTCACTGCATTAGCAGCTGTACCGCAGATAGCCCTCTTTAAGCATAAAACCTATTTACAGTAATAATATTTACTAAGTAGCACAACGCCAGAGAAGTCTCCCCTAAATGACAACATACCCCAGCAGAGAGGATGGGTCTGTACATCCGCCTAAGTTTACAGACGTGCCATGTGTGTTACTTGGCCAAGTGTGAGCATGTGCACAAAATACGTCTTTTGAAGTGGCCCACAGATTAAATTACTTTCGGCATGGACAGTAGGGAGGGGGAAATTGAGGAGATGATTAAAAAATAAATGGAAAAATGATTTCCCATCCCGGGCCCTGTCACAAAGGAGGGAGAAGGCAATGGGGTGACTGCATGCTTATTTATTTGGTTGAGGCCAACGCATGCCTGATGTAGCTGCTCATTATAAGACATTACCAATTTATCCCCCTCTATCTTTCCCGACCACTACAGGCTGCGGCTCCTGGGCCAGATTACGTAAATGAAATAATCCTAATCTCTATTCGCAGTTAATTATGACCACAGGAAAACAATCCAAACTAGGCTGGCACCCTTTTAGCATGCTGAATTGGTCCTCACATACCCTGCAAGTGACCTTCAAGCTCTCAAGCTACATACTGCTCTAAGCATTAGGATAGCTATTTTGTAGGTTGTTTTCAGGTTTAAGAAATAAGAAATAACTACTTATTCACTGCCACCCTATTGACTTGAATTACTTTCTTACCTTTTGACAGAAACCTGTGAAACTTTGATTAGCTTCTAAGACATTAACCCTGAATCAGATAGCCACTAGTATCAGCTAGGAGATCAGTCAGACCCAGAAAACCTCTGCTGCCCTCTCCTTGTACTGGGCCGTGCACCCAACACCTCAGCGTCCATGTCACTGTGATTCGTTCATTCTAGCCTGTACCTGGGCCTTGGGAAGTGTGTGTCTGTTTGTGCTTTTGTTTGTGTGTGTGTGTTGAATGAATGGGTTGCCAACCATTAGTATTAAGTCAGCCATAAATTGCTACACCAGCATCCATACTTCACCAATTGCCACATAATTACATTTCAAAGACGCTGTGTGTATTGACCTCGGAGAAGACCAAGATGCCATAAATAACAGGCATGCTAAGTCTCCATGTTCCATTCCCTGAAAGCTTCATGATGATCCTGTGTGCATACAGGCAGATGCAGAAAAAAAAGGTATGCACCTTGAATTCTCACTATGAGATTGTAGAATATTCTGATCACGTCTCTATATGTTTATGAGCATGTATAAATATAACATCACACATCTTTATGTCTTAATTTTTTAACTTTCTCTATGACATCGTCATAGCTTAGGGTCACTGATGACAAAATAGAGAAGCTGCCATTAATCATGAGTGAATCATGTAGCCTTTGTCATTTTATCAGTATGAGTCTCCATTTGTACTTCACTTTAGCTATAAATGAGAGGAACACTGAGAACACATTTTATATTTTGCATGGAAATGTGGACACAAATGTTGTATATTGGCGATCCATCGTCAACACAAGCGCAACAAAACCGATTAATGAGCTGAAGCCCTGCTAAATATGAACCGCAGAGCTGCTCTCACTGTCTGAAAAGCACAGCGAGGCACACCTAGCGAAACACCGAAGACATCTGATAAAGTGATATTGTTCTTAAAGACAGGCTACTGGTGAGACGTGCACTGTCGCTAGGAGATGTGTGTGGAGGCTGAGACAGAGCAAGGGCAGGATGCAGAAGGAAGCATTGTTTACGTCCTGTCTCTCCCTCCACTCTATCTGTTTGCCATCTATCAGCACCTGACAACCTTGACAGGTTAGAGAGAGATAGCACCTCAATACCACTGGGATAGGATGCGCAAGATACAAGCAGACACACGGTCTGGATTTGTGTGCCTGTGTGCAAGGGGAAGGAAGGGTCATGTCTTGCCACCTACGACTTCACATCCTCATCTCATCCTTAGGGTATGTTGACAGACCAACAGAGCGACAAAAACAAAAAAACCCCAAAAGGTCTCAAATAGCACTCAAGGAATATGCCTACTGTAGGTGTGTGTACCTGTGATCGATCTATTTATCTATATATTCATGCAGTGTGACTGTGAACTATACTAACTGTGATTAGATTTAGTAAGAACAATGTTATTTTTGAAGATGCATCAAACAAATACACAGAATTACCAGCTGCAGATATTACACATTACATCCTTTCATTTCTGTACAGTAGGAAACCTGGGGGCAAATGCACAACATGTAACAAAATAACTTAAAAAAAGGTGTTTGAGCATTTCAAAATGATTCTGCTCTAATTGTACACATTTAATTAGTACACACTGTTGCAACAATTAGGCACAAGAAGCAGAAAGAACCTGAAAGAACATATCTCAGGAGAGATTTTATAGAGAATGACCCTGTGAAAAGGATTTGAAAACAACATCAGGTACAAGGAACTCCAGACACACACCCACGCAGACTATACATGCACACATGAGCACAGCACGCACTGAAGAAGAGTTGTGCTGGAGCCATATGGACTAAATGGATTTAGAAACAGTGGATTATGCTGGCATGCTGAGCAGGTGAGTTTACATTCCTAACTGAGCAGATGCTTCACAGGTGGAGGTATGTGTGTGTGTGCATGTTGAAGGTAGGAACATGTGATATGTGCAATGCTGTGAAAAAAGTATTTGCCCCCTTCCTCATTTGTTATTTCTTTGCATATTTGTCACACTTACATTTTTCAGATCATCGAAATCTTTAGAAATTTTAATATTAGATTATTGATTAATGATTATTATTATTTGCTGAAGACATTGTGTATATTTTTTTCCTTTTGTTTGTTGCTGGGTTTGTGGAGATAATCTTAATTTATTTGTTTTTGTTTCCTTTTTGTCTTTCTGGGCTCTTATTTTTCTGGCTCATGCCAGGGCAGTATACCTTACCTGTAGACTATTCATCAGCTGTTTGTCATACAGTATATAAGACATGGTTCTGATTGGATATTATCACAGTTGATCATGGACAGGTAATTTAAGAAGACGACACGCTGTTTTTTTACTGTCTGATGAAGAGCAGTTGTACTCAAAACATTAAATACTAGATGCATCAAATAAGGAAATTAGAGTTCTCCTGTGTTTTTTCCTATAAAAAAGCTAGCCTACCTGGCCGATAAGTAATTGTACCCCCTGCTTTGTCCACCCCTCCACCCAATGTTAAATCACAAGTTAACTGTGATTAACCATATTTAATTCCCCTAGTCACACGCAGTCCATTGCTAGCCCTGCAAAATTAAGAATTCACTTTAATATAACCTGTCAGATAAAGTGAACTAGACTAGATAATCTCAAAGAGCAACACATCATGCTACTAACTAATGAAACTTAAGAACAGATGAAAAACAAAATCACTGACATCTATGAGTCTGAAAAGGGTAGCAAAGCTGTTTCAAAGACTTTGTGACTCATTTTTCACAATTAGAGACAACTCAGTGTTGAACAGTGGTGAACTTTGCCAGGAGTGGCTGGTCTTCCAAAATGATTCCAAGAGTGCATCAACGACAACAAGAGGTCGCAAAAGAAACCGGAACAACATCAGAAGAACTGCAGGCCTCACTTGCCTCATTTAAGCTCAGTGTTTATGATTCAACAACAACAACAAAAAAAACTGGGCAAAAACAGCATCCAGAATTCCAAGGCAAAAACTCCCGCTGACCAAAAAGAAATCAAAGGATCATTTTACATTTGCATAAAAACCAACTGATCCCCAAGACTTTGGGAAAATATTCTGTGAGACAAAAGCTAAAACTTTTAGAAAGTTTACATCCTGTTACATCATCACATAAACATCATACCAAGAGTCAAACATGGTGGTGGTAGTGTGATGTTGGGGCTGCTTTGCTCCTTCAGGACCTGGATGAGCTGCTGTAATTGTTGGAAAATCATAAGGGGGAAAATGTCCAGCCATCAGTTTTTGCTGTGAAGCTCAAGCGAACTGCACAGTGATCCAAAACATACCAGTAATCCCACCTCTGAATGGCACAAAAAGAGAAAAAATTAGAAAAAGAGAAAAAGAAAAAGAAGGCTTTAATATGGCCTAGTCCTATTATGCAGTTAAATCTGATCAAGATGCTTTGGCATGACCGTAAACATGCTATTTATGCTCAACCTTGCCAAGAGGTTGCTGCCAACGGTTTCGTGTTTATGAACAACTTGCAACTGTGCAACAACTGCATAATTCAGCAAGTTTGTATTTGGTATTTCATCTGTTCAAGCAGGCATTTGTGCATGTGTGTCTTGTCATTTCTATTGATTAAACTTTAAATAACTCGCTGAATAAATACCAGGAATCACAAAACAGACATACAAACTTCTGCACCCTTGAGATGCAGATGTCAAAACCATCATCTTAATAAACATATATGCACCCAAAGTCTGTAAGCTTTTCCGACATGGCGTCCGGAACACCCAATCACAGCTAATAAAGGAGGCTAATGAACTCCTCTCATTATGTAGATGCTAATCATGTAACACAATCTTGTAATTTGACACACTTGATTTACGGAGGAGGACCCCCCACCCCAAACACCGCGATCACTTTCTACCCTCAATTCACCGCCCTCCACACAAACTATCTTTTACCATTAACAATCTGAGCATGTCACAGTTTGAGACGTGCATAATGACTTGCTTATCTCACACTGAGATGATGCAAGAGGGAACAGGAGAAAGAACAAATCGCAGTTGGAGCTGTCAAAGCGCAGACAATTTTAAGGTGACCGACAGCTGATGTTGCCAGCATGCAAGAATGCCGCACGTACATAGGTGTGCACAATTATACACACATGGCACGTAGTTTACAAATGTTATTTGGTATGAGTATAAAATAAATCCCCATCCTTACAAATCCTCATCACAACATCTGCTGATAAGAAGCATGCAGTCAAATGCTCTCAGAAAGACAGCTGGATATGTACACAATATGCTTTATGTGCCACTGCAAGATTCTACTGTGCCCACAGACAAATATTAAATGTGTTTGCTGACACGCGAATGATAACAAATGATTTAAATTCCTCTCTCAAGCTGCATCACACTATTCTACACTGTTACTCCACTCATTAAGTCGCCTTTTAAAGGGATGTAACAATTAGGTTCATAAATATTTGGACAGAGACAACTTTTTTTTCCAGTCTTGGTTCTGTACATAGAACAATGACTTTTGAATGAAACAACTTAGATACAGCTAAAGTGCAGACTTTTGGCTTTAATTCAGTGGGTTGAACAAAAAGATTGCATAAAAATCTGAGGAACTAAAGCATTTTTTAACACAATCACTTCATTTCAGGAGCTCCAAAGTAATTGGATGAATTAAATAACTGAAAATGACATGTTCGTTTCTAATACTTGCTGTAAAAACCATTTGATGGCAATCACAGCCTGAAGTTTTGAACTCATGGACATCACCACATGCTGTATTTCCTTCTTTTCTTTAATAAGCTCCTGGGTTGCTTTGGGTCATTGTCCATCTGTATTATGAAACGCTGCCCAATCAATTTGACTGCATTTAGCTGGATTTGAGAAGAGAGTATGTCTCTGAACACCTCAGAATTCATTTGGCTGCTTCAGTCCTGTGCCACATCATCAATAAACACTAGTGTCCCAGTGCTACTGGCAGACACGCACGCCCAACCCATCACACTGCCTCCAACGTATTTTACAGATGATGTGGTATGCTTTGGATCATGAGCTGTTCCACGCTTTCTCCAAACTTTTTCTTGCATCATTGTGGTGGAGGCTGGTCCTGGGTTCATCTGTCCAAAGACCTGGCCTTTTTTTTTTAGATCTTTTTCTACAAAGTCCAATCCAGCCTTTCTATTCTTGAGGTTGATGAGTGGCTTGCACCTTGCAGCGAACCCTCTTTATTTACTGTCATACATTTTTTACATGCAGCCACTTCACTTATCCCTGATGATGACAACTGCAGCAAAGATAATGACTGTGAAGGAACTATTGATTATGTTAATGCCGGTGATGATGATGATGTTAGTAGTGCTGGTATTTGAATAATGAGAAAGATGGTGATGACTAACAGTCAGACTGTTAGCAATAATGAAAAAGGTGACATTGAGGATTTGTCATGAGTCATTTGACCCAGTGGTTGTGTTCTTGTATTTTCATGTCATTTTGTATTATGGTTTATGGTTAAGTTCATTTAGTTAGTCTTGAGTTTATTTCTATATTGCCTAGGTTGTCCTGTTTTGCTCCTTGGTTATTAGGTTCCCCTTGTGTCATTGTCCTCTGTGTCCCTCTCTGTGTGTCTGGGTTTATGTGGGTTTGTGTGTGAGTCTTTGTGTCTTGTTTCCCTTCCTTGTGCTTCATTCCCATGTTTCCCCAGCCGCTCATGTCACCCTCGTGTTTCTCCCTCGCGTGCCCCACTCGCTCCCCCTTGCCCTCTTTGTGGTGTCGGTGTGTTGTCCCTCTTGCCTGTTCCCGTGTCATGTTGTGAGTCTGCGTCTTTGTGTTTCTGCTTTATTTTGACAGTCTTGTGTTCCATGTTCAGTGTGTTTAGTTTTACTTCCTCTGTCTCATTGTGTACATTTGTCTCAGCTGTGTTCCCCACGTGTTTCCAGGTCCCTTGTCATTGTATTTTGTATTTAAGCCTCTGTTTCCCTCAGTCCAGTGTTGCGTTCTCCCTCATTCATGGCTGTGTATTTCCTCATGTGTTTCCCTGTATGTTCAGGTTCTATAATTCCATTTTAGTTTAGTTTCATTTTGTATCACCTGTACGCCAGCAATAAAGCGGTGTTTTTGAGTTTAAGCCTTGCCTGTGAGTCTGCTTTTGGGTCCTATCCTGCCTGCTACACACAGCCAGTTCATGACAGGATTTTAATTATAAAAGTATTGTTAAATGATTGCTGTAGATATTTATAATCTGTCTTTACATTTCGTACAAGTAACATCATAGCCATTTTTCTTCTCCCAAACATGTATGTACCAGAAGATACCGAGTTTGTTTATTATAGATATAAGGCAACTGAATCCATGACCATGACCTACAGCTACATTTAGGTTTGAGCCCTGCTCTGACTGCATTAACAAAATGAGAATCGAATATGATGGAGAATTTCAAGCCATTTCAGCTGCTGTTTTGTGACTAAAACTGCATTTAGCCATTGCATCCAATTGAACACGACAATATGCTATTAAAGGATCAAATCCAATTTTCATGTCAAAAGTATCATCCTGCATCATTCAACACACTGTCACAACAGACATATACATATACAACACCCAAAATAACCGCTCTCAACATCCATGTCTGGTACATATTGTTTTGAGGGGGCTAAAGAATACAGAAGAGATATAGACCTTTGTTATTTATTTATTTATGAAACAGAGTTCATTATTAAAGCAGAAAAGAGTATAGAGGTCCATCTAGTTATCTCTAGGCTAATTATTAGCTAATGTATGGCTGAGCAACACCATACAGTGTACACACATGCTCAGAGTGCAAAGATGTTAAACCAGTAAAGTGCAAGCAACATTAAGTAATTAATTAACTTTAACCTCCTAGGACAGGGGTCTGCAACCTTTAACACCCAAAGAGCCACTTGGACCCGGTTTCCACGCAAAAGAAAACACTGGGACCCACAAATACTTTTGAAATCTAAAATGAAGATAACACTGTATATATTGTTTTTGTGCTTTGTGCGGACAACTAAAGTAAGTAAGTAAAGTTTATTTATTAAGCACTTTTCACAGACAGGCAGTCACAAAGCGCTGTACACAAATATTAAAATAAACAATACAATCAATAGACATTATACACAATGTAAAAGATCAAATGTAAATAATGTAAAGAATATAAAATACGTAGATCAACAAAAGGCTTGTTTGAACAGAAAGGTTTTTAACTGCTTTTTAAAGAATCCACAGAGCAACTAAGGTGTGTTGCTTATGTAATCCATGAAGTGCTACAGAGAAAATTACATTTTATTTATGTAATTAACACATTTTAAACTCTTAAAGAAATATAACAAAAGGAAAGACACCCAGCTGAACTAAAATGATCCGTGTAGCAAACAAAAACTGTTGTGAGCCGCCACCCTTATATCGCCTTTGGGCTGTTGGAGCCTTGACCTGACTGTTAAAAAGTAATTGGAAAATAAGCACTATGCCGTTAAAAAAAAAGGATATTTGCAAAATTCTGCCTAAATATCTGTTTTACCTTGTTAATGTGTGTGGCGGGGCGTGGTTTGCAGTGCCGCTGCATGGAAGTCGGACGCACCTGAGCGGCACCCGCAATCGCGCCTCGCCGCCTTAAAGCCTGTGCTCTCTCTGCTCTTGTGTTGTCGGGCTGTATGCGTACAGCAACCGCGTGTGAAAAGTGGTCAATAAAGAGATGCTGAAAAGCATGTCCATGTAAACATCGTCGGGTCTGCAGTGATATGTTTACAATGAGACTTCTGGTCCCAAACCTCGGCGCACAGCGTCTGCAAATCGGGCTTTCATCTTTATGCAGGACTGTAAGCTGTCATCTGTGAGGCGGGAGCGGTATTTGTTTTTAACATAGTTCATGGTGGAGAACAGCTGCCGACATAATGTGGATCCGAAGATCCATAATCGGCCTATCTGGGGTTGAAAGTCTCGATACATGCACGGCGTTTGGAGCGGGTACACCCGCTTCATGCGAGTGTGACGCTTATTTTGAGCGATGAAAAAAAAAAAAAAAGATATCATTTTATTTTTATATTTCAAAATCACAATAATCTTCCAATTTAGAACTACAAGTTAAAAAAAAAAGAACTAAACACAAATAAAATGCACTTCAGCTAAATACTTCTTCTATTTTCCCAAACCACCCGGAGCCGCAAAATAAGGACTAAAGAGCCGCATGCGGCTCCGGAGCCGCGGGTTGCCGACCCCTGTCCTAGGACCTGGCGTCCACATATGTGGACATCACATTTTGGGTTATTTAGACCAAAATACTCAATTTTGCTCCACAAGGGCCTGATATCCTCTTACGAGGACATTATACTGCTACTGTTCTATCAAAATTTTAAACAAATATCCTCATATGTGGCTCTTATTTTTCTTAAAAACAAAAATAAGGTAAAAAAAAAAAAAATCTGGTAATTCTTTGTTTTTACATCCATCAGGCCCCAATCAGCCCAAGTATCAAAGAGAAATTAAAAATGCATGCTGTGGAAGAGTTCGGGTCTTAGGAGGTTAAATCAATAATTACCTCTTCAGTTCTCCACTCCATGTTCAGTGTATAAAATTTCGAACCAGCCAAACAAGTAAACAAATTGCAGAAGATTTGATTTACATCGGCATGGCCCTAAACTTTGGGCTTATAATCAAAAATATTAAAGTATGTGTACAACCAGAGTGTGGCAGCAGTTACAGGCACAGAGCAAAAGTTCAAATGGAAGGAAAGAAGAGCAAAAGAAAGAAGGGAGAGAGGGAGGAAGAAGGCAATGAACGAAGGAAGACAAGTAACAGATGGAACAGAGGCTGAGGTCATCTTCACTCGTGTCAAAAGTGAAAACATGATTATAATGAGAGGAATTCTGTCTATTCTTTTATCTCCCTGTCTAACCTACGGGAAGTGATGCAAATGATATATCATCCACAAATGTGTCTTTTTGGAAAGAGAATAAAAACGAGACAGAGCAGACCCTGAACACAGACTGATGGGCAGAAAAAATAAATTACAGAATAATTCAAAGGGCCTCGCTTTCAGTCAAAGACAGAGCAACGAAGACATTTGTTTTAACACAGACAGAGATTCTTTGTTTGTTAATGAGAATGTGCATAGGACTGTCACAGAGTCAATATCAAGCACACCCTTTTATCTACCGTGTGGTGGAAATCTGTGTCATTGCAGCCAATGTGTTAAGATGTCGTTATTCCCTTATCAAGAATAAACTCAGTAGACAAAGGCCAAACACAAGGCTTAGACTTCACACTGCCTTCATTAAAATACAAGTGCTCTCCATGTTTGATGAAATATTGTCACAGCTTTATTGGCTGTAGGCATTTCAAACTGTTGATCACAATCTCTGCTCCAGCTCCAGCGAAGACAGCAACATTTTAATTTATTAACTAAATGAAAATGAATAACTAGAACACCAGCTTACGAGGACGTGACAGTTTAATTATATCCAACGGGTTTTCATCAAAACTCTTTTTCTAAATTCACTAAGTTACAAAATACATAAACATGTAGCAAAACTAAATGCAATACTCTGGTGTATTCTACTCACACACACATTTTCATGCGTGTAGTCATTAAGTGTATACCTCTTTGTGCCATAACCCTATTATTAAGTTACTTTGCTACAAGGCAAAGCATAGCTCCCCTTGTTACAAGGAAAACTACACAAAGTAGCCTCCCACACACGCTCGTATGCGAGTGAAGTGCATCTATCTGTATTCAGTACATAAGCATACTGTTTGGTAACCAGAAAACAAAGGTATAC
Organism: Oreochromis aureus; assembly: GCF_013358895.1. Taxonomy (NCBI): domain Eukaryota; kingdom Metazoa; phylum Chordata; class Actinopteri; order Cichliformes; family Cichlidae; genus Oreochromis; species Oreochromis aureus. The sequence goes on from NC_052944.1 coordinate 9,181,294, forward strand.
GCTATATTCAATAAAGGGATAAGAAGAAGCTATGCAAATGTAGCAGAGAAGTCCAAGGCCACGATTTTATCAGATGAAAACTAAGCAACAACAGTACACTAGACTAGACTACCCAGGCTTTGTGTAAAACATTTAAGATGTCACAACTTCGTCATTAAATATGACATATACAGTATGTCATATTTATCAGTATACAGTTTGCTAAGTGGACTGTCTCATTACAGGTATAGGTTTGATCTCACCGACTGCCATGTGTCACCCAGCAAGTATGTTTTGAATTCACCGAATGGTGTCCTGTGCAATTTAGCCTGCAAAGTGAGGCATTTATATTGCTGCGAACACAGTGTCATATTGCAAATCTTTAGCAGGACACCTAAAATATGAATTATAATCATTGAGTCCAAACTATCTTATAGTTTCTCATAAAATACATAACTCGGCAGTCAAATTCACCACAAAGTTTCAAACACTACAATCTGTCAGTCATGGATTTAACAGTTTTTGCAGTGCGACCTATTGGCACCTGCACAGAGAAAGGCTTGGCAGGAAGCCCAGCAAATAGCAAATCTCTGGAGTGCTGATGCCAGACAGTGGCATGGACACCCCATCACCATGGAGACCGGCACCTGACTAGGGTAGGCAATAATATACATACTTCGTACTACGTTATATATTTTATCTCTCGATTGGCCTAACGTATGTGATTTACCAGTTTTTATATTCAGGATTATTTCCAAATATCCCTTTCTGTTCATTATTTGCTCAACAGCATTACACCTAATTGGTAAGCGACTTTCAAAGATAAATGTTTTATATAAGATAGCAGTCATCAAGTGCTGCTGTGCATGTGTGAGGTTTCAGGAAACTAATTTGGGATTCGTAGCTGTCATTGTGTTATTATCAAAGTTGAGTGAAATATTACTCCACAAGGATGTAAAATATTCAGAATTATTTTGCTTCAATTAAAGAAAAGAGAAGAGAACACTGAGAAATGAATTTTACAGAATACACACATTTATTTTTTTAATTTAACATTTCTGGTTTTGACTGTTATTTTCCTAAATTGGTTAGATGTGTTTCCTTATGTTTGTAAGTTTTATAATTAGCACGCTTCTCTAAAATTGGTTTTCTCTGGTTTCGCTATTTGTGCCTTTAATCTTTAGTCATTAATGACATTGTTTTTTTTAGTCCTCCTAGTGCTTCCTTTCTGTGCCCTCACTCTCCATGGTTGTCCTTCTGTCAAGTTCATATGTTTGAGTCCTCGTTTTAGCATTTATTTCCTGTTTTACTTTGGTAATCCCTGTTCCATGTGTTTAGTCTCCAGTTTTACTTTGCCCAGTCTTGTTCTTGCTCATGAGTTACAGCTGTGCTCCTTGGTGTGTCTGATCTCCCTAATTATATCATGTGTGTTTATAGTGTCTCCCACTAGCCCTTGCAGTCATGTCATACTGTTTCCCTGTTGCCATGATTTTAGTCACCTGTGTTAGTTTTCCTTGGTGCCTGTGTTTCATGGATGATACATCTCTTCAAAAAAAAGATTGTTTTAAGTTTCTAGTCTGCCTAGCTCTTCCTAACTACGACAATAGTATGGTTCGGCCACTGCCTAGTATGAAACTCTTCCTCAGATCAGGATGCAGTATAAAAAGTTATGATCAACAGGGTAAAAACAAGTTCTAAAACAAAACTAAGAAGCACTACTTATAGTCTAATCACTCCTGTACCATTAAAACAGAGCAGACACCACAGGATGTAAGTTAAGGCTAAATGGGGAGCAAAATATTTATCTATTCATAAAAAACTTAAAACTGTAATATTAAGAAACCGACATTGTTTGGTTTAAAGAAGGTCCAAGGGACTATAAGTCTGTGCATGCTTTCAAAATATTATTAAACATTATTGAAACATTGTTTTCTACTTAATTGTGTAAAGACACAAATGACTCATTCATTATAATTTAATTTTTTAATGCTTTAATGCAGTGATTATCTGTGTTTATGTTAAATACAATGCACTGAATTATTATATCATTGATTATTATTATCATGTTGGTTTGTGTTAAACTAAGAATACTTATCTTTCACCAACACACAAGAACTTTGAGTCTAGGTGGAAACATCCTGCTCACATTAGCTTCGATATTCACCGCAAAACGAGGTATTGATTTTTCATTACCACCATCATCTCCATCACCACCATAACCACACTGTATGATTTTAATCAATTATGCATACACTATTCAAACACGATCTGCACATTTCTAATTACCTCCCCACTGATCTCCATGGCAACAAAGTCTCCAAGCACCACAGCCAAGTTTCCTCCCCATTCCCTTGTACAATCAGTCTTCCCCCCCCACCCCTCACTCTAATTTTCCTCATTAACTCTAACTCAGACACCGAAAAAAGCAAGTAATGCTTTCATCCATTTTTAATAATGCTTGTCGCTTTCTGTCTACCCACAAAAGTCTCGTGTTTTCTTGCTTCTCTTGCCTTTGTCTTTACAAATAAAATCCAGACCCGTGAAGTGTGTCAACAGCACTTAGGATTATACGTACTTTGATTTGAACAATTTGGAAATTCCACTGGGGAGGAAGAGAAGAAAGTTTAGAGAATTACTTTTACATTCATGTCTCTGTAGAGGTAGAAGTTCTCCTGAAAAAGGAAAAAAAAATGAAATCTTCCTTGGTGCAGAGTCCCTGTGGAAGGACAGTATTGTGCAAAAACTGTTGAACATGATTCATATCTCATGATTCATTTATTATTTTTGAGCTCAAAGTGGGTTTTTGTTTCCAAATTTTTGTCTTTCAAAAATGCTACCACCAGTCTACCCAAGTCCAAAGTCCCAAGAAAAAAAGAGAAACAAAAAAATAAGGCAATGTTATTCTGTTATTCTAAAAATCAGGACTCCTCAATATATGATTTTTTTTTTTTTTATGTACAGGGAAAAATGAAACTAAGACACAAAAGTCCAAGACAACAAGTTGTTAAGTTTGAAGGTGGTGCTTGTTGGGATTTTATGTCTGTACTTATGACATGTTCATGACATGTATTTATGTGGAATACGCGTGTGTGTGTGTGTGTGTGTGTGTGTGTGTGTGTGTGTTTGTGTGTCATCCCTTTCCTCCTTGCTCCTGCTTTGCTCTTTGACTCACATTGACATTTACAGAAACACACCTACGACCCATTCTAACTCAACCTAGAATCTTACATCATGCAAACATCTAAGCAGTACATGGCTGCTAACAAGCTCTTGCTTCAGCTCTGACTGTTGATTAGGCCAGGTAGTCAATACAAACCGCAGCCAGAATCCTAGTATGCCACACACACTCAGGTGTCTTTTATCAGCCTCGCCCCAGCCTCCAGCTTTACCAGCAGTCAATAGCTGGAAGAGACTAATCCATAACTGGAGCAGCAGCAGAGTATGTGACCTGAGACACCTGCGATTAAGAGTGAACAGTCATGTGGCATGAGCACCAACATCTGGCGGTCGGGAGCGACACTTGTGCCCTCATGTCACAAACAAGCTCCACACACATACACACACGCTGGACAGTGTTGCGTGTGTATTTCACGTGCAAAATTCACACATGAGACTCATTTGACACAAAGCTGGCTGTCAGGACTGCACTGATAGATGCTTGCCCTGCAGTATGGAGAAAACAACGGTATCTCTTCAGAGGATGTGAATCTTGCACTGAAACAGAAAAATGCAGATATATAAGCTGTTATGTATGCTTGTTTATATGTATGAGTGTGTGTGTGCGTGTGTGTGTTCATGTGGAAACACGGACACATTAACACACCCAGGATGCGTGAGGGTGTGTTAGTATACTGCCTTCAAACCACTTCTTCTCACAGTAATGGCATGCAAATATACACAAATTAGGAAACAAACACAACCTGTGTTGTTTGTCCTCGTGGACATATTAACACTCAGTCACAGCAGCATTTTTAAAAAAAGTATGAACAAAAAACAATGTGTTTTAATGCAATCACTCCAGTCAAGGATTAGCTCATCAAGGCAAACAAACCATGCTATTGTGTTCAATTTAAATGAGGTCTAGGTCACCTCAAATTAGTGTTGTATAAACTGTCTTAACCACTGCTGACTGAAAAACAGTGGCAGCAACTGTAATTGAACTTCACATTCAGGAGGGGTAATCACCATGTTGCCAGGATTTAAGCATCGCCTACTTTGCAGTGGCACAAATGTTTGCTGTGCTGCTTTTGATATCATTATGGGAGAACCGCATTTTGATTGTGACTCAAAGGTGTATAAAATTTTACTTTCGAAAGCATGCAGCAAAAAACAGGAGAACCAGTATTTCCACTTCATGTTCTGCTAACAAAGGAGCTAAAAGGTCTGAGACACTTAGACTATATCATTGTTTTTAGTACTTAAACAAAACACACTGATTGATAAAAATGTTAATGAAAAGCAAAACAATCCTGCACCTGCACCTTAAAAAAATGGTGCATGGAACACCTCACAGTGTTATAGAGTTTGCTAGGCGATGCACAGTAGCCTCTAGCTGTGATCACTGTGCCCTTTGCGAGTGTGAGCCCAGCATGTGAGCAGTGTGTTTCTATGCCCATGCACTTGTGTAAAGCACTACCGCCTGCCTGTGTGATTGATGCCCCTTTTTGTAGCACAGGTTAGAAGGCATCCTTGATGGGATAGGCCAACTGTTCATCAGTCCCCAGCCCCTACCGCTCTCTCGTCTCTCCCCTTCGCACCGCCATTCATTCTCCCCCTCCTATTCCAGCTGCATATGATGAATGGCCTACACAAGAAATGTGCTCTATTTTTTTTCTTCTGCCACGAGCCTTGGTTCACCCTTTCATCTGATTGCTTCTTTTATTTTCTTTACCTTTTTTGCCATTCTCAGCCATCCATCTCTCATGGAAGGGTAGTGGTTAATGAATCTCCAGTGTTTTTCATTTAGCTTCAATCTATAGCCTGAAAAGTTAGACCCATCTTTGCTGAACTAAGCCAAATTACTTTACCTTTGCTCAGTTGAATTAAAGGTAGTTTAAAGAAACCCTTGACCTTGTTGCTTTTGCTGAGCTTTTAACTTGTATTTATTGTTACTTTAGAGCTTCTCTTTCTCAAGCTTTTAGGACTGGGAGAGATGTCTTTCCTATTAGTTTTATTATTATTATTAGTGTTATTTTTCATCACTAAAAGATTGCACTGATTCCAAATTACAGGAGAGAAAGTTTGATAGGAATCTGTCTAAGCAGTGCTTCAATATCCTCGGTGCATCTTGTTTATCTAAGCACACATCCTCTGTGATGTGTCGGTCGAACGACATTAATCTGTGTTTATCCTGAGCTGCTAGCGAAGATACCCTGGGATTTATGCACACTCTTCCTTCCTCACTTCAACATAACTGCTCCTTCCGCTGCTACTCATCCACTTATCTAACTAGTGAGATGTTAAGTGAAATGCATTAGGTTTCAGCATCACACCGAGCCATTACTACTGGTGCTTGTTGCAGTTTCACTTTTCAGTCAGATGACAAACAAGAAAAAAAAATCTTCAGGATCCAAATTACGATCCACTGAAGCCAAAGAAAATATCTCTGGGATGGAGACGGGGCTGTCAGCAGGCTTGTTAATGGGGGTGACTTGATAAACGAAGTAATTCATCATCAATTTCCTTGGCAAGGTGCTGCAGAGACAAATTCTCCGCTCTTCTGGCATGGAGGGGGGGTGCCCTGTCCTTGATGATTAATTTGAATAAACAGAGCAGCGTTAACATTAATGTTGATTGTTGATTAAGTTCAGATCCATTATGTTCCCCCCAGCTGAGATGCCCCCTCCATTTTTCTGATATGCCTCTGCCTCATTTTATTTATCTACATCTTAAATATCTGTGAAGTCATGTGCCAGGACTCTCAGTCTGCGTGCCAGTTAGCATCAGGTGCAAAGCAGTTAGCAAAGGTTCTCGTCAAAATAAACTGCATACATTTTCCTGGGAGGCATTGCCAGATCCAATAATTATAATAGCCTTGAAGTCCTAGTTTACTGGCTGTTTGTTGTTCCTACCCGACTAACAGAAATGGAGATAAAAAAAACTCAGCGGACAATGAATCCTATTTGTGAAAACAAAACAGTGTCTGTGAGGAGTTATCTTATATGGATAAGACCTACTTAAAAGCATCCCAAAGAGCCAAGTTAAAGAATATCAGCTCGTTGTTAACACAAAAGACTGTCTTCATTTGAAGGCAAATCTATTCTCAAGCTAATGATTTTTATTCAGTTCAAAAAGCAGATTAGAATTATTGTGTGCATTGCCCTCTGGCTGTAAAAACAAAGCTACTGTTTTAAAACCAATATCATCTCTCCCCATGAGAAGCCTAAAGGAAGGTTGGCAAACCAGGTTGAATAATACCACCAATAATGTAGTAAAAGCCAACTTGGCTGAAAACATCCACACTGAGAATATTGTCTTTTACAGCAGGGCCGGCATACTGACAAGCAAACAAATCATAGAGCTAAACTAAATACTAGAAGGGGCAAGCAGGGTGCACACAATCCCATTTTACACATATATAACTGCCACAAAGCGACATTGGAGAATACGTTGAGTGAGTTTCATTTTTTTAGCATATACATTACACATATACAGGTGTACTCAGCATATCTATGTAGAAATCTTTGCTTTTTATGTACATTTCTTGGTCACAACATTAAATCAGCCTTCACTCCTTTATAAATAGCTGTATGTTGCTAATCTCCCTCCCTCTGCCTTTCCTAACAGAGATATTTCATCATGCACTGAAAGTGCATCTTTTAAAGTAGCTACAGCCCTGTTAATAGTGAGGTGAATGTGTGGGGGCATTTAAATCAACCACGGTGTGCCATCTGAGTCTCCTGTTTATCACACTGTCATGTGGCAGCTAGTGCTGATCACTAAGACCAAAACATGATCTCTTTCTGACACTAAAGTCTCTACGGGTTCTTAATCTCCTGGGTAAACCCACCCTGTGACAGCTAGAGTGTTTCTGTGCATACAAATTAGTGCTCCACTTTGCTCTCATCCCATCATGTGAAAAGTAGCTTAGCTACTGCTGTAGACAGACTTTTATTAGCGTTTCAAGGCAAAACACACACACACAAAAAAAAAAACTAGCTAGGGGCCAGACACAGGTCATATTTATTTGGATTGCCACCTTTAGAGACCCTCTTTCCACATGTGCTTCTTTGTGCAGATATATATGGCCATGCATACATAGCCTTGCATATATACACATGCAAATCTTTTTCTGCTGAGCACCAATAGATACAAATGCATATTCCACATGATTTTATAAGTACCTGCGAGACGAAGGCACCGAAATAGCCAAACACACCCTGAGTAGTTTAATTCCAGTGTTGCCATGACGATGACAGAGTCAAGATGTGCCCTTAGCCCTAATGAGCTGAATGGGCAGACACGGAGGGCAATGAGGAGGTTTGCAAAAGTAGCTGCATGTACAAGAAGCAAGACAGCATACAAATGAACTCAAAATGACAACTGAACACGCGTGCACATACGCGCACAAACTCAAACACCAAAAGCATCTTCCTTTCACAGTGTTTGTCCTGAAGCAACAAATGGCATCCCTTTCAAACCCTTACTTTAATGAAGCACTGCAACATGTTGAAAACAGATACTTTGCCCAACTACCAACTGTGCTTGCGCTCTCTGGAAGCGCTACGGTTTTTCTGTTGTGGTGAATGTAATTAATAACATGCTCAACCGTGCATGCATATGCACATATTCATGGAAAAAAAAAGGAAATTACACAATAGGAGGAGCTTCAGAGTCTGGCCTTTATTATACTAAATTAATATAATGTGATTGCTGCACAATTTTTAGCAGTGCTTAAGACTCATCTGACAGACCCCTGCTGTTTCAAATAAGCTGTGTTATTCTACAATAATCTCTATTGACATATTGAAGTTTTGTATGTATTTTAACTCTACTTAACTACAAGGCCAAGTTATATTAACTTCTTCATAGTGATCATGATTAACTAGAGTGGGTAGTTTCTCAGAAAAAAAAAGGATTTGTTTGACTGGATTGACTACTACTCAGGAAACTCAAACTCAAAACTGACATCTTGAAGCTTGATTGAAATTTGTAGCTGCCTACATGGACAAGCAATGACAGCACAAGGAAAAGTTTTACGGACAGATGATTTAAAGATTGACTTGTTTGGCTATTATGACAAGAGGTAGGTTTGTATGAGTTTTCTGCCCAGCAGTCTGTATTCGGCTTATGCAGAGAGCTAAACATTAAATGGCTTCAGTGAACACTCAGGAGACTGTGTCGCATTCTTCAGAGCTTTACTGACCCTTATTTTTCTTTGTAAAACTGTAATAACAGAAACAGAATACTGTGTATTTAGTCTCCATACAAATACACAAAGATTACATTCAATATTGTTGCCATGAGTAAGCAGTCACTACACAATCTCAACATCGACAATACACCCGCATGGCATGTCAAGAAATACAGCTAACACCATATGCTGGCATGTTTCATGCTAGCAGGCTAAACAAAGCACCAACAGCTAGCTTATGCTAGTAATGTAACAAACTCGCTAAACACACAAGAAACTCATCAGTTCACTGAACAAGGTACTAATAAGTGAGAACAATCAATCGTTTTGCCACACTTACAGATTATACCTTTTCAAGAGCAACAGATGCAGGAATTGACAGAAACACAGAGAAATGGACCTTCTCTGTTGAGCGCTGGGAGAAAACCACTGCTTGAGCTTTTACATGGTGCTTCCCCTGTTAACCCACTAAATGGCTTTGCCATAGGAAGATCAGGAATAAACATATTTACTGACACGTTGCTACAATTACTTACAGAATGAATGACTATGACCTGTCATACAACAAACTTATAAAAAACATACCTCAGAAATAAGCCGAGGGACAGAATAATCGATAAAGGTGAGGCTTTTAAAACCTATACAATGTCATTATTTTATGTTAAAGCTGAGAAAAAAAGACCGAACAAGTGTGGCTTGTCTGAATAAAAAGTCTTTTCTCTATAAAGAACATGGCTGTACAGTTTAGGTTTTTCAAAGTTGCATCTAAATTTTGGTTTCTTCTGTCTGAAGGCCAGGTTGAGGGGTGATTTTTGGGCTTGTTTTGCAGCCATGGGACCTGGGCACCTTGCAGTCATTAAGTTGAGCACAAGCTCCTCTGTAAACCAATTGTCAATCAAATATGGCTCAAATGTGAGCTGGTTGTCTAACAGCAAAACCCATCTAGGAATTTAGAGGAAGTTGAAGAATTTGAAGGTAGTTCTCCTTCATTATTCCATCTACTACGTGCAATGTACCATTACCACTGGCAGCAAAACAACACCAGATGCATGATGCTACAACCACCATGCTTGACATTGTAGGCCTGCAAAGTCTGATATGTATCCCTTGGGTTTTCTGCAGTTTCTCTAAGTATTGTGTGGTTTTGTCTTAGGGTGAATTTGGTTGGATGTCTACTTCTAGGGAAAATGGCGCATGAAGACATGCACCATTTTTGTGTCTTTTCAATGTGCAAAAAAAATGTTCATACTCTAAAATGATCAAATTGTTTGGAAATGGCATTAAAATCCTTACCAGACTGAATGTAGACCATATCCTGTGTGTCTCCTGCTTGGGAATTGACATTACAATCATGAATGAGCCAGGCCAGTCAAAAACCTCTTTCACATTTTCTGATGATCGATTAATCAAATGCATTTGATTATCAGCACCTAGCTGCTACTTGCCCTCTTGATTCCTTTGGAAGCAACTAGTGTGTACTTAGTTTTTTGGCACACTGCTTCTGCATTTTGGCTTAGTTTTTGGTAAATAAATAATCACAGGTTTGCATGGATGTATGTGTTTTTGTTCTTCTGAGGTTGTGTTTACCTAATTTTAAGACATAATTATTTTTGCCCATAATTCTATTTTTTTTAAATGATTACTTGCACTCTCTTTTTAGCTAGGTGCACACACCAAAACTACACTAGAGAACTGTTTAGTTAAAACAGATTCCTCTCACATATTTTATTTTAGAAGGACAATACATATTAACATGATTGCAGGGCTCATCATGTAAATGGGCCAGAGTAATTCTGATCTGTAGTCCCTTGGATGTTGATGACATGCATAAACCACACGCTAGAAACAAACTTTTCCAAATGTAATACGTATTTTCTTCAGTTTAGTGTTTCCTTCTAAAGCATCAGTAATCAGTTATTCCATTCATTCACAACAGGTGGAGAAATCAAATAGAGATTTTGTTTTTTTAAACCTTTTATACAATGGTCCAATACTTACTTGTAACAACATGTTGTTGCTGATAGCAGTTGCATCCATTTATTATTCTAGCCAGTCTAATCAGAGTTAACTGACCAAATAATTGTTGCAAGTTTCCCTTGCCTGTGGAGCGTAATATTTGTCTGACTGTTACTGAGGACAACAACATAAAGTAAAGCAGTGGCTCAATTTTGATACCAATATGTCTTTCCTCCACCCTCTCTTAACTTAAATTCTATAGAATTATATAGAAAGATCAGCACGGTCCTCCATTCCCTTCTCAGGATAATAATAACAGCTATCATTGGCCAAATGTTTATGAATAAAAGAACATCATCAGTGCAATCAACGCAGTTATCCACGACGAGTGTCCAAAACACTACGGATAAATTTAGCCGTTGAGAACAACCTAATCAAATGAAGAAAGAGAGACTCTAAACATTCTCCCTCTCTTCTGTTTTGATGAGCTGAATGAGCCTGGCTTGAGGCAATATGAAAATCTGAAGATGAAGAGAGTTGTCAACGTTGCGTTCTCACTACTCCTATCAAAATCTTATTCCCTGTTCTATGTTGCATAGTAAAGCTATATTTTTCTATCACTATCACCAAAGTAATGCAGAAACCAGTATGCAGATAGACAATAAGAGCTATGGTAAGGTCCATCATACATCCTGCATTAGGCAGCATTGGGCCCCGTTCTTGTGAGGCAGCCTTTTTTTGGCTTTCATTACACTTGTAAAGAGGTGAAAACATAATATTCAGGAACTGTTTTCTGTTTCAGGGTGGATAATGACGAACATATTCATACAAAAATTTGCAGTATGTCCTGTGTTTCTCCAGACTGTTTCATTTGGCAAATCACTGACGTATTATTGGTATGTTCAAAGATTTGAAATTTACTGTAGTTATTACCAACAAGAGCTCAACTCCAGCATATTTGGCCATTAAGTGATAAATCATGGTGGAGAGTATTGCAATTTCCATAGGCAACAAAAATTTCAATGCAGTGTGTTAAATGTTAGCATACAAAAAGTATTTTCACATTTCCTGCAAGGTATTTGACTGATCTACAATAATCGAGGACTTAAATATTACTTTAGCAATGCAACAGCAAATATATGATAATTAAATGCCTCGTCAGTTACTTCCCTCCTGCATCTGTCACTCATTTACAATGTCTTAAATGTATTCTCAGAACTTAAACTGTAAAAAAATAAATGCCAAAAGAGATATGTTGCTATATCTATGGCCAGTCAGCTGTCTTTGTTTACTGCATGTGGTGTTAATTGAATCAGGTAGTGAGCATGCTCTCCTTCCCACATCTAGCCCTTTCCTGCTCCTTTACTCCCCTCTTCAACCTTGCCAACAGAAGAAGGCCACTTCACCTTTCTGCCATCACCTCCTCCTCCTCCAGTGCAATGTTGCTACCTTAACTCCCCTCTCTCTCCACCACTTCTCTGTCCTTATCCATCTGAACACCCACACAAGCTTCCTACATGCAGTTTTATCATTCACTTAACCCCGCGCATAATACATTGTTCATATTGTCATTTTTGTTTGATGAATTCCTAAAGCTTGCAAGTTTGATTTTCAGTTTTCCTTGAAATAGAAGATTAAAAAAAGCTTATTACCAAAACACAAAGCTGCACATTGTTGCTATTATAATTATTATTATAAGTCATCTTGGCACAGATTTAACAAGGTTGGAAACATTTCTTACAGATTTTGGTCCATAGTGACATGATACTATCATATACAGTAGTTGCTACAGATTTCATGGCTGTACATCCATGATGCATTATACATCCTGTTCTACCACATACTAAAGGTACTCTAAAAGCATTGGATTTAGATCTTCTGACTGAACCCAATGATGAGTACAGTGAACTCATCGTTATGTTCAAGAAACCAGATGATTTGAGCTTTGTGACACGGCACATTATCCTGCTGGAAGAAGAAGGGCAGACTGTGGTCTTAAATGATGAACATGGTCATCAATAATAATCAGGTAGCCTTTGGGATTTAAACATTTTTTACTCAGTACTAAGGCCTCCAAAGTGGGACAAGTGATTACTTTTATCTTCCTATGAGTTTAAAGGCTGTCTGTTTCCTCTGACATCAACAAGGTATTTTAGAGAATGACTGAAAACACCTGTATTTTGATACTTGTTTTGAACCTCAGCATGGTACTCTTGACCATGGCTACTGTACATGAGTTGCTGCCATGAGATTGGTGGATTACATATTTAGGTTAATTAGCAGTTGAACATGGTAAATGGACTGGTTCTTATATAGTGCTTTTCTACTCTAGATGAGCACTCAAAGCGCTTTACACAACTTGTACATTCACACAACGCTGTTTCTAAACGATTCCTATTTAACATTCCAACGCACTCATACTCCGATGGATGCATCAGGGAGCAACATGGGGTTAGTATCTTGCCGAAGAATGCTTGGCATGCAGACTGGAATCAAACCACCAACCTTCCAGCTAGGAGGTGATCTGCTGTACCACGTGAGCTACAGCTACAGCCAACCCACGTTGATTGCACTGTACCTGTTGTGGCTGGTAAGTGCATGTAGGTTTAAAACTATTCATTACTGTGAAAATTTATGCAGATTGTAATGACTGACACACATACTGTTAGAAGAGGATATTCATGAGTTTCACACACTTGCAAACATTTTAAATTGTTTTTTTGTAAAACTTTTTATTCAGCCCTGTATTTTAAAATTCACTGCAAGCTTCTCTGCCTATAACTTTCACAATTTTAACCTTTTGAAAGTAAATGATTCTTTTTGATACACCCTGTATAATAAAAAAAAATATGTTAAAAATGAAAGCGGATATGAGCTACAATTCATTTTGCCAGATTGCTGAGGTGCAGGAAATTCTGTAAAACAAATGAGATGGAAGATTCACGTGCTCGGTCTGTTCTATGCCTGAGCTTCCACTGACAGCTAATTGACTGATGATAAATCTGTCTTTTTTTCCTAAATGCTTAAAATGTCCAACTTTAATTAAACTATCTTTGATAATCACTTTTTCTGAACAAAGAGGCACCTTCCTCCTCTTTTATAATTTATTTTTCTGAATGACAGAATTTAAACTGATCAGATTTGTGCCATGAGAAGGCAGATGCTAGCAAACATATTTTAGCTGCAGCTAAGATCAAGTGGGTTACATTTTTTTTTAAAAAGCCTCCATTATGGACTCAACAGTTTGAACTTTGTACTCCAACCTCCACTCATCATGTTTAACGGATTATAAATGGCTGGAAAAAAGGTGTTGAACGGGGAGAGAGAGAGCCAAAGGGGCAATTGTTAGGTGTGAGATAGGGCATTTGTCCTGATAGTGTGCATGTGTGTGTGTGTGTTTTCATACTGGCCCGTTCTCATAGTGACAAAGAAAGGCAATAGTCATCTTTCAATCTGTCTGACTGAGTGTTCAGGTCACACCACCTGCTTCAGGTGGAGTCAGTGTAGAGCGGCCGGTGATGACCACATAGCGAGCTCTCACTCTTACCTGTGTCTCATCTGTCAGCTTCTGACCCAAAACGTACACACCAAACATATCAACCAGTGTATACTGTGACCTCACAGAATACATTTCCTGTACATTACTGTAGTTAAAGTGGTGGTTTGAGAGTTCAATTTCCTTAAAAGTTACAAATATTATTTTATAGCTTTGGAATGCAAATGGACTTTAATAGGATCCGTAGGAGGTTAATATGGTTGTTGATCAAATTCCAGTAACTCAGTACTTAGTGAGGCAACTGCTGAGTGTGCTTTCTTTTAAAACACAATTTTTAATCTGTGCATTTTCTTTAATGAAACGTTGCAGTCTTCCCAAAGTAGCTTGTATGATCCATCAATACATGACCTGTATGTATGTAGACATGACCTGTATGTATGTCTGACCTGCTAAACTTCAAACTGTGATTTCAGTGACTTAGAACATAATATGATTGTTGGTTTGAGTATTTCAGAAACTGCTGATCTGCTGGGACCTTCCCCTCACAACCATCTCTAGGGTTTACAGAGAATGGTGTGAAAAGGGGAAAACATCCAGTAATCCAGTGCAACAGTTCTCTGAATGAAAATGCCTTGCTGAAGCCAGATGTCAGAAGAGAATGGTCTGCTTTGAGCTGATAGGAAGGCAACGGCAGCACTCACCACACATAACAACCGAGGTATGCAGAAGAACACTGTGCAAAATATGTCAAACTTTGAAGCAGATGAGCTATAGCAGGTGAAGACCACACCGGGTGTTGCTCCGGACAGCTAAGAACAGGAAACTCGACAATAGAAGATTGGAGAAATATTGCCGGGTCTGATGAATCTCTGCTACTTGGATCATAGGGTGAAAATTTTGTGTGACAAGCATGGATGTAAGCATGGATCCATCCTGTACTGTATCAGCGGTTCAGGCTGGATCAGGGTGTAATAGCGTGGGGGATATTTTTTTGGCAGACTTTGGATCCCGTAACACCAACTGAGTATTGTTTAAATGTCATAGCCTACTTGAGCATTGTTGCAAATCATGTCCATCCTTTTGTGATCACAATGTCCCCACAGCATGTTACAATGCTCACATCATCTCAAACTAGTTTCTTGAATGTGACAATACTCAAATGGCCTCCAAAGTTACCAGATCTTAATCCAGTAGATTACCATTGGTGTTTGGTGCTTTTCTTAATGGACATGCATGAAGTATATGATGCCATCATGTCAATATGACTAATGAGTCACATTTCCAGGATCATGCTGGATCTGTGCCATGAAAAATAAGGCAGTTCTGAATACGAAAGTTGACCCAAAGTGTTCCCTGAAGATAAATGCCAATAAAGAAGCAAACAGAACTTGAGAACTTTGGAGTTTCAGACTCTGTTTGGATCAAAAATGAGAAAGGCAACAAATATATTTGGTAGGAAGAAGGAAAGAGTTTGAGAGAATAACAAAAATGTAAACACCCACCCACCCAAAGATAAACACAACCAGCCTTAGTATGGAGTGGTACATGAGGAGGATGTTGACACCGCCCGCTGCCAGAAGTCAGAAAGTCTGCTGTGGCAGCAATCACAGGCCAAGTGGCTCAAATCACAGCACTATTGTTTGTCCAAAACCACAATCAGAGCTGTATTGTCAGAAGCCCTGTTGTACAAAAAAAGGCCCATGGTTTCCTAACACAATTAAAAGCCTTTGGACAGTGAGCTCTGGCTCTTGTAAAAGCACTTCAAACACAGGGGGAGTTTAATGTGTACCTAGGTGACAGATACCACGTGAGGTGGTCTTGCTGTGAACAACTTCAAGGGAGGGAATGGCAAAAAACAAACAAACTAGTGAATACTCTGTGTGTTTTTGGTTGTTTTTAAGACTAATGATTAAACGTAGGTTTACTCCATATATTGACAGGTGTAGTCCAAGGGTTTTGCAGAGTAATTTAAAGTATTTTAAATGTGGCTTGCTCCCTTATTCACATGGAGTCACCAAAGGAGGTAGTTCTGCATGTTTGATTTGGATGATTTTCCTTCTTTTTTTTACACTAGATGCCCTTTTTGACACAATCCCAGAGGGATTTGTGTCTCCTCCCAAGCTTAAATCCAGGAGCTTTCACTTGTTAGGCAAACATGTAAATCACAGCACTTTGGAGCTACTGTTACAATTAATTCTATTTGTTCTACATTTGAATACAGAATATAGTAGACTAACATGTTACCTGTCACTTCAGCATTTTGATCATTGTGAGTGCTGTAAACCTCAACTTGTTTGATAGCTTGTGAGTAATATATCTAACTGCTGGTCATAAAACACATGAGTCTGTCACCTCTGTTGGTTGTAGAGCCACTTGACATGAGTCATAAAAACAGGTAAACAGCGAGAACCTTAGTCCACACATGTGTATGTATCTTTATAGATTTCTAAGAAAGAGCAAATACAAAAAACTGCAGCAGTCTCAACATTAAAGCAGTGGAGACAAACTTCTATTTGGTGTTTTAATGTATCAGCAAATAATATTTGTATATGCTTTGAGGTTTCTGTCAAAGTGCTGTTAACAAATAAAACAAAGGTAAATCAGTGCACTGCTGAGGTTTTCTCTGAGAATGAGTAAGATTACGACCAGCCGCGCATTGTTGTTCAACACTCCTGCCTATTATTTCCATTCTTTGCTGCTTTTGATGTCTAACATTTACTGAAAAAAAAAAATATTTGCTTGTTTTTTGCTTTTCAAAGTGTCCTTCGACACTGAATTTCTGGCATAAAACTCTCAAAGCCTATCTTAATATATGCCCTGTTTCTGGGAATACAAACAGGACTCCATAGTGACCCTCCGATCAGCAGCTCCGAGGCTGACATGTTGTTATTCTCAATCACACGGTTCAAATTCAGCCTTTCCCAGTCAGTCTGATTACAACCTGTTAAAAACAGGGATTACAGCAAACACAAGCACCATTTTTCAAGCACCATAAAAATATTCAAGCATACTAAATATAATTTAAAGTAAGACAGAAACTGTACTGTTGACTAAAAAAGGAAACAGAAGACATCTAAATAGCAAAAAACTGTCCATACCTCCTCAAAAGGGGGATTTTTATATATTCATGTCAACACCAAATAATGTGCAATGATGCTAATTTTTCAGCAATATTACTCTGTTTGATTTTGTTGTTTTTGGGCTATACTTACATCCTGTCTTTGGCAAAAGCAATTTTATTTTTACTGAATATGTCATAATACATAAACGGAATGTGCTTAACACAGAAGATAACAACATAAAACCTGTGTAGCTTTACGTTGCCTTCATAAACAACAAAACAAAGCCTCCCCAAAAAGGAAGGTACTCTTTACTTCACTCAGTGCATTATGGCACTTCATGCCAACAATGCAAACCATTACTTGAGGCATGGACTGAAAACTCGTGAAACAAACCATCCAGGAAAACATAATCCATTACTATTAAAAAATATATTTAAAACTCACATTTCCTCATCATTAGTACCGGATGCTTTGCACACACATTATTTCACCAGTGCGGTTGTATTCTAATATAAATGTGCTGTCAGTGGGAAAGATAGACAGCAAGCCAGCAGCAGTATAAAAAACAGCGATACCACCCACTCTGCAGGAGCATGTTGTCCTGGTGAATAATGAAAATGCTGCCTGCCACTACAGGGAACAGCTAACTGTCAAATATTGCTCAGTGTAGCCTGATTAGCTTCAGCAGTGATACCATCTGACACTAATGGTGGCTATGGTGCTTTAGCATTTTGCTGAAAAAACAAATTAGATGAAGCATGATATAAAACTTCAATCACAAATCCATAAGGATCATCTAACATACTCGCTGCAATATTGTAACGAAAAGCCTAATACTTCAGTTATTTTCCTCTTTATATTTGGCAACAGACTTCTGTCACACTGCATTTCCATAAATTCTGCTTCAGGCAATGTTGCAACCTGTCTTCTGAGGAGAGTTTCTGCTGTCACCTGCAAAAGCTCCTGTAATTTGTCACTTAGCTTAATATGCTCAGGAATGGTGCAATATTTTTGTACACCTAGCCTGATGACCTCATGTGACGGTGCAGAATTGGGATGCATTGTCCTATAAATGTGTCATTCAAAATATTAGGTCACATTCTTGCTTCACTTACAATATCTCACAGAGGGAACATCGCACTGCTTTTTACCTTAATTTTATTATCAATTTAATGTACAACACAAATATAAAGACAGTTGTTTTGTATATTTGGACTTTGTGTGACTCTTGTGTAGATTTGTCCAGTATATGTCAGTAAACTTAAATCAAAAGAACTTTATCAGGAGCTGTTGCGACTAACTCTGTAACACTGAGCTGCGGACAAAAACACACCAACAGCAGTAGGATTCATAACCATACAACACCCAACCCACACGGTGGTGCAATGATGAAGACGCTGTGTATGTCATGCAGAAGGTCGGCCATTCTTATGGATTTTAAACCATGTTACACAGTAAAGGCTGTTTTTCACACAGCCCCCAGTGAATCACAGCAGTCCACAGCCCATTTATCAAAGGTTGCTCATTGATAGCACATTGTCCTTGAGAGAGAGCTCATTCTTAAATGCATGGTAGAGGTCAGCTGTAATAATATCTGTGCAATGTATAGCTGGAAACATGAGAAATTACAAAGAATGTTTTGGACAAGTAGAATTTATTTGTGGTGAAAAGGATAAACTGCACCATAACTCACATCTATATGGGATTTTTACATGACATTTGGGCTATGTTGCAGTTTTTAAAAAACAAAAAACTGAATTTCTACGAAGGAATGTTAACGAGCTCATTTGCATCTGTTTTTTCTGGTTCATGTTTTATGTTTTTGAATCATGTTCACATATGGCTTCTTCTTTGCATGATAGAGCTTTAACCTGGATTTGTTAACTGCGTTCACAGACAGTGATTTCTGGAAGTGTTCCTGAGCTCATGCAGTACAAATCTTCTGATGGTATTATGTTCTGTAGATAATGCGACTTTCAAAGTCTTCACAATTTTACAGGGGAAATATCATTCTGAAATTGTTTCAGTATTTCTAGATGCAGTTTTTCCAGGACTGGTGAACCCATGCCCATCTTTATTTCTGAGGAACTTTCTATCTCTAAGATGCTATTTTTATACTCAGTCATGTTACTGACCTGAACAGTTGAAAAATGCCGTTTAAGCCATTTAAAAAAAATCTAACAGTCATGTTTTCTGTTACCCCTTCAGATCTTGAGTTCTTGGCAGCATATTTTAAACCTCAGGTATAAAAAATCTTGGTGTTGTCTTTGATTCTTTTCTTAAATTTGACTCATGGATCAAATCAGTTTTTAAAAGCCAGAAGCCAGAAAGTCCACCTCTTCAATTAATGCTTAACTAAAGTTAAACATTTCTTTCTGTCGATTCCCTAGAAAACGTTCATTATGTTGGACTGAGCAAAACACTGCTATCACAGATGAACCTGGTTCAAAATAATGCTGCTAGATTCCTTACAGTTACATAGAAGCGTGATTTCATCATATTCTTAAATTGTTGCACTGGCTTCCTGTGAAATAGGATCAATTTCATTGTTGTTGTCGCTCTCATATAACAGCTTGCATTGGCTATGCTTCTCCCTTAGGTCCACTGATCAGCACCTTCCAGTAATTTCCAATAAAAATTATTATAGTTAACTATAATAGTTATATATTAGTTAAGTGTATTTAAATAAAACTAAACAAAAAATGTTTTTAAACTGGAAGATTTCAGTTAGTTAAAAAAAAAAAAAACTAGAATAACTAAAGTAACTCAAACAATTTTTTGAACTTGGAAAACTAACTAAAATACAATAAAGATATGGGAGAAATATCCTTAGACTTAAAACTGTAGTCTGAAGTCTAAAAATAGTAACATTTTAGTAAAAAAAAGTTAGACATTGGAAACTCTGGATTTTCTACAGTCATGTTTTTATTGTTATACCTCTAATTATTTGCCAGAATCTTGCCTCTGACATATGGCCTCCATGCAATAACAATTAAAAATGGGCGGACACTGAAATGCATAAAAACTAAACTACAGTAACTCTGTTCCTGATTCTTAGTCACAGCTCAGAAACTCTGTGAATGGCAACATTAGGTTTCTCAGCTTTTGATTCATTTTAGCTTACTGTGCTATTTTCCCATTACATCTCTCTTACTATTATTATTTTACTTTTGTATTACAATTTATTATCATCATTTTTATATCATTACACAATAATATAATATCATATTTAGTAAATTATTATTACTATAGCTTTTTTCTTGAATCATAAATCATTTATTTTTTCTTAGATAATTTCTTCATCACTTTGCTTATTTCTGTTTCTTCTGTTTAAACGTGCTAACTAAATAAACTGACTTGACTTGACAAGTAAAACCCTCAAATTAAAAGAACAAATTGAGTTGGTGTCCTATTTACTGTTTTTTTTGTTTGTTTGTTTTTTATTAACAACAGAAAATAAAAACTCCACATGCAAACGCCACACTGCTGTATGTGTTACGACTGTGGCCATATTTGGTTTTATTATTATTGTCCTGCTCTTTTCTGATGTAGGATTCTAGCTGCTCAACAGTCCTTCTGTATCATAGTTTTAATTTTTGATTCCAGTTCCACAAGCACTAATGTACCCTCATACCATCAAAGATGCAGGGTTTTGATATCAGAATTAATGGAATGCAATCCATGTTTTCCGAAAATAGTAAATGATAAATGGACTGGTTCTTATGTAACACTTTTCTACCCTAATTGAGCACTTAAAGCACTTGATAAAACAGGATTCACTTAGTTTAAACATTTAATATGTTTTCTATGATCTGTTATGAATAAAATAGGGGTTTATGAAGTATATGCAAGTCATTTCTTTCTGCTTTTAATTACATTTAACATAGCCCAACTTTTTTGGATTGGGGCTCTGCTGTTTTAGTGGTGTCTTCTTGCAGGACAATGAATGTGTGAATTGGTTAAATACAAGTCAGTTAATGCAATCAATAACAGTCAATAACAGTCAATAATAATAAGTATGCAAAAATTGCTTAAAGAGACAGGATCATAGATTATAATCAATCCATAAGCTTTTAAACTAGCAAGCAAGAGACCTGCAAGGAATCAATAAGGGAACACCAAAGTGGAACATTGTGAAACTTTCATGTCACTTTGTTATTGATTGGTTTATTTATTTGTTTTTGTTTTACTTCACACTTTTTATGTATTTATTTTTTAAAAGCTGAATCAGAATTTCAGCTTTTGGTCAGATGCTGGTAACCGTCCAAATATGAGAGCCTATCAAATCAGACAAGTGGGCTGCAGGAAATGGCTGGACGGTTTCTCTGGTCCACTGGAAGTTTTGTAAGACAACATAAACACCTGTCTGTGTTCTACACGATATCCCGGCCTGTTTTGAATTCCAGTCAAGGTGGAGATGGACTATATCCAGCTATATATTTGTCACTGGCTGTCAGCGTTTTAATAACTGAGAGCTTCTCTGAAGTTTTCATAAACTGACTTTGTCTGTTTTAGTGTCTATTCTCAGTGCCTTTTTCTTTTTCTCCCCATGCCAACATCTGCAAAACATTATTGGCTCCCTCCTTCCCTTCATTTACATTTCTCCACTTCTGTCTCTGCCTGCTCCTTACATCACTGGCCAATCCTTCCTTTTCTCCCTCTATGCCACTCCCCCCCTCCCATTTTCTCTCTAGCTCTATTCTAATCTATAAGACAGCTCATGTCTCTTAAGTCACCCTAATCTTACAACATCAGCTCTGTAATGCGTCTCATTATGAGTTGTGGGCAAGGCAATCAGACTTATAAACCCCTACTCTCTTCCAACTCCCGCCTCCCTTAAATCCACTTTAATTCAACCTCCTCAGTGCTGTGCTGGGGTTTCATTGGGTGTTATATGTATTCAAGGCCAAGGCTTCAGTACCATTCAGCTCTCACACACTTGAGCCACATACAAACACACCACCTGTGCTGTCTCATAGCATAGCTTGGTGCTAATAAATATGTCATTGGAGTGATTCCTTGAAAATATAGATTATGTCTTAAAGGTAGATCTCCATCCTTAATGCACAAAATTAGGTTGTATCCTGTCTATTCAAGTCTGTAGATTTACACAAGAGAAACTCTCACAGCCCGTGACATGAGGTGTTGCTGGTGTTTAGCTGTCTGTGAAAAACCACAAGCACATTTTAATTTATTATGTTTATGTTTATGTAGATTGCTGCCATCTACAGAGGATCATTTCCTTCCCCTTTCACCCAGCCACCCACATCAGCGATCGTTGTAATTTGTAGATGTTGTATGTCTAGAAGGAGAGGAGGAACATATAGAGCGGGGACTGTCCTTTTTTGTGGTAATTATTTCCTCCTGAGGTAAACCCCTGTATTTTTTTGTACTTTTGCTTTGTTTTTTTAGGTAGGTCATCTGAGTTTGTCTTGGTGAATGGCTCTGTTTGTTCGTTCTTTGGCTTTAGCTCATCCTGATGATATTTTGTTCTTCTCTGTTATTGGATCTACTAAACAATAAATAGAACATTGTGCTTTAATAGTTTTCCATTGGTGCTTGAGGAAATAGCTGCCGTTTTCATGTTGTGTCCTGGCTCCCTAGATGGGCTGCACTCAGATTTCTTGCTTCATGGTCTTTTAGTGAGTACTTTTAGTTTGGTTGGCTGTTTTTTTTCCCTTTGGATAGTTTTGTGACCTCCCCTTCTTGGGAGAAAACAGAGAATTGCTAAAATGTAGATTTGCTTAATGTAGGCAATTTCGATGATATTCAGGTTCCCTGCAGTGCCTCTGAAACAGAGCTGAAGTCTCTTCTGTGTGCAAAGCTGGTTAAAAAACATGCTTCCTGTAGAGTCGCCTGAGGAAGCCATGGCCGAGGCTACACCAGAGGCCGTAAGGGGGCAGATATGAAAGTGTCTGAGGTTGCTGAGGTGTTCGGTGGTGTTGGGTCCGGCAAAGTCTTGGACCCTCAGAAGGCGGTGATCTATCAAGAACCACCACTTAAGAAGGTGGAGGAGCACACTAAGCAAGCTGATGTGTAAACTACAAATCTCCATATGCCACATTTACTCCTGCTTCTGTTCTTCCATGTGCACAGACCACTACTGCTATGGGCTCTGATAACATGCAGCACCTAAAATTAGTCTCACTATTTCCTGAAACTGAAGCTGATTTATATTTCTGTGCTTCTGAGTGCACAGCAGGTTTACTAAACTAGCTAAAGGAGTTTTGGTCACTTTTACAATAAAGTGTGGGCAAATATGAGGAAGTATGTACAAGCTTGTCAGCAAAATACAGTTTCAACTGTGAAATTGTGAAGAAAACTGTGGTGCACACTTATGAACTTGTCCCCGAGGCTTATAAGCAAACATTTAAGAATTGTCGGAAATCTGCAAACCAGATATTTGTAGAGTTTGCCTCCAAGAAAAAAAAAAGTTTGGTAAACGTTTGGTGTCAGGCCAATAAAGTCAAAACCCTGAGAGCTTATTTTGCTTGAAGAGTTTAAAAAATATTTCCCAAAGCAGGTAGTTATTCACCTAAATGAGCAAAAGGTGACATCACTCATCAGAGCAGCAGATCTGTTTACTTTAACCCATAATACCATGTTCTCTGCTTCTGTTTCTCTGGGCATGAAAGTAGTTCAGGAAAGGAAAACAAAATCAACATAACTGGGTTGGAAAAAAGTGCATGAGGTCAGCAAAAACCGTGACTGTTTTTTATTGCCATGAGCCGGGGCATTTAATTGCTGTTTGTACAGCAATCCAAAGAAAAAACAAAGCAAAACAAACAAAAAAAAAGAAACAGGCCTTATTAAAACTGCCTCTCCATCTGAAATGCTCTTTGAGCCTGACAAGAATCCTGATACTGAGGTAGAGTCTCATTTTAAGTCATTCAAGTCTAAAGGCATTGTTTCTTTGACTGGTGATGGAAAAAATAAGGTGCTAGTCACCATTCTTGGGGATACAGTTGCTTACCATTAATTTATATTGGACTCTGTCCTGCCACTGTCTCGGATGACCTTTCTTCGAGCACCACTACACACGATGCACCTGCATTCACCCTTAGCGATGGGCCGTGTTAAGGTAGGCATGCAACCCCAATTCCAATTAAAGGCATTTCATTCATTTTAGGGAAATACTTAGCTGGAGGCAGAGTTTTACCTACACCTGAAGCTGTTGACATTCTGTTTCCAACTCTGTCACTCCCACCTTGGAGGTGCCAAATGTGTTTCTAGTCTGGTTGATTGTCTCACTCTCTGAGAGCTAGTGCTAAGTGGGTTGCATGTGAAAGAAAAAATAACTGGTGAGAAGTAGGAAGTAATTGGATAAATATAGAGGCAATATAGTGTGTGTGTGCATGTCTACTTTAAGATGCTGTCACTGTATTAGAGGGTAGAGAACTTTTTGCACACTAATTATATTTCTCCTTCACCTTCTGTCAATTTCTTTCATTGAGAGAATACAATTATCCCTGACCCACAGATTGTGGTGGTGAAGGTGTGTGCGTGCAAGACTCTACATCTAGCCAAACTACATCTTTGCTGTGACTTTACATTAGTGCTGGATAAAATGGCAGAAAAGAGAATCAAAGTTTATGAAATAAAACTGGAATGGCTGGCAAAGCTCAGCTTTTAAGTATTCTCTTCACTGTGCTAAAATTGCAGTGGAGTGTGGGATGCTACCTGCACATAAAGAGAAATAAACCTGACTTGTAAAGACAGTTTTAAAAAGTGCATTCTGTTTTTCAAACACAGCAGAATTTATAAGAAGTGACATAATACAAAACAATGCTAGCCCTCAGCCTCCCAGTAGATGCATCTATGGTATGAATTTCAAAATCCTACATCATCTGCTTCTCAAGTTATGGCACTTACAAGATTTTCAGAAAACGTGACCCAACTTGACATTCAGGAGTGCTTTGGACCTGAATCAGAGTGGACACTGATTAAAGAAATCCACAGTACTTAAACATCCCAGAGACATCCCAGAGACATTTTTCTGATGACCTTATTCATTTTTTATTTTAAATGAAAAAGTTTAAAATATATATATGCTTTTTGTCTCTCTCTGTTTGTCTTTTTTCAGTGTTCTGCAAATTGAAGATCACGCAGTTTAACATGATTGATAATTTGTGGTGTTTACACTTGTTTGTGAAGCTCTGTGAAATATTCCCTTTGCTTCGTGATGACCTTATTCATTTTTTATTTTAAATGAAAAAGTTTATTATTTATTATTTATTGATAGATAGATAGATAGATAGATAGATAGATAGATAGATAGATAGATAGATAGATAGTACTGTGTATGTGTATTGTGTACACACTGGCAGGGTGATGCATGTTTATGATGTCATCTGTCCTCTGGAGCAGATTGGATTTAATTGGTTGGTCGTTTCACAGCCACATGTCTTTTTTTTTTTTTTAACAAGCACATCTATCAATCACACACACACACACACACACACACACACACACACACACACACACACACACACACACACACACACACAGGGTCCTAGTAAAAACTCAATCATCTCAGCTGCAGAGCAGTATTTATGTAATATTACACTCAATGAACTATATGAAATTTTGTCTGAGTGATTCATATCAAACTGCATGAGGACACTTAGTGCATAGACAGAGACATAAATTACAGTTCCTACCTGTCTTCATGAACATACACTTTTGCAGCTGCCTGTACTGGCCCTTGTTCTAACATTGTTCACCGAGGCCCTTACATGAATCTGACTGTGCAACGATAGATCAACGTTAGCCTCATGGCCTGGCTTTGTGTTACCCCAGAGAAAATATTGTGTTCTTCCTAGTTTGCAGGCCTTAGTAGCACTGATAACACTGTGAGTCTACTCGGCCTCCTCATTTATCACCTGCAAGTACCAGTTTACAGGACACTTTACTATGTAGTACTAAGCACGGATTTTTTCTAATAATTGTTTAAAGTTAGCCTTGTAGTTATGAGTAAAAGAAACAACAATAATTGCATTGTGTTTCATCAGTTTCTCCATTTTCTGAGGTTAAAAGAGTCCAGCTGAATTCCAAAGCCATTGCTAAAATTCGTATCAGTGTTATATTTGCTATAAGACTTGGGTGATTTTGCAAGTAACAATCTAAAGTGAGCTTACAAATACATCGTCTAGTTTGAAAAAGTTTGAACAACACTTTATTTAATTTTAATTGACTCCACAGATTCTAGTTGTTTATGTAGGTTTTAGATCATCTTAGTAGCTACCATCAACTGTCAGTTTTTACATTTCTTTATTCGGCTTCACTTATAAAAAATGGATGCAGAAATTAAGAAAGGACCAACCTCATATTTCCAGGTTTCTTGCTCATAATTAAAGTCTATTTTAGAGTAGAAAAATGCAACAACTGAGGAATGAGTAAATTTGCCACTGTTGGGGCCCTGTCCCCTTCACAGGTTTATGACCTTAGATGCTTTTACTAGACAACATCCTGTTGTCAACCATCAAGAGAGATATAGATAGGTCGATGCAGAGAAAAGAGCAGATGTGATGGAACCCTTTGCCATCCACTCGCATCCAAACATCCACACAGCAAACATTCACACTCTGTGTGAGATCACAAGCGGGGACCAGGGTGCTATCAATGCTAGCTACTCCATCATAAAACTGCAGAGCAGCATTGCAGCAGCCTCAGTCCCACCACCAACTAGACTCCTGGCTCTTGTACTGGTGGCTGTAGAGTTCTTTTCTGTAGCTTTATGAGGTGGAATATAACAAACCTGGCTGCTGAGATGGTGGAATATAGATATTTAAAATCTTCTGTGTCTTATTATTGCAGGGTAATAGAGATGAGTTGTGCAGTACATAAAAAGTATGGAAACTTTCTACTACAATTTAAAGTAAACTGTTCAACTTCTTTCCTTGGAAGTCACTGAAAGTCTTCTGTACTGACATCCCACATCAACCTACATCGCTAGTTAGCAAGTACTTTTAAATGAACTCACAGTTTGAAATGGGCTTCGTTAAAGTCGAAAAGCAACATCTCAACTATCCCAAAATTTAAATGTATATGCGTATTCCATAAAACTACAGCAAGACAGACTGCATTGACTCTACAGATTATACCAGTGAATCAGTGATGAGTGAATGGTGTGCTTTGATAAACACAGAATTTGATGTGTTTACAGATAATGAGATTTTAAGAAGCAACAGCCTCAGTTACACTTGGATTCCCAGTTAAAACTGCATGTACACGAAGGCAGAAACATACATATATGTTTATGCATGGATGATCCTGAATACCACTCCAGCCTTTAACCATGAAGTCATGTAAAAGCTAGTTTGCACTAGAAATGTTTAGACAAGGCCATGAAAAGCAAAAAAACCACAAGAAACAAACAAGAAAAACAAAAGCAACGTGACTTCACCTTAATCGAAATTCAGGGATTTGTTAAAGCAGTGGAGAAAATGAGGTGCTTTATTTAGTGTACTAAATGCACAGTACTAACCTAATGAAATTATTCTAAACATATAAAAGAAGACCACTAAGACTTTAATATGTGTACAGTGTGCATGTGTACAGTATACGTGCCTTTCACATGTGTATATATGTGTGTAGCTCAGTGTCTACTGCATGTATCCTGCTATAAGTGTGCATGTGTATTGGTTTATATCCAGACAGGTTGATTCATGAGGCTCATTCCTCCTATTGGGTTCCCTATCGATTAGGACGGCTGTGGCTTGCTGCTGACCGGAGCCTGAAAACCTCAGAGCAGTTATCGTTAACAGATACACAGTGGCTGGGGTGTATGGGGATCTGTGGGGCCTCTGAAGACATCACACGGCAAGTGGGGGAGAAAGGGGTGCGTTGATGCCACACTTACATATGAAGCAATTTGAAACTACACAGCGATGAGGAGCCAGAGCAAGATCACATGGGATTAGATGCAGTTAGTTAAATGAAAATAAAATGAGGATTAATTAAACCAGTGATCAGGAAAATATGATATATTACAAGTAAAAGAGGTATCACCTTATGACAAATCCAATAATAAACTAATTTCAGACTTGTTGAGTTCAGTGTGTGACAAAAAACCAAAAGACTACCATCATAGTCTGTTTTACTAATACGAAGGTTTCACCTATTTGATAAACGATAAGTTTAAATTTAAAACTATACTCCTAAAGAAACTGATCCTGATTACAGCTTTTATCAAATGTTGCTTGTTCTACTTTGTGACAGCAGAAGACCTTTTATTTTTATCACTGTAGCAGCAAGAAGACTGAACTCAATTTTTACATTAGCATCTGAACAAGTGACATCACTACATAATATTGTAGTCAAAGTATGCATATCTCACAACCACTTCAAAACAGGAGCACATAGCTTTCTAAAGTAAAAAAACATAATTTATAGCACAATTTAATAGGTTTATTTGACATTTAAATAAATGTGTGTTTTATTGTTGTAGAAGTTTATTAAGAGTCTGAATTACATGTCTTTATTTTTGCTTGTCTTCATCTTGTTTTCCTGGCCTCACCCCAACTGGTTGCGCCAGATGGCCGACCCTCCCTGTGCCTGTCTGAGGTTTCTTCCTGTTATAAGGGAGTTTTACCTTCCCACTTTCGCCAATATGCTTGCTCAAAGGGGGCCATATGATTGTTGGGGTTTTGTCTGTTTTCTTTGTATTATTGTAGGGCCCCTACCTTACAGCGCTTGAAGAAGCTGTTGCTGTGATTTGGTGCTTTATATACTGTATATATATACATAAAATTGAATAAAACTGATGTGAATTGCTATTGTGTGTTGACTGTCTCATGCTTTTGTTGAATTAGGCTTCATGTTTCCCTCTCCTCCTTCTCAGACAACCTGATCTCTACGCAGTGCTGCTGTGTACAGATGACTGCGCTCACAGTTGATTACAGTTGGCAGGAGCGGACTGTTAGCCACCAACTCTGTCTGTCATCGCTTCCTCAGACCCACAGTTCAGTGTCATGACCTTGAGGAAACACAGGAAAGTCTGCCTGTTTGTGTGCCTGAAAAATAAAACAGGACTGACATTTAGAGGCTGAGATTTCGGGAAATACGCTGAACGAATCGAACCTCTTAACTCTAAATGGAGTACTTCATAGTAAAATTACATTTGGTATTAAATTCATGTCCAAGTATGAGAAAAGGTAAGTTGAAAAGTTCATTTTATTTCCTTCTATTTACTATGGGAATGGATATCTTCAAATCTGTTATTCCACTTCAAACCTACTCAGGGTTTATAGCTTCACTACTCTTAGCAAAAATGTCATGATCCTTGCTTTAAAACCACCTTTCAATTAAACTGCTTTCAGTATTTTAAAAAAATACAATAAAATAAAAAAAATCACCAAAAACAGAAAAATCTGATGAAAGGAAAATGAGCAGCAACAAACCACTGACTGAGCTCATTCATAATACCACACACTATACAGAATGAAACAATTCTCCCCGCAAAATAGGGAAGTATTGTTGCCAAATTAAAGTCATATGAGTAAAGGTGCATGGATGTGAATGTGTGATGGTGTGTAATAATGTATGCGATTGGCCCCGGGGCAGTAACCAGCACCAGCTGTTTGTAATAAGCTGTGGCTGGTAATGAACACACCCTCTAAGCTGTGGAGCTTCAGGGCACAGAGGCTCATCCACAGCAATGGTCTGATCCAAACTTAGCAAACACCCCTGCTGCTCCCATAATATAATCAAATTACTCTTTTTTTTCCCTCCTCAAATGCTAGATGTTGCTTAAACACACATGGAGTTAGATCAACAGAATAGATGTGTGATCAACCTGGACTTGACACAAATGGCGAGGACGTGAACTGATGGAGGTATAAATTGGACATGTTTTCACACCGCATGCACTAAAAATTCAACAGTCTTCCAGACTAGTGTCCTCTCCTTAAAATGCATTGTTTTCTTTGAACCTTTCATCTTTGTATACTTGTTTTTCTAGGATTTTCTTCTACCTGCTCTTGTATGCCCAGAAGACACTGCAGTTGTTTTTTTTGTTACAATCTGCTACACGTTAGCCCTCACTAAAAGTTAAACATACCTTCAGCCTCACCTTAAAACAAAAAGCATCAAAATCTCTGTCATAAATTCATTATCTTTGCTTCAGTAAAGCTTCCACTGATGAAAAAAGTCTTTCAAGAATACTGATCAAATCCTAGCTCATTAGAAATTACAGGCAGTAAGTCGCCTCTATACTGAGATCTTTCAACAAGATGGAAAAATGAAAAAAAAAAGCTTTGGACTGAAGGAAATCACATCTGAGGGCTGGTGGTCTGTGCAACTTCTCTTTGATTTGAGGATTAGAGCTATGGACTGTTCATTGCTGTCTTAACAATTACTCTGAGGCTAATAGAAGTGGACATCATAAATCTTCACATGCTGGCATCAATGTGCATCTCACAGAGCTCTACATCTCTTATTTCTAACATGTAGTCTCACACTGTTAAGCAGAATACACCAAGTTCAACGATCACACACTATCAACCCGCCATCATTTATAACAATCCAAGGCAATTTCTCAGCAGTCAAGATATTACAGTTTAATTTATTTGTTTGAGGCAGGACAGAGATGAAATATAATGGCAGTAAGTTTGACTGATTGCCATGTCAGAGATCTCTCCAGCCTCCGAAGAAAGGCTGGATGTCAGCAGAGCAGTTACATAGTCACCAATAGGAAGACGAATATTATAGAAGTCATTAATGTTAATAATAGTATTTCTAGGCCACACCGCAGTCAAACTAAATATACATGCTGACTCTTATTTGTCCTGATTACTTATTGATATAGGTCTGAATATGTGGATGTCAAAAAACTTAAGTTCTATAATCCAGTCCCTGCCAGACCCCGACACTAGATATCATGCAGCGGCAAGATAAATATTAGCTTAGGCAGGTCAATTAAAAAATAACATCCTTCTCAAAATTAGCCTGCAAGAATAATCCTCAGTAGGAATCACACACAAAAAAGAATTCAACGAGAGCTAAAGAGCAGAGTACACAAGAAGAATTTTGATAAGGTCAATAGCCATTTTACAATCAGCTGTAAATCTTAGTTCAAATGTGCATCCATAAAAATGCCACTGGAAAGTGATTGTGTTTAAATCAAAAAGAAAAAAAGTGCAGAGTATTGGTTTCTAATAATCTGAAACAGAAGAATAGCCATCCATTAGATATCCAAATCTCTGCATCCTTAAACTTTTGTTGGCTCAAAATTTTGATATTTAAGTCAACACTCAGTTAAGACACAGTGGGGCATAAAATGGCATAAATGGTGCCTCAAATGGAGCAAATGAGTGGCCATTTAATTGTAGTGAGTTAAACTGGTTCCCTGTGGTAAAGGATAAGAGTCGGACGCCTTGAGTAGTAATTATCTCAGGTAGCTATCTCATTACCATTCTCCTCTAGTATGTAAATTTGGCCACAGGCTTGAGTTTTTATTGTGGACTGCCTATTTTGCTGTGCTCTTCCCAGCTTGTGTTATTTATCAGGAGGCAGGGAATACCTTAAGTATTGGTTACGTTTTCAGGTATAATGGAATGTTTTATTGTCCTGTTTGCCATGCTTTAAAAAAAAAAAAAAAAGATGTATGCTTTTTGCACAATTTGTCCCCTTTAATGTAACAGAAATGTGCAAAATACACATCTTTCTGTCAAGGTATCAACTAAGTAAACGTTTTACAAAATTTTATGTTGTTGCAGAAGCATGCTAGTTATGCTATGTTGAAGATGTGATGAGGGCATTGGTAAAAAAAAAAATAATATTATAGGACTATATATATATATATATATATATATATATATGCTAGTATGCTATGTTGAAGATTTTTTTTTTTTTATATATATATATATATTTTTTTTTTTTGTTCCATTAAATTAATTTTAGTGTTAGTAATAAGACATTTATAGCCTGTTATTGTAATGTACATAACAAGGTCATAATAACATGATGTAATTTCTAGAATATCCACATATATTTAGAAGGGGATATATATACATATATATGTGTATATATATATATATTTGCCTATATGCCATCAGTGCAGAAAATAGAAGTAAAAACATAGTTCTATTAATGACTTTATACTTCAGATCAGTCTTTTTACTTTGAAGGAGAGGTCAGAGGTCAACACACACATGCAAGCTCTTCCAAAAATGGTAGGCACCTCCTTGGTGGAGGTACCTAGTTTTGTGCAGACTTTAACATTATTTTGATGCCAATGATGGTTTTTCATTGTCAAAATAGAATTAATGCTTCATTTGAATATCTGGATCCAAAAGGTCCATCAGCATATTAGTTATTGCCAGAAATGCAGTTTTAGGCTGCCATGCAATTTATTCCGCAATAAATTACTTTCAGTTTTAAAGGTGCTACATCTGAATACATTTGATTGTTGGCACATGATTTAGGCACGGGGCACTTTAGGAAAAAAACATAAAACCTCAAAGCTTTAACAAGTTTTCTATGAACTTGTGTATAGAACATTTTAGTTGTATAAAACAAACAAACAAACAAACAAAATCCACTTTCTAAGTGGCATCATCCACCAGCTTGAATCCCTCATTTTCTGTTCCAAACTATGGATGTGTGGTTAACTGAGCATTCTTTGTACCATGTGTAGTGAGTAGGCCAATCCCATTGCAGCATCAGCATGAAGAGGCTTTTGCTGGCTCTGACTCGCCTGAGGTTGGCATTCAAAGGAAGGAGAGAGAAAAAGGGGAAGAGATGCTAATCATCTGATCTCTGGTGAACAAGGCTTGAGAGAGAGAGCGAGACAGAGAGAGGTACACAGAAAGATGTCTGTGCTTCTGCCAAAGCCATTTTTTTGGAGTCAGAATGAAATACAGCAATAGGATAAGGATCTCTGCTTATAGTCAGCCTCCCTGCCTCCACATCTAAGGGACAACAATTATCTCTGCCACAACCTGCCTCATAAGCCTGACAGGGAAAAGAAAAACAAAACACAAAAAACAAAAAAACTGGACCCTCTAGAAAAATACAACACTAACTAGTGGAAATAATACATATCTCAACACTGGCAAATCCTTTTACTGCTGTGGAGATAGATGCGACATTCTTTCCTATATGGTTTTAACTGTACTTAATGAATTCTGACAAAATCCCATGGGAAAGATGTCAGCGTGTGTGCAAATCTGTACACCGCGCTAGTATTTTGACAGCTTATCAAGTTTGAAACAAACTTGAAGAAAACTCATGCACTGTTCGTTTGGACCAATCGACTGACTTTTAGAAAGCTGCATTGTGAAATGCTGCAATCGCAAGTTGTTACTGCCTTTCAAGACAGGGTGACTGTGTCTATCAAGTAAACAATGAAGCAATATTTTATATACAGCTTATGTTTAAATAAAGGCTGACTGATTTAGGTTTGGCATATGGGCTACAGTGCAACCTTTTCACTAATTATTGCATGAAACAGACTCTGCAGAACCAAATGAGTTGAGTAGCAACCTTTCAGTGAATCCTCCGATATCTACAGGACCAAAGCCATGTTGACTTTGCAGACTGGTGCAGAAATAGCTTATATCACAAATCAAAACTGAAGTGTAGCGTTGTTCTTTGCCCAGTGGTTTAAGTGAAGATGAAACTGAAATTGCACAAGCTTTCCAGATCAAATATGAATCAGTTTTAATTTCTTCCCTCACTCTGAATCTTGATTCTTGGTGGGTGGTAAAGAACTGATGTGCTACTGGAGTACTCTTCTCCACTCTGCACAGTAACCCTTGGGATGAACTTGTCCCTAACTAAACTTCTAGTCCCCACCCACTTTCCAAGCTGCCGCAGTCAGACAAAATTTCGAATTAGTATTCAGACAGCATCAGATCTCTGGGCCAAACACTCGCTGGACAAACCTTGACACACACACACACGCACACACACACACACGTTAACCATTTATGTATGAGGATCACGAGACATGCTTCAATTACCACAGTGCAGAACTCACAGGGGAAAATACACCCCAGAGAATGGGTTAAAAACCTCTTTATCATTGCTATGTGAGAATAACTGCACATTATTTTTCTCATTACATGCTACACATTTTGCTGTGCCGTAGATTACTATTGCAGGTTCATAATGCATAGTGAGTACTGCAGCGAGACAAAGCTAATTATTAGGAGGGAAGTGATAACACTGACACATCACTAAAGCAATAGTTGACTGCTACAAAGTGCTGCGAGCTAGAGTTTTTAACTTCACACATCTCATTTTCTAACTGTTTGAGTGAGGTGTTGATACATCTCATTAGTCTGACCACGGCTGCTGTCGTACCCCTATCCCAATCCTTTCTCCTTCATCTGTTTTACGCCCACTGATTTAAAATTAAGTGTTTACAGAAATCTAGCGTACTGTGACATGTCAGCATATTCAAAGACATATTTATAGACAAATCGTCCAGTTTTGTTAAAATAAATTATTTAACACTGTAGAGAGCTATAGAACTAAACAAGTTCAATGAAGACAGCTGGACAGAACCTAAAACCCTTATCAGAAACAATGTAACCTGCGCTTTTTTCTTAAGGCGCCAGGCATGCTCACATAAAAGGGGATATTTAATGCGTCATTTGACTCTTCAGTCAGGAGTAACAAGTTGCGGAGAGATACGAAGGATATAAAACCAGGTGTAAGCGAAATGCAGCTGAAGAAGTGCATTGGAGTCTGACACTGTGTTACAATGAAAGAAATGCAATGCACACCAACCAGTTTTCTAATCTGTTCTGCTTGCTCAAAACAATCAGTTTAAAACAGACTTGGCAACAAATCAGCATATCTCGCTAACCCATTCATCCTGCTTCACAGCACACCCCTCAGAGCACCTCAGGCCAAGCAAAGAACAAGACAACAAATAGAATTTGACCATAACTCTGAATTTCCTCTCAGAGCTTCACTTTGAAAGGAAACTTTATTTTGAAATTTTGGGCAGTAGGCAGCAAAGAGAAGGGCAGCCATTAACGGCCCATTATAAAAAGGAAAGCACTAAACTATGGTAGTAAACGAATGGAAGCTCATGACCAAAGTAACAGGAATCTTTTACTAAAATCCATACATCAGACTCTGAGCCCCTGCATGAATCATTTTATGAGGTTGAAACTAAAAAAGGAACAACTCCTTGAATTTTATATCACGATAAGAAAGCCAGTGCAGTAACATACATTATTCAAACAGAATTAAGTCTGGGTTCCCAAACTGGCTAGTCACTCAATGGGAGCTTTAAAATTTGCATCTACATTACAAGGCGGTGCAATTTATCAGACTCCCAAAGCAGGAATTTAGAGTTTGATCTTTTCACAGTAAACTGTTAGAAATCCCCATTCAATATACAGTGCAAACAACTATAGAAGGTAATATAGTACACAAAATCAAATAAGTGTGATGTGTAAAGAATATAAATGAGAGGGTGAAAGGCAGGAAGAGGAATGTGTTTCTATTCAACAGTTTCATTGCTCAGTGTACACCAGCAGTGCAGAATTCAAAAGGATAATTAGTGGTTGGTTTGCGTGGATGTAAACGTTCACACACAGCCGACTACACTGCGTAATAAAGATCGTCTATAATCAATCGACTGTCGCGGAATGTGGCAAAAACAAAGAAAGATGTTGACTTACCAACTTGAGATGAATCACCTGTAAGCGAAGAACAAGAAAAGACAAAAGGAAAAAGATGGATCAGTTTAAACAGCAATGCCAAATGTCACTCCTGCTCGCATAAAAAATAGTCACGACAAAATGAGATATAATAGCACACAGAAAAAAGAAAAATCAGAATGCAATTAGCATTTGAGGTCTACCAGAGCACTGTTTCACACATAAGCCTTAACACAGGGCTGCTAATTGAGACAGAAGAAAACAACTATCAAGGCTGTATAAAAGTCAGCATTCATATTGTGTTATAAAATAGGTCTTAAAGGTCAAAAGAGACTCTTTCATGCAACATTCACTTTCATCTCTCCTGTGCAAATAGCTCATCCTTCAGCAGGATTCAAACTCATTTAAAAAACGAGTTCATTAAAAAAAAAGATTCTCCATGGCTGCATTTATTATGCATCTGTGACTCTCAAAACACCCGATTATCCAATTAAGCCTATTTTTATTAAATAAAAGCAATCTTGCAAAGAGGTAGAAAAAAACTATTGGTACAATAAAGAAAGACAGTTGTATTCAACAGTTCACTAACATACACACGACTCACATACACGTACAATTCAATCTGAATAAAGATCTAGTAAATGCAACATCACAGCAAGTTAGAGCTTGCTTGTGCTTTTTGTTACCTGCTAAAAGAATGACATAGCGCTCCAACCTATGATGCTAACTATACTGTACATTATACACAGACTAACTAATGCACATTAGACCCACCAATCACCACACTGCTTTGGATCTGATCCAATGTTCAATAGGTGATTCAAAATAAATGAGAGAGAGAGGGAGGGGGGAAAAACATACATAATTTCCATCTGAAATATTGATCTATGCTGTGGGGGCAAATTTCCAATTAAAAGATTGGAGCTACTACATTAGCTTGTAGGTGAGAAGTATTAAAGTAAAAGTATACATTAGTTGCTAAGATCAATGGGGGGAGGGCACCTCCAATTAATTATCTTAAGACTAACCGTTGCAATTTGTGAAGTTAATTAACCAAATACAATATTTTAAATGTTCAAATTGCAAATGATGAAAAGCTAAACATTAATGTAAACATTATAGAAGCTAGCACTCATAAGTAACACTGTGACATACAGGATTTGAAAATGTTTTATGATTTATTTGTGTGAAATGAAGACCGGGGCTCTCTTCATTTAAAAATGCCTTCTTAAAATCATGAAAATATACATTTTGTGAGCTTACTCAAATGCAAAAAGTCAAGAGAGGACAATTTATACCTCAGTCCAATAAGCTGTTGGTCAGAGTTCTCGTATATTGGTGCCAACTATAAACAAAGCGGCCCAGAATAGGCTCTCATCCATATTGGCAAGATTGCTGTCATTAGATGTGTGTGGTGAAAAGAAGCTTCCTCAGTCTCAACACATGGAGGAGAGCAGGAATCCTGGCCAGAACAGTTGGACTGTGGTGGCCCTTTGCCTTTTTCTTTATTTTAGGTCCCGGCACAAGATCTGGAACAGAGCTTAAATGTCCAGACTAGCGGATGAAGGCGATGGGCAAAAAGGTGCCAGAGGAATAAACACAATCAATAGGGCTCAGTCTCCCAAGGCTTGTTTGTTAATATCCTGGATTCTGACAAGGGTATCTCCTGCTCCTGAGTGTTATCAGCTGCCCTGCTCACTCTGCAATCGCCAAACGTGCTTTCAAACAAGCAGTGTAGCCAATGACAAGAACAAGTAGGAAGTGTGTGTGTGTGTGTGTGTGTGTGTGTTCGAGACAAGAAGGCAAATACAGTGGAACAGGGCAAATGAGACAGCAGGTCCACAACAGCTCATCTATCATGCCTTTCCACTTTTCCCAAGCCAAAGTGAGCACACAAGTGAGAAAAATAAAGATGTACAAAGTGGCAAACTTGCTCCTATGTAATACCATGTTATGGCAGCTGTGTACAAATATAAAGTTATGGAAGCCCTCTTAACAGTGTGGGACACTGAGCTGGGGTAATCATGTTTTAGTGAAGATATATCATTCTGGAGAGGTGATAGGACCCAGGGGCTGAGCCATGAAGTCAGAAGTGACCCCTGTAGTACAGTAAATAACCCCAGCTGGATTCCAGTAACAGTAAGGCACTCATGAAGATATTTCATAAAGGAAACGTACTGGGACCAAGGCTGGTGATCCACAGTGTACTAGCAAGCTCCAGAGCTGAGTTGGTTTTTGTAACCATATCCAAGTTTTCCACACTGCATGACACTCTCAGCACCTCCCGCTCTGCTTAGCTGATAACCATTCTTGTTCATGGCAAACACAAAAGATTGTAACAGTGCTCATGCATGCACACAGGTAAACATACACTGCCAACTGTGTGCTGCCTTTATATACTGTGAAAGACACTGTTTGTTCTCATTTTTAAGAAAAAATATTAAAAAAAACCCAAGATAGGACCAACTTGGACTGACCTCTACTGTTTGGATGTGTGCGAGTAAACTAGTAAATGAACTAGTAAATCTTTGTGTACGTCTTTCAAACATTTCACGCTTTAAAAGCTTTAAACCCTCTTAACCGAATGCTACTGTAACCACTTAATAAACCACTTAATAAATTAATGTACCTGCAAATCTTTACATGTTGAACTAGGTCACTACATCCATAACAACTTGGTAATGTGAAATGTTATCATCTAAAAACCATAAAGTTAAATATTTGAATGAGTGTATTGAACCAGTGAAGCTTTTATTTCTTGTCGTTTGCATTACTGTCCAATGATGAAATGAGCACCGTGAATTTCAAATGGAACTTTCCTCATGTTGTGATGTAATTGTGTGTTATCTCTAACTTTTGATCCTTATGGACAAAACTTCTCCTGTTAGGCTCTGTTTTCAATCATAAATACTTTTTTTTTATCACCCAAGGAGAATCTTCATAGTATTTATTTATGTAGGAATTATTTAATTAGGCTGTAACGAATCACCACTGCAGGTACCTCTATATATCAGGGGTCTCAAACTCACGGTCCGGGGGCCACTTGCAGCCCTCGTCACCCCTACCTGTGGCCCGTATATTGAAGAGATGAAATATAATGCAATTTGGCCCTTGAAGTTACTTTTTTGTTAGGGAGGATTTGTTTGTTGTTGAGTGCCATGCCAAAAATAAGTTCTTTAAAAAGCCAAAAATGATTTAATATGAAGGCGAAATGAGCAGAGAGCAGAAACATGTTGAGCTATTGGCTGTGTTAGTTCAGTGAGAGAGTTATTTGTAAAGGAGACAATTTTCACTATCACTCAAAAACTAATGTCTGCATTTATTTTGTTAAATACGAACAAAATTATAGCAGAAGTGCTGCCACGTGTCTGGCAAGATAGAGAGGACCAATTTGTTTATTTGGTAGTTTAATGAAAGGGTTCAGTTAATTAAGAGTGAGAAAAAAATGCGTTCATGTTTGCAGTTTTGTCTTGTTATACAATATTTGAAATTTTAAAAAAAAACAACTGAAACAAACATTTTTGGAAATATCTGTGGGTGTTTTCTTGTTTGTTTGTTTTTGTACTGAAGTGGCCCTCACATGAGGTGACAGTGCCAGCAGTGGCCCACAGCTCATTTTTTAAGTTTGAGACCCCTGCCCTATATGTTTGATTCAGGACAGATTTTAACACCAGATGCTTTTCATGACACAACCCCAGAGATGCACCCAGATCATTGAGTTACAGACCCCCGGCTCAAATGTTCTCTTTTTTACACTGTACCTTAATTTAAAAAAAAAAAAAAAAAAAAGAAGAATGAAACGTAACCATCACAATACGAGAGGTTCACCATCACCTCTAATGTACTTTGTTTGTTTTTTCTTTAATTGGAAAATGAAGCTGTCAGACATTTTCATTTGTTTGTTTTTGCAGTTTTACACACACACACACACACACACACACACACACACACACACACACACACACACACACACAGGAAGTTGTCTTCTTCCTCTCTCATCTTCATCTCTCTCTCTGTTATCCTGGTTAGCTTCTCTCCTTTCAGCACCTCTTTACAGTACCATAGTCCTGCTCCTGGGTAAAGAGCCCAGAGAGCTTTTATCTGCAAAAGCACTTTTGGGATGTGTCCACTTAGAAGAAGAATAAACTTTGTTTTTTGTTTCTCAAAAACAAAAATTAAATAAATAAAATGATAATGCAGGTAAAACAAAACCATTTTTCTGGATACTCGCTTCTTTGGTTGCGACTTGCAGCTGGCCATATACAGGTGAAGGCAGACTGGCTCTTTCATTTATTTCCAGTCTAACCTTAAGGTTATATATATATATCCGTTATCTATAGTGATTGTGCTCCGCTAACCTCTAATGATATTCTTTTTTTAAATTATAAATATTATTTATAGAATGCCAAATCGATTATCCGGTCCAGTCCAAAGGAGCTTTGTGTCATCATCTGGAATTGAACCAGTGATAGTTTTGCTTGCTAAGCAAATGTGTTAACCACTACATAATGGAAGATAAAAACCTGAGTGATTGAGCGATTAACATTTCAGTTCAAATTGAGTTAGTTGCACTTGACAAGTCAAACTACCCTGACACAAATGTTATGATTACACAAAAATATATGCAATGCATCCACTCTGTGCTATAATTAAATTGGACAAATCCTAATAGTTGGTTACATTAGAAAATCCAGGAAATAAAAACAAAACAACTTAATAAGTTTTAAAAGTATACCTTTCTAAGTTTTCTAAGTTATTTTAAGCCCCTGCTATTTTTATACTTACACCCACAAAGATCATTTATGTTTTCAGAGTTGCTACTTTTCAAAAAGCATGTGAGGTAAAAGACAGAGATGGTGTGTGTTAGGCAACAACATAAACAACCTGTCAGAAATAAATGATTTCAGTAAAACACTAACTCAGCATGACTCCTAGTTGAACTGTTTCACAGCGTTTATTTCATCTCACCAGCACACTTCTGTCTACTGACAAAAACACCAACTAAATGCTTCTTAGTGTGGTCTCCTGCAACGTGAGTACAACTAGAAAAGTTTGACAATGTCAGTCAGTGCTGTACACAGAGCAGTAACCTTCGGCTTTGGTGGAAAATGTATTAAAATGGGGCAAATGGCTTTGAATTTAGTGAGTCACTGAGAGACTGTAGGAAAATTCTTCACTCATACTCATACAGAGATGTCAATGCAACTATTGTAATTAGTTGGTGTTTACCTCAAAAGTAACCAAAGAGGGAAAAAGCATGCAGGTCTTAGAGAATTAGTAAAAAAAAATTTGAGAATTTTCATTAAAAAAAATAGATATAAATAGTTGGCAATGTAAGGAATAAAACACCATATATTCCCACTGAGGAGGTTCACTTTGAATATTTCCTTTTGTGGTTATGCAGATGACACACTGAACATATTGATGTCAGCTCAGATTTTTTAGTCCCCTTTAATCACTTGTAAACTGCACTAAACAAATTAGCCAGTGGATGTGCCAAAACCTCCTGCAGTTGTACTCAGACTGAAATGGATTATCCATTATTTTAAGAGCTACATATAGACAATTATAAAATCAGCCTATTACTATCTTAAAAGTAAAATATTAAAGGATATCTCTCTAAACCATATACAGAAATGTTCACGCATTTATTTTTAGCATATTTTTTATTTTTTGCATTTTTTCATTATTGCTTCATAGACTTGTTCACTATCCAGTGAGAGATATCAGGCTGAACAAGGTGAGACCACCAGTTTCCACTCAGAGAAGCAAAATATAAATTATTAACAAGCTACAGTTACTTAGGCTTCACAGCTTTTGACATGAGGTAAAACGTTCATACAGCTCAGTGCTAAGAACACGATTTGCCTCGGGTAAATCATTTGAAATGGTACTTTCATTCATTCACAGAGAAAAAATGTCACCGACAAGAAATAATTCAGTGTTTGGCCTTTAAATAGCATCCTCACTTTAACTTTATGACTTGTCTGTGTTTGAATGTGGGTGCACTGGAGACTGAGTAAAAGTATGCGAGTTAAACTTGGCACAATCTATATTTATTTCTATGCTTGGAGGCAAAAAATAAACACTAATGTGACACAGCTCATACTGTTATGAAATTCCATTTGCGTCACCACAGCGACTTCTGAGAGGTGTGACAGGTGTCGTTCACAGAGGCAAACTGAGGCTTCTGAGGCACACGATTTTAATTTGGAAACACGAGTTCTGTTTGTGGGAATGCGCATGGCCATGCTACCGCTCACAACAACTTATTTTAATCAAATAACGGTAAGAACGCTTGCTGAAGAACTGTATGTAATATATCTCTTCCAGTATTAATAGTAAAATGTTACCTAAATATTATGCTTGACATTTAAATGAGTAAGTGCCCACAGATTTTCAGTTGGGTGCATAAATACCACTTTCTGAATAAGTGAAAAGAAGAATGAAGATAAATTTATGAGCCCTTCTTATCAATCTGCCTCTTCAGCTTTTCTGCACTTATCAGTGTGAGCCCTTCGCCCATATTGCAGTCTACAGTTACTTGACAAAAACACAATTAAAAAAAAAATCATCTGTGAGCTACTACCTTATCATGGTGGAGGGGTTTGTTTGTCCAAGTGATCCCAGGGGCTATTTTGTTGGGGGGGGTTGCCCCTGGTAAACTCTCCCACACCAAATACGTCATGGGTGAGGGTTAATACAAAGAGCTACTGGGACATGTAGTCTAGCTACTGGCTAGATATATTCAGGCTCACCTCAACACATGGCTCTAGCTTTGGAACCAGTTTCCTGGAGAGGTGCTAGACTGATCCAGTCTGAGTTTCTCTCACCAAGAGGAAGTAGGTAGGGGTGGGTATCGTGGGTATCACACAGCCTGTACATTGGGATTTTTCCCAGTGGATGACAGGATTGCTTTCCTGTGTATTCGGATTGTGGAATGCATCATGACTCTCATTTGGTCTTATATGCCAAATGACAGTCCAGAGTACCCAACCTTCTTCAAATCTCTGGATGCAGTGCTGGAGGGTGCTCCATCTGATGACTCCACTGTGGCTGCATACTGGAGTCTTTAACATTCACATTGACAATAACAGTGTGTATAGCTGCTCTTTGTAACCTTTGACATAAATTCTATGGACAGATATTCTAGACTGAGCCAATCAACAGAATCTGTTCTCTGCTTTTGGATAATGTGGTTCTGCTGGTTCCCTTAGGTGGTGGCCTCGAGCTCACACTGGACTGGTTAAAGTGTAAAGCATCAGGAATGAAATTAGCACCTCCAGCTCATGAGTTATGGGAGACAGGAGTGGAAGATTGAGAGATGGATTGGTGCCATGTCTGAAGTGATGGGTACACTGTGGAAATGAAAGCGCTGAGCTTGGGTTTTGACCAAAAGAATAACATTGCGGATACACTCAGTGGAAATTTGCTGTATTTGAACTGTGGCTATCACAGTGATAATGTTAGAATTTCAGTCATTTGTGAGGACCCAGAGTATAGCCACTACTTCTCCACATCAAAAAGTGCCAGCTGAGGTGGGTTGGGTATCTGATTAGAATAGGATGGACAAGGTGCTCTGGGCATGTCCTACCAGGAGGAAGCCCTGTGATAGGCCCAGGGCACACTAGAGAGAAGACATCTCTTAACTGGGCAGGGAAAACCTCAGTGTTTCTCCAGCTAAACTGAAGGAGTTGGCTGGGTAGATGGAGGTTTGGGATTCTCTGCTTAGGCTGCTGCCCCGACATAAGTCGGATAAGTCCTGGATAAGTGGCAAAAAATGGATGGTTGGACAATTAAAAAAGTAATTAGCAAAAAACTGTAATTCCCCAGCAGTGGTTTGGGGGTTAGGACAGGCAGGCCATGCATACAACTTTCTCAGTATTCACAACTAACACACTGTAAGTGGCTTGATAATAAACTTAAATCCATACTAAAATATAAAATAAAATATACACACAAATTAAATCCGTAACCATTACTGCTACTGTAATACTATTATAACTATAATAAAATAAAATAAAAATATTTAAAATAATAATTTTATTTAACAATATATACAATGGTATCGAGGTTTCAATAGAATTGCAGTACTGCAACAGACAAAGAAATTTCAGGAGAACACTGAAAGGAGAAAAGGCATAAAACAAACCCTCAGGC
The DNA here is from genome assembly GCF_013358895.1 of Oreochromis aureus. Taxonomy (NCBI): domain Eukaryota; kingdom Metazoa; phylum Chordata; class Actinopteri; order Cichliformes; family Cichlidae; genus Oreochromis; species Oreochromis aureus. The sequence goes on from NC_052944.1 coordinate 9,224,920, forward strand.
TGTGTGTGGGCCGTGATATTTGGCCTCAGAGGTGGATTATTGTTCTTCAGAGTGAAAGAGGGTGAACAAGTTGCTGTCACCCTTGAAGCAAAACCAGTTAAAACGTCTGCCATGGGAAGCAGCAGCAGATCTCAATGATGTGATTAGGGTGGAGTCCTTACTTTCTTGGTTTCCGACCTTATCTACACATCGAGTCTGCTGCTGAGGTAATTGGAGGAAGGAGCCAACATACCTGACTCACTGGAGATGGCGCTTTAAGTAAAGGCTGCATGAATACTGGAACCAGGAGGCAGCAACTGAGAATGCTATGGGCATGACATGGCAGGAATATATTGTAGGTGTTAGGCTTTTTTTCTCTTTCTTCAGGGTGACTCCACAAAAAAACTACAAATACCTCACAAACACCTGAACTTACTGTACCCAACTGGACTGGATTTCAAAACTGAGATAACAATAATAGACTCAATAAATATTTTCATCCCTCTGTCAATTTCATCCAAACGTCCAATCTTTGAAGCCTACAATTTGGTTTACTACACCTGATTAATTGTGGCATGATCTTGCTGTAGAATTGGATTAGTAGTTATCATATCAGCAGGGGTTCAGATTTCAATTTGTCACGTGGATCATGTAGCCTTCAAATAGTTCCTGCAAGGAGCACATGCATTGAAGCATGTGCTAATAAGTCTGTGAAGGTTCTCAGTCATCCAGGTCATCGTAGTCTATGAAATTTGGAAATAAAACCGTCTGGATTTCTTTAAGTTTCCTTGAAGATGTTTCACCTCTCATCCAAAAAGCTTCTTCAGTTCTAAGAGCAATTGGTGGAGAGTCCCAGATTGAAAGAGGAGTGAAAGAAGCCATCTATGTCCACTGTGAACGACCATCTTTGAACAGAGGTGGTGGCTTACGACACCAACTGTCTATAATCCAGTTTTGAGATCCCTTCCCAGACGCCTAAACGCCCACTCACATCCTGGGCCATTTGACCTCAGTAAATCATATGATAGGGTGGGGCTAGGCTTCACAATGGGTTCACCCGAAACCTTGGCTGGTTGTGACCCACACCTGTTTTCACACTTTGGCTCATGTGATTAGGTAGAGAATCAACAGGGAGTCTATGACCCTCTTGGGGACACTCCCATAGGGCTTAAAATTTGACTCTCCACCAGTTAATCTTAGGACTGAAGGAGCTTTTCGGATGAGAGGTGAAACATCTTCAAGGAAGTCCAGATGCCTTTCTTTCCAAGCTCCTTAGACGTGTGCTAATACCATACAGACTTGTTTTCTTAAACATAGGATGTTAAGAACCTAGCGTTTGTTGCTAACTTTTGGAACTATTGCAAGGTCCCATGATTCGAACATTTTTGTGAAAAAAAGAAAAAAAAGAAACTTTTTAATTGGAACTTTCAGGGTTCTGAAGAGAAAGCCTGACAAACACAACAGCAAGCACCAACCAAAAACAGATAATAAATAAATAAATAAAAACTGAAGTGTGTATTAAATTGCAAAAAAAAAATAATTTAAAAGCATATTTTTAGCATAATTTGACAAGTGCTACTAAGATGAACACATTAGGATATTCCTTTGTTTTGAATAAGAATGACCCTAAAGCAAGAATATAATCGAATATAATCATATAGTCTCTAAGAATAAATCAAGCAAAACATTTTACAAAAGATTTCAAAATCTCCAAGATAAATAATATTCTATTATAAATGTAATTAGTACAATAATTAATTATTATTAATAATGAAATAATTCATTCTTCTTTATCTCATATGATCCTGCTACCTCCAAAGGAGACAAGAGAAAGCCGTTGCCAGGTAACAGTGCTAAAGTTGAGCAACTGGATTGGGTTGATAGCCAGTGTTGTTTTCTGAGGAGGCACCAGTCCTTTTTGACCCTCAGAGGCCAGCCAGCTTGAAAGGCTTCCCACCAGAAAATATGATTTACTGCCACAACTGTCATCATATCCTTACTTGATTGCTATGTGAAGAGAAAGAAATATAATAATGAATTGGGTTTCAGTAGAAAGATATGTAATAAATGGGTTTCAAGTTCCATGTAATACAGCGAAATGCACATAGGTAGTGGCATGCTGCTTAATGAACTCATCATGCTTCTGACATTGTTCAGTTGTACTTTTACAGCTTATTTCCACAACAAAACAAACATTATTTATCTTATCTTGGGTAAGGACAGGAGGCAAAATATGTCAGACAAAACCAATATCAACCAATATCTTTAACATCTATCCTTCATTTAGTCTAGTGAACTTGCATACTTTTCTTATTAACTAATGTTTTCTTTAAAAGTGTATGTTTCAGTCTCCCATAGTGCCAACCCATCACCTGTTCTGTGAAATTCAGTGACCTTGAGGGTGTTCCCCTATGATATGACAAGATACCTCTTCGTTGTTGGATTTTGCTGTTTGACCAGTGCTTCACACACACGCATACACACACACACACACACACACACACACACACACACTGATCCCCTACTCTTGGTGTGCCTGCACATCTCTTTCCTGGACCCCAGTCCTTGCTCTAATCCCCTGGACTCGATGCTGAGGCTGCAGGCTGGTAATTGACCAAATCCCCTTCTGCTACCTTCAACCCATACCTCTCCTATGATGTCAAGTGCTCCTTGACAGTACACATGCAGACAGACACGTGCTTATAATACAAATAGACATATCCATACGTGCATGGAAATAAAACCAATCCAAAATGCCTCAACATTCAGGTTTTATTTTATCAGCTGTCAGACCGAACACCATTTTCTTGGCTTGCGGTAAAGGATTATTTCTTTCTCCAAGGTTTTCAGTTAATGAAGTATCGGCATTTTCAGCTGGTATGGCTTAGGTCTGCTTTCTGCCTCTTTTTCTGTAATAAGTTCCATTTTATATCTCCATTCTCAAAACTGTCACTGAAAAACATCCGCATTTGATCGCTGATTTCATTAAATGCTTTGTTTTCTCCTTGCAAAACACTAGAGTGCTCCCCAATTTGCCATTAGAGAGCTCCGGCAAGAACAATGTGTAATTTTAGTCTGCCACTGAAACTGTCGGAGGTGTCACTCAAGAGCAAAACATTGACGCTAAACGCTAGATAGGAATTGAAATGTTTTCCTTTCTTGGAAAATTGAGATTACATACGCTGATAGACGATAAAATGGGCAAACCCAAGAGATATTTAAACATCATCTAAGCTTCGGTGTTACAATGTCTAAAATGTTTTTTATCCAAGGTAAGGAAAATAACATCTAATTAGGGCATTTTTATGTTTTATATTTAGCACACAAAGAAAACATTTGTAAGCAGATATTATTACTACAATAACTGGATGCATTGTCTGTGAAGGTTCTCAGTCATCCAGGTCATCGTAGACTAAGGAGCTTGGAAAGAAAAGCTTGGACTTCTTGAAAGATATCATCCGAGAAGGCTTTTCTTTCCAAGCTCCTTAACCGGATGCATTGTGCGCAGCTTAAAATATATCTTAACAACATTGTGTAACACCTTCTTTAACCCTGGTCAGTGTAATGTGTGCAGGTTTTATTTCCAGTGGGTTTGTAAGATGTGTAATATGCGTATGATTAACACATTCAATTAGTTGCTCGGTTGGATATATCCTATAGTCTTTCTGTTTATTTCAAAATAGTTAGGGAAGACACCTGATAGGAGCAATGAAAGTCATTTTTTTAAGGCGGCCTGCTGCAGACTTATTAAACTCTCCAGCCAATTCCACAAAGGCCATGAAAGTCTGGAAGCGAGAACACAGATAAAGAGGAATGGAATAGTATGAAGAGGATGTATTTAAAAGGGAAAGGATTTGGCACATTGAGACTTGTCTGTGCATAAGGGTAAAATAACAATATGAAGGACACTTTGAAGGCTCTCCTGTGTCCAACAAAAGCAGCAACATTTCAGTGTGCTTTGCTGCTTTGTAAGGGGTTAAGAAGAGCACTTTGTAAACGCTAGAGTGGCCTGCTATCAAGGCCTCCTTTCTGTTCCTTTATGATTAGTGTGCTTGTTCTGTTAGATGTGATTAGACTAATACTGTAATGTTCTACCCAAGTTAATGGTCTGTGGTTACTGTTGCCAAGCCCTGCTGCTTGATTAAATTATTCGCTTAATATTAGTATTATATGATTAATCTACCAATTAATTGGCAGGGTCAAAGTGATTTTAACTGAGACTTTTTGCAACAGCTGATTTACTAATGCCAACTGATGCTGGAAATATTTGGTATTCACCCAAAGAAGACTTGATACTGAGCTTTCAATACGCTTCCTACGAATAATGCATTAGAATAGAATGAAGGAATCAAAAGTGGATTCTATAGACGTAGTCTATAGAACTGTGGATCCAGTCTAACACCTCCCGTTTCATTGTGAATATGACACACTCCTTGTAAAGAACTTATGGTTAATGTTATAAATCCTAAGTGTTTCTTCATTCTATACGGAATTGTCTACGTTTATTTAAAACATGACAGATTTTCAATGCGGTCTCTGATTTTTGGAACCACTTTAGTGACATAACAGCATCAGAAATGGGAGAAACACCCTTCAACCATGTCATGAGTGTTCTTGTTGCATAGTTTCCACCAGAGGACACTTTCATGTTGGCAACATGTACTTGAAGCGCCACAAACACACCAGCCATCTTAACCGTGCAGCGTCAGGTGGAAACAAGTAATCCACAACTTGTGACAATAATGCAAGAATATTTTTAAACTGCATTAACATATCTTAGGAAGAATTTGCAAATAACTGCACATAACAAATGCCAGGGAAATCTGTTTATGTTTTCTGTTTAAAAGAAAAGAGTACTGGCTGATATATCAGATTTTTAAATCACCAATTATTGTTTTTTGGTCTTAAAAATCTTATATTGATTGGGCTCTAGTACTAATGAAGAAGCTTAACTGGAGCTTTTTGTACATGAGGGAGTAAAATGGTTTATAGATCTATTTCATTTTAAAATTATACAGTTTTATGGCCTACTATAAGAATGTTTCAGTGGTGTATGCAAAAACAAGTTAGGTTTGAATAGAAGAACACTTCAGTTATTACCACTAGATTGATGGTGTGTTTCTGTGTGTATGTTCCCATGTCGTTGTGGGTTTTGTCCAGGTACTCCAACTTCCTCCCACAGTCCAAAGACATGTATGTTAGGTTAATTGGTGAGTCTAACTTGGCCATAGGCTAAATGTGAGTGTGAATGGTTTTTCTGTGTCAGCCCTCCAGAAACTAGTGACCCTTCGATGGTGTACCTTGCCTCTCGCCCTATCACAGCATTAAAGGGGTCCAGTCCAACTGTGACCCTGATTTGGATAAGTGGAAGATGGATGGATGGATGGATGGATGGATGGATGGATGGATGGTGTGCCAAAGGTCTGGACTACAAGCAGTTTATCACTGGACTCTTCTACCACAAATCCATGCTGTAATAGTTGCAATATGCAGTTTAGCATTGTCTTCCTCAAACATGCAAGGCCTTCCCTTAAAAAGACATGGTCTGGATGGGAGCATTTGTTGCTCTTAAACTTATATACACCATTCAGTATCGATCGTACCTTTCCAGATGTGCAAGCTGGCAATGACACAGGCACTAATGGAAGATCCATACTTTTGAACTGTGCTGAGAAAAAACAAAAACAAATGGTCCATCTCCTCTTTAGTCTGGAGGATGTGGAGTTTACATCTGCAAAAATCTTTTCAAATCCTGATTTAAACCATAAAACATGTAAACAGTTTTCTACTTTGCCACCATACACTTTAATTGAGCTTTGACCATAAGAATATCATCTTCTTTGCTGCTTTGTTCCTGAGCCCACGCAGCAAGTTTGATGACAGAATCATGCCAGTATTCAAAAACAGGCATGTTCTGATTTTCTTGCCTTCTCTCTTGTACAGAGAGATTTCTTCAGATTCGCTAAATCTTTTGATGATATTATGAACTGTAGAGGATGAGACATTCTAAATCTTCATGTTCAACATTTTCAACATTTTTCTCACAATTTCTAGAAGCAGGTTTTGGCAGAGTCCCCATCTTTATTTCTGAGAAACTCTCGATGATGATCTTTTTATGCCCAATCATGTTCCTGACCTGTTGCCAGTTCACCTAATTAGTCACAAAACATTGTTCCAGCTGTTTTTTTTCAGTGCCACTTATGTTTCCACCCCTTTTGTTGACCTCATCTCAACTTTTCTGAGAAGTGTTGTTGCCATCAAATTCAAAATGAATGATATTTTTCATGAAACAATAAAATGGCTCAGTTTAAACATTTGATTTTTCTGTGTTCTACTGCAAACTAAATATAAGCTTATGAGACCTGCAAATCATTGCATGCTGTTTTTATCTACATTTTAAACAGTGTCTTAAGAATTTTAAGTATTTATCTCATTTGGTAATATGCATTCATATGCATCAAAAGTTTAGTCTGCACTCTTAATCACTGAACATGCCAAGTTGCTTCAAAAATGAATGCTACAATCTGAATGTAAAGCAATACATTTTTAGACAGAAAACCTTTATTTATTTATATTTTATAGTGATGTATTTTTTTATTTCCCTACTCATTTTAACCTCCATTGAAAGTTAGTTTGAAGCCAAAATTTCATAGAAAGTTGAACAAAATAAAACAAAAATGTAAATATGCAAAATGAATGAGTCAGTTTACCAAGTTTACCCATAGTGTTTTCGTATTGTTGGTGCCTACATTCAAGAATGTAAAGATTCAGCAAATCTCTGGAGAGACCGCTGATTGACAGAGCTGCCTTTTTTTTTCAGTTCAGACATTGCATAGCTGCATGGTTTCTCTCTTTTTTAAGACCTGTCACATGTAATCTCTGGCATTTAGAAGGAGAGAAATGTGCAATACATATAAACAGGTTAGTGCTGCTGTCACAATGAGTTCCACAGTGGAGGGTGGCTTTACATGTGTCAACCTTAACTCTATTGTCCTTGACTGAGCTTGCTGCAAATAAATGTTTCACTGTAAGGCATCTGAGACTCCTGAATGGTTCGCCTTCAGTTTCCGCAAGAACCACTGAACGATTAGAAAATGCCTTAAAAGTAGAAGTGTGCAAAAGTATTTATATACATATATATCTATATATATATAGATATATATATATATATAGATAGATATATATATATATAAAAATACTGAGGTTTAGAAAAAGCTGGAGTTATTTAAGCCTGATAAGCTTATCCTGAAGCCAAAAAAAGATGTTAGTACAGTGGGGTCAGGTGGGGGTAAGGGGTGCAGGGGGGAATCTGAATAATTAATAAGTGGATGCAGGGCAGGAATTATAGGATAAGTGGAGTAGAGAAGGCATCCACCCAAATCTGCTAAAGCTGCCCACAGCAGAAAAAAGCAAACCCTCTCCTCACTGTAGCAGCTAAAAAAAACAAAACAAAAAGGAAAAGGTTCACATGCATTTCTGTTAACTTGTCATCCATGTTCCATTTCATTCATAGCCAAGTGAATATTTTCCTTTCAGGGAGACACAGTGTGCTCTCCTTCAGTGTTTTCGGACAAAAGACAATTCAGCCATTTTTTGAATAATATGATAATCCTTTCATGCTGCACTAAAGTGCCACTTTAACTGTTCTATTACATGATTTGTAGAACTCCCAAGAATCTTAAATAACAAAATAACACCTGTCTTTTCTGTCATTTTGGGCATTCTACTTATTCTCCTAATTAACTGAATTAAATGCTTATTAAATGCTCATTTTTCAATGAGTATCTCATGTTCTGAATGTATTCTCATTAGCCCTTGTGTTCCTCAAGGATAAATCCAAGTTCTTCTTTCTCTGTAACCTCAGTTTTAAGAGAAAATGTGCAGTAAGTAAAAATCAAGTCATTTTATTCTATAAAAATTATAATTATGTGAATGCATCTACCCTTAACTACCTTCAAAAATTCACACAACCTGGTTTCTTTAGAATAATCACATTCTTCATTTCACCACATCTCCTTGGTAGGAATCCTTTACACTCAACAGTCAATCCATCTCTCATTTATCATCTGAACTGGCTTACTGTGGAGAAATGATTAATTATAAAGAACAAGTAGGAGTAGGGCAAGGAATGATTTTCTAATTTCAAAATAAAGTTAAGAAAGGGCCAGAATAAATGTCATGTCAGTAATTTTAATTTTTGCTCTATTTGTTTTAGGGAAGGGCAGAAAAGGTCACCGACTGGTGATTATACTTCTACTGCAAAGCCTTATGCTATTTGTGAACTGCATCAGACTTCTCAATACATGTTTTATCAAAAAGACAGTAAAAACACTGATGACCCAGATTAGAATAAGACGAGTTTTCCTGACACTTGAGAATCAACATGGATTCTATTTATATATTATGCATATAAGCCCTAAATTCAAGCAGCAACATAATGGGATGAACACTGATGCTTTCTCTATTAAACACTTGTGTATGTGCATATTAATACTGGAATACTAGTAAGAATATTAATTAAGAAAAGTGGAATCAAAGCCAGAATAATATAATAAAGAATAACTGATGTCTATATACATACAGAATTTGCATGAGCACTTCCTGTTCTTATACTGTTTTACTCTGAATTTCCTCAGGAGGGCATTGTTGTAAAAATCTATACTCACACAGCGACACTTTGTGTGGTGAAGGTGAAATAAGCAGAACTACCTGTGGAAACTGAAGCAGGTCTGTTGCGTGAGTTTGCCATCAGTGTAAGTTGTTTTTGTTTTTGCAAAAGGAATGAGTGTAAAATTAAATTAAAAGTGCATATCAGTTTTGACAGCCCCATCAGAGCTGAAAGGGAAGCTCTCACAGCTCATAGCCTATTCTGTTTGCAAATTTAATGTCACAGGCATACTAATATGCACATGTAATTTTTAAATGGTTATTTTTTTTTTCTCCAAAAGCAAATGCTTTTGATTAATCAGTGGAATGAAAAATGATTGTAAACTGGGAATTGAGAGTGCAAATTATGCACACAGAGAAATAGCTGTAATATCTTATTCATGGAAATGTTTGAGCAAGTATATAACTTACACAGCACCTCTTTTGTTCTCCACTGACAGAAATGCACAGACAACATGAAGGCCTAGTCCTCTGCCAAACAGCTTCATTTGATGTTCCCTTTTATTTTCTGTCTTTTTTGAAACACAGCCCTCATCCAAATCCCCTTCTGAGTCCCACTGCTCCTTTCTCCTTATATTATCTCCATCCCCTGGTGCTTGTAAAGGGTCATTTTTGTTTTGATCTGATTCTGTAATTTGATATTTCTTGTGCAAACTCAGAAGGTGTTTGCCAAAATAGCCCAATATCTTTGATGACATTTAGAGCTGCAGTTATTAGTTTCGCTGTTGATTAGAGGCGTCAACAGAAACTCCAGTTCGCACTCACCCTGCTCTTCACCCCGTCTACCTGCTCCGTGGATTGCAGTTTCAAATAAGGGGCTCTAATGTTATTCCACTTGCCTCATTGCCTCTGCTTGTACGCTCCGGCGAGCACAAAACCACCCACTGCCCTGTGAGTTCTGAAAATTAGCAAGGGGCAAATTTGAGGTGGAGGATGTTGCCCAGTGTAAAATATTTAATTTAGAAAGACTCTGACCACCTCTCTCCCACTGGGTTTCCATTTCATCTGCAAGGAAAAAAAGTCTTTGGATTCTCTCAGGGGAATATGGTGGAATAAAATCAAGTCATTTTTTTGGATTCATCAGCTAAATCTTGCTTTTTTATTCAACATGCATTATGAGATTATACCAAATACCAGACTGTGTGAAAATGAGCTAATGACTTAACACCTTGTGTTCACTTTTTTGCAGAGAGTAAAGAGCAAATGCACCAAATGCACTCCAGACCATTGGCACTCTTAACTAGAGAGAATTATTTTGGTTCACCAAGCATCAGTGATATGCTAAAAACCTTTAACTACACAAATCATCTGCCCAATTAAGCCAATTTGGACATAAGACAGGTAGCTTTGATCATTGCTATGTAAAGAGGTTATTCAGAGGACAAGGTCACTGTGAGTAATTTCTCAAATGCTCGAAGAGAAATTTAAAACCGTGTAGCCCTAGATAGGAAAGATAATGACCAGCAAAAGGATTCTCTTTCTGCAGAACCTGATCTGTGCTATTATGTGCACACCAGTAATTAATGGTTATATTTTTATACAAATTAACAAAATGAATTTCATAAGATGTTAGCCTGGCATCCGACTGGCAACCTGTCCAGACTTTAGCCCATCTTTTGCCCCATGACAGCTACAATTAGCTCTAGCCCCCTCTTGTGCCTTAAAAGGATAAGCAGAAGAGAATGAATGGATGGATGGACTTGCTAGCTACATATCTCTTGTAGCTAACAGATGGCCAAGTGTCTTGGTAAGTAAACAACGCTAGCTAATGTTATATTTTACTTGAGATTATAGATTATATTTTACTTGATAATGCACACATATTTGATTTGGATTGAAGAAAATCATCTGGTTAGTACTGCAGTATTGAAGTTTATGTATAACTATAAATTAATGTTAGTATTAATTATTAATTATAAGGTATTGTCATACAACATATCTGCATGTCTTTACTGTGATTATACGCAACAACAGAGAGTTTGATAGGTGCTAGTGTGGGAAATGCTATAATGACACATCAAGCAATGTTTCTTGATTCCAGAGTTTAAATATTAGAAGAGTGAAGGTGCTGGTCAAGCTGAATGAAATACAGTTTTGAAACTGAAGCAGCTGCTGGCACATAAGGGAATGCTATCAGTAACAGATATTCGAAACCCCGTCCTGAGCTTCATCATATCTCCAGGAATGTAATCCTTCTGTCTAAAATGAGTACTGCATGCGTTGTCTCATGACAGATGCAGCAGTGAAGTCCTTTTGCTCCACCTGCACAAAATGCACCCAAGCATGAAAACAAGCTCCGTTCTGCTTCCCATCAGGAAAGCAGTGGACTTGAGATCACGTAAGGCTCATGTTTGTGCAAAATGCTCACAAAAAAATTCACAATGATGAAACGTGCTCCGAGTCACTACCACCTACTACTGCACTGAGTGCTGAGGCAGAGAACAGAAAAGACTCCCCCACGTTACCCTCTGTGTGCTGAAAAAAGCATTTTTGTGCTGCTTAAAATCCACACTTCTTCAGCTGAATTGCTTTGAGAAATGCATTATCTTTTCAAACGTGTACTTAAAAAAAATTTAATATGAGAAATATAAGAAAAAATCTTTAACTTGCAGGTGAATTCTTTTGTAAATCAGTTTAGTACTTTGGTTCAGAAATGGAAATTCATTAGCCATTAAGTGAACAATCATAAAGTGAACAGTGTAATTCATCAAGGTGAATCATCTCACCTTGATGAATTACCTACCTATCACCTATATTTTACTATTAAACTGGCATGTAGTGCAGGGTTAACAGGAGATGAGTGGGAGGAAAAGTTTTGAAAAGAGTGTGAATATCTACTGATTATCCATGACTGAAATAGTCTTAGGGGGAAGGAGAGAGCAGTCAGAGAATTGTACATGTTAGGCCAGGTGGGGCTTCATTACAAAGCTGAAGACTTGAGTAAAATATTCTGTGATCTCACCTCATGTGTGGGAGGAACACGTCTGTATCCAGAACTGTGCTCTTTCATCTTTTGTCACTATGTGTTATTACACCTGCGTGATACCACATCAGGAACCATACCTGGGTGCAGCCTTATAAAGAAATGTGTGAAGCTTCAGCTGGCAACTGTGAGAGTTAATTATGCAACTCTTCTGTGATGTGAAATCAATTACCTGCACACAAAAGTCTAAAGATTTTTATTACACGCCAAGCAAATGATCCAGAAAAAGCATCCAGCATTGCTGGGGCCAGGTTCCCAAGCTGCAGCACTTAAAATAAAATAAAATAATAAAAAATACAAAGAAAGGCTAAACATTTTTTTCTATTTAGAATTTGAATTTTCACCTACCTTGAAAAAGAAGTTTTCTAATTATTTTCCTCCTGACTTTACATTTCATTTCATCAAATGTGCTTTTTTACTTGAATATCGGACTGTACTTTAAAGCAGTCATACTACTACACAGCACAGTGTGCATGAATATGAGTCATTATATACATGTTTTAAAATTCTAGTTAAATGAGACAGGCTGAAAAAAAATGGCCAGAACTCAATATAAAACGTCTTATAAAAAATGATTTAGACTGTGATCAAATCTGCCCTCTTCATTTAATGAAGATGAGATGAGAAATAATTCATTTATCTTCTTTTTGGGAAGTTCTTTGTCATGAAAGTTGAAATAACAACAGTATTAACAAGAAGCATTTAAAGAGTTCAGACGTCGGCCAAGGCAGCTCACTCAGTATTTACGTTTAATGGAATAGCATTGTAAGTAAGGGTAGCATGACAGATGTTTACTTTGATTAAACAAACATTATGTCAGAGTATAAAATGAATAATGAATTTCTAAATAACTGGACACAAATAACTTGAGCTCATTAAATATTATTATTATTATTATTATTTTTATTACCACAGTATATATTTCTAACTAACTAGGCAGCTCACTGTCTGTCTCCTGGCAATACTTTCTTTAAAGACAACAAATTTTGGGATCAACTTGAAGGACAGGCAGATGTAAAATGTAAAAGTGAGGTCAGAGGTCAAATGTGACATGATATTTAGATGCAAACTATAATATGATATTTAGAGTCACCATAGTCCACTGTCATTTTTGTAAATGCTGCCAATATAAACATAGGCAGTAGAATTTTAAGCAGGGTTTTAAAGATAACAAACGTATCATGATATTTTAAATCTTTATACAGGGTGGGCCATTTATATGTATTTATAAACAGACATCATTAAATTTGCATTTATTAGGAAATATATTTATGTGCTTGGTTTACCAAACATACCTTTATCTGTTTTGGGCACACCATTGTTTTTTCTTGTGACATTACCAATAAGTTTGATGTGTCACATGGCCCTCTTCCTATTGAAAAACAAAAGTTGTATCCAAGATGGCCGACTTCTAAATGAACAAGCCACCATGGTCACTCACCTAAGGTTTTATGGACATCTTGAGGAGTTTGCCCCTGGATTGGTAAAGGCACTCCATATACTGGAATGTGCCACAAACAGGACTTTAATATCACCAACCATTCCCATTTTATAACGGTGTATCCATATAAATGGCCCACCCTGTACTTTCAATATGTTGACAATACACACCATAGTTGTAAGAATCAGGTTTAAGTTATAAGGCTTTTTGTTAATTTTCAACCAATGAACATTAAGTTGACTTTGAAAACCTTGGAAGATGTCAGGGAAATTTTAATGGTTTGTTAACATGACCCCATGCTACACCTCTAAAGTTTTAACAGAATTGATTCAAAACCTTCAGTGTTTTCATTCAATCTGATGGTCTCACTAGTGACAGTATGTGCAGCCCGTGTTTAGATCTTCCAGTTCAACCTGTTGTGAGTGTGGATGTCCTGGTACTTGCACTATATCAAAGTCATGTCCCAAGACAGACAAGACACATGCAGTTGTCCTTTTCCGTCTGAAGTCTATCACCAACGCTCTGGTCTTATTCATATTCAGAAGCATATGACTCTTCCCTGACCACTGCACCAAATCATCCATTAGTGCTCTGTATTCCTCCTCCTGCCCATCACTAATACATCAAATCACTGCAGAATTGTCTGTCTAGCTCTTTAGGTGGCATGACTCAGAGTCTGCACAAGGTAAACAGGAAATGAGACAACAAAGTCCATTGTGCAGGTCCTGCACTGCACACCATTTGAAACATCACAGCAATGTTTTTATTTGAGGTTTGTGACACAGCTTTGCTCTTTTTCTTTTTTGCTATTAATTCATCTTTAATATCGCAGTAATATTTAATAAAAGAGTATTTGATTAACTTTTTGTTGTTGTTGTGTATATATTGGAACATATTTGAACAAGCCTATATATAAACAGAGGTGGGACAAAGTACCAATAAGTAAAATCTTCAGGTATCTGTACTTACAGAAGAATTTATTTTTATGGCTACTTTTTCCATAAATACACATGAAATGTGAAACGTTAAATTTAATGATGTCTGTTCAAATTAAATTTAGTTGATTGGCATATGTTCTGAGTCACTGGACTCAGGATGGATCCAGAATGGTGTTGTTGGTGCCGATCATCTTGAGTTGTGGTTGCGATACTTTAAGCATCTAACTATAGCAGAGGAGCGAGCATAAAGGAAATGCAATGTTCTAACAGCTCGACAAATATCACCAAACAAGCTGTTTCTGGGCACTTTGTCACACAGTGTGTCGGGTGGTTAAAGGTACAGTTGCCGGATTCCCCGGAGAGAGAAGAAAATGAGATATGAAGAAAATACAGGAAATACAGGACCAGAGATTAGGAGAGATTTTTTTTTTTTTAAGATAACAGCTGCTCAGTGACATTTGTTCAACTGGAAATTTAAAGCTAACATGTAAAGTCCTTGTTTATTTTAGAGATTTTTGAAAGGATATTGAATGTATACTTGATGTATTGCTTAAATACTCAATTTCCTGTTGAGATACAGGCAGTTGACAATATGTATTTTTTTTAGTACATGTATCTATACTTCTACCTAAGTAATGAATGTGTGTATTTTTGCCACCAATATTCAAATGTTTTTTTTAAATAATTGATTTATTTTAGATCAGTTAAGCATAACAGTAACACATGAACACACAAAGGCAAAAGCAAAACACATCTGGCATATTTCATTTAAGACAGCTTGATGGAGATGCTTGTGGGCACTGGTTTGACTCAGCTGGCCTTGCCTCTGTTCTCCACACTTTTAAATCCCCATGTATCTTAATAATGTTCTCTCTTCCCCAAATCCCCTTATTCAATTATGGCAGCTTCTAATACATGTGTCAACATGTTTCATTAGTCAGTCCTCCTCTCCCACCAAAGAGATTAGCTTTCCCTTTTTTTCTTTTATTTACCAAATGCTGAAATATCATTTTCCCCAGGACAGAGTGAGAACCGGGAAAGAGGAAATGATTGTTTTTGTTCATTACATTTCATTTTGGTCAGCCAGATGGAGCTTTTTTTTTTTTTCTTCGCTGAGCAGACTATTAAATATATGCTGCAGTTTACATTTAAATGCTTCAAGAACATTAGAGAAACTCTGGTACAAGACTGTGGTTTTAACTCTTTGCTCTCTGTACTCCTCAGCTTCAGTTCTTTTCATCACAGAGTGAGTATTCATGAGCGTTTTACAGCAGAACAATTGCAAGGGTCTAGAAATAAGATACGAAGCAAGACTGTTTCATCTCAATAAGCGCGTATGCGTGTGTCATAGGAGGAAATGATTAATTCTATGACTGTAGGATCCCTTTGATATTTTGTGTGGTAATTCCTGGTCCCTTGAGGGTTTCATAGTTGCGTCTGTGTTGTTGAACTGAGAGTATTGAGGCCATGTGTAGGCAGGGACTAGATGAGATGTTACAGTACATGCATGCTCTGCAGATTTTCCCTATGAAAGCGCAGTACCTGTAGTAACGAAGAGCAGTGAAGAGCAACGGCTCACTGGTCATTATCATTCTGCCTCTGTTAGACTCATCACCTGATTGTCTCATTGCCCCCCTCCTTCCCCATAAAACCCAACCCCTGCCTCCATCATAGCTTCATCATTATCATCTCCCTCACTGACTGAGTGTAGATGAGTATAGCAAAAACAGATGGAAAGACAAAAAGGAGAGAGAAGCTGAGGATTTCCACATTTGAAGTTCTTGGTAATATAACAGGGTAGGTGTCAGGGCTTATATTAAATAGTTAAACAACACAACAAAAATATAACAGACTTATTTTTAAAAATTTATTTCAGTTTTATTCATCGCATATTGATAAGTCTGATGTTTTCACAGTGTAGGTAACTGATAAAAAGGCAGAGAAGAAGACTGCTGCAAAGGTTTAAACTGTTTCAACACAGTGTTTGACAAAATTAGGTAAGCTAGGCTGCTAAAACTAGTGCTAGCAGTTTTGAGACAGTCGTTAGCTGTCTCTGTATTTGGTAACTAGTTTTAATAGCAAGTTTGTTGATGATTTTAAACCTAAACTATTTCCAAATCGATGAGAGCGATGATACCACTCACTTTGCCAGTTTCCCTGTCTTGTGCCAGCAACTGATTCTCCTGTTAATCACTCTTAATCCACATCATTTTTCTTGTTTGCTTTTGGGGTTTTTTTGTTTTGCCCCTATATTATTTAACTACGTGATCATTTTTCCATTGCCTTTTAGGGTATTTTACAGGGTACTCAGTACTTTGCTACTCAGTTAGTCGCTGCTCCCTTCCTCCTGCCCTATTTACTCCTCCTTTCGCTTACCCCTGGTGACCTTAATTACAACATGTAAAAACCTGACCTGCATCCAATTTCCAGCCCCTGACCACAGTGACCCAAGATTAATACCCAATGGTCCAAATTCAATTAAATTCCCTTCTAAATAAGAACAACAAATTTAGTCCCAGGCAGCAGAGGATGGTGGAACAACAGGTTCACATCACTGGAGGAAATAACAAGCACACCAAAGATTCATGCAAGTAAAGGAAAAAAGGGGGGAAAGTGAGGCTAATACCAACATATAAATAATGAGCAAGTTAACCCAACTACACTCAGCATTAATGGCATCCATTTATTACAGGTCAGCTGATGGACATCTTTGGTGTTTTTGTAACTATGATACAATCACTGTTGAAAATGAGGCAATGTCAAACACCTTCTTCTATATTTTACAACCCATAAATGCATCTTATTTCTAACTAGTTAATGGGTAATGGGGTAGGATCCAATCCCTGCTGTCACAGAGGAAAGAGCAAGATACAGCCCAGACAGGTTGGCAGTCTATTACAGAGCTAACACACAGAGGCTCCTTCTCCTCATCTACAACACTTCACAGTCCAAATGTGTTGTTGAGGGATAGTTTTATGCTGCCTTGTTAGTTATGCTCAGAAGTAAGAATCAGACAGTTGAGTGGTTACCACTGCATAACCTGTCAGGCCAGAATCGGTTTCTGTAATTTGAATGGGCAGCAGCAGAGGTGCAGCTGTGCTACCATGAGAAGCTCGCTTTGATTTGAAAAGACAAAAAAAATCAAATTAAATTTATTCATTGTTTTTCAGATCCACACACCAATTTCAAACTGGATGAAGTGTAAAGTTTCTCTGTCCATCTTTTTTATTAACATAATATCCAACATAAGCAGCAGGGTGAGGGGCAGAGTACACCTTGAATAGGCTGACAGTCTGTCATTGGAAAACATTGACTTTCTCATCCAATGAGAATTCCTTTGGACTGTAGGAAGAAGCCAGCGTACGTGCATTGGTAATATGACTATTTATTTTGTCTCCTTCATTCCCTGATACGAGAGATCATACTGAGGTTCTTGATATAATAGCAAATCTCATGTACTACTTAAGTGACCTTTTGATAAACAGCCACCTTTGGTTTCCTCAAACCACAGCTCATTTCTCAGATGTGTGTAGTACCTTAGTATAACATTTTGTACACATCCCAACTCTTGGACTCAATTGAATTGAAATTAAAACCCTCCATACAAAAGTTTCATGTAATATCTATGAGCATTCAATACAGGAATGAAATGGAAATGTAGAGGCGAGATGATCATTTTAAAAAATTTCCTTGACAATGTAGTCGTGTCTCTCTGTGTTTGTGTGTCTCTCTGCTCTTTGTTTTGCTGTTTACTATAATTAGATATAACAAGCTTTTTAAAATGATTGTAATAAGAAATTTTTAATTTACACAATTATCTGTACACATCATTTAACAATATATGCCAATTAACTGTTTTAACAAAAGTTCATGTAACTGTAAAGAATACAAAATAGATGAATAGTGCACAGTATTTGATGATAACCCCAGCTTTTTCAGCTTTGAATTGTTATTTCAAAGCAGCACAAACAGTGCATACTGTATCTGTCCCTGTGATTTAATTAAGTCAGCAGGCATACTGAAATAAGGGATTTGCATTACTGCATCCACTTTTTGCACTGTACCAATTAGAAACCTTTCATGGATGTTTTACCTTGTGTGCTACCTTGCCATCTGATTGTGATCTTGTAATTTTTACACAGAAGTTCTTCCCTGAAAAGACTTTTGGAGGAGGATTTTAATTAACAACATGGCTGCGGTGTTTTTGCAACATTTAGAGAACTCTTTTGGTGTGAAACAGAGATAAAAATAAACAAGAACAAACTAATCCATTTCCATTTTCCTCATTTTGTGCATTTCCACTAAAACCAAAGTTGTCTGCTTTAAAAAAGCTTATTAAAAAACAACAACCTCTGATCAGAGAGAACAGCTGCCCCGCCACAAATTGCTGATGGGACTTTTCCACTGTGTTGCATTGCAACCACAACATGTAGTTTGTACTTGGTGAATAAAAACTAAGCAGGCTTTCATTGTGCAGGGTGCTGCATTACAGTGTATAGTGCTTATATAATAAAAGCTGAATTGATATTGCATAATATATAATATCCTATTTATCTCTCTTTGGAATCCACTACGTGTGATCTGCAATTATCAGGTTTTCCTTGGGCATGATTTTTTTCCCCTAATTATGTAATTATACATATATGTATAATATACCGTGGGGACCGAGCTTTTGCTGTTGTGGCACCCAAATTATGGAATAAGTTGCCCCTCCATATTAGGCTGGCCCCAACACTTGAAATTTTCAAATCACTTTTAAAAACAGACCTTTTTTCCAAGGTGTTTTAGGAATAGTACCAGAGTCAGCTTGTAGTCAGTTTTAGTCAGTTTTAGGTCGCTATTAATCGTCTTTACTTTGTTAATTTTATTTATTGTATATTTTGTTGTCTATTTTATTCATGTTTTAATATTTACTGATTCATTTTTTTATCTTTTTTCATGCATTTATTTATTTTATTGTTATTAAATTATCTGTCTGTTTAATGTATGGTTTTTAACTTTTATCACTGTTTTTTACTGGAAAGCAGTTTGGTCAACCATGTTGTTTTTAAGGTGCTCTATAAATAAAGTTGGATTGGATATATGTACAAGATGTATACATGTATTTGTTTTTAATCAAGTTTAAAGATAAAGTCGTTTTCAATCTTATTTTCTGTGATATATCATGAAATCCAACAGTTTCAAATTATATTACAACTGTTGTCTGTTGTGCAGTTTTAATTAAATGACCTGATGGGCTTTTGTTTGTCCTATAAGTGAAGCTAAGCCTTGACATAAATTAGGCCAACCAGATCTGAAATGACTGATCTGTTCACATATTCTTTTAGATAAAATTAAAAAAGATGGTTGGAATGATATTATGAATAAGATAAGGGAGTAAGTCACATACTTTAGCCTACTAAACAAAAATATTGGTTAAAAGACGGAAAAGTTACCATCAAATTCAGGCGTATTTATTTTACATAAAGCTGTTTAAATCTTCCTGAAATAAACTGGCTTTAGCCTTTTAATAAACCACCTTTGAAAATGCCTGAAATGATTTTACACTGATTATTAAAGAGTGCTTTCTCATCTATGTACCATTATTGTGTTGCATTTTGTCATCTACAAAGATATGGCACATGTTGTGTCATACTGTGCACTGCCATACGGCACTGATCTGTGTTTTCATTACAAAGTCACAGGAGGGAATTCCTGAGCCAACCCACACTGTTAACGTTCTGCTTGTGAATACTGCCTTCAGACAGATATATTTAAGTCAAGGTCAACTGTTCAACTTGGAAGAGAGAGAGAGAAAAAAAGAGAACAGAGAAGGTTTTATTTAAATTACTATATTTTACTTTCAGGGGTTTTTGCTGCAGAAAAGTCATTCATTATTGTTTAACACCTACACTTGCATTGTTAAAATACATTTAACAGATGGAATTCTCTCTGTTGCACTGCCTTGTCAAGCTCTAATGTCAAGTTTATTTCATATTCTTATTTTATATGTTCTGATATAATTTTGTAAAGTCCTTTTTTAAACTACATTTTAGTTTTGCATTATCTGTAAAGTAACCTAAAACCATTTCACACGTGCCATTTTTTTAGGCTTACAATATGTACTAATAAATTCCCCTCTTGTCCCTGCAGGCAGTCTGTCCTTCAAGCTTGGGTCCTCTACCAGAGGCCTGGGAGCTTGAGGGTCCTCTGCAGTATCTTAGCTGTTCCTAGGACTGCACTCTTGGATCTTGAATGTTGTTCCTGGTGTCTCCCCCCTGACTTGTTCAGGCTCCCCCTTGCTGTAGCATTTGTGTTGTACCGTGATAATCTTTAGCTGTGAGAACAGTTCCTTCTTCTGAATGTTGGAACACTGAGCTGCTAGTTGTTTCGCTGTCAATCTGGATGCTGGATATCGAATATTCCATAGGTCCCTGATCCGCAAGTAACCCCTTCCAACGGGGTTACTTGCGTAGTAGCATTCCAACAGCGCCCTATTTTCATCTCTTGCCCACTGATGCAGTCTTGTTCTAGTATCCCACTTCTCGTCAGGGTGTCCTGGTTCCTCTACACCGGATGCAGACCTTTTTAATTTTATGAAGCTCTCACGCATGTCTGCGGTAGGTTTGGTTTTAGCAAATTTTTTTTTCCTGAAAAGATATTATGGAAGGAATACTTGAGGACCTCCTTAATCCCACTGACACGTCTTCCCGAGGAGGAAGCAGAGTCTGGGGATGAGGGAATGACCCGCCAATTTCCGGGGCGAGGTCACTGAGGCAGTTAAACAACTCCTTGGTGGCAGAGCCCCTGGTGTTGATGAGGTCCGCCCGAGTTCCTGAAGGCTCTGGACGTTGTAGGGCTGTCCTGGTTGACACGCCTCTACAATGTTGCGTGGAGATCAGGGCAGTACCCTGGACTGCCAGACCGGGTGGTGGTCCCTATCTTTAAGAAGGGAGACCGGAGGGTGTGTTCCAACTACAGGGGATCACACTCCTCAGCCTCCCTGGGAAAGTCTATGCCAGGGTGCTTGGAAAGGAGAGTTCGTCCGTTAGTCGAACCTCGGATACAGGAGGAACAATGTGGTTTTCGTCCTGGTCGCGGAACACTGGACCAGCTCTTTATCCTCTCAAGGATACTTGAGGGTGCATGGGAGTTTGCCCAACCAGTCTACATGTGTTTTTGTTTGGAGAAGGCATTCGACCGTGTCCCTCAGGGTGTCCTGTGGGAGGTGTTGCGGGAGTATGGGGTGTCTGGCCCATTGCTACGGGCCATTCGATCCCTATACAACCGTTGCAAGTTTGGTTCGCATTGCCGGCAATAAGTCGGACTCGTTCCCGGTGGGTGATGGGCTCTGCCAGGGCTGCCCTTTGTCACCGGTTCTGTTCATAATTTTTATGGACAGGATTTCTAGGCGCAGCCAAGTTGCGGAGGGCTTTCGCTTCGGTGGCCTGCGGATGATGTGGTTCTGTTGGCTTCATCAGGTGAGGGCCTCCAGCTCGCACTGGAACGGTTCGCAGCCGAGTGTGAAGCAGCGGGAATGAGGATCAGCACCTCCAAATCTGAGGCCATGGTTCTCAGCCAGAAAAGGGTGGAGTGCCCACTCCGGGTCGGGGATGAGTTCCTGCCCCAAGTGGAGAAGTTCAAGTATCTCGGGGTCTTGTTCACGAGTGATGGGAGAAGGGAGCCGGAGATCGACAGACGGATTGGTGCTGCGGCTGCAGTGATGCGGACGCTGCACCGGTCCGTCGTGGTGAAGAGGGAGCTGAGTGTAAGCGAAGCTCTCAATTTACCGAAATCGATCTACGTCCCTACCCTCACCTATGGCCACGAGCTGTGGGTAGTGACCGAAAAGAACGAGATCGCGGATACAAGCGGCAGAAATGAGCTTCCTCCGAAGGGTGGCTGGCCTCTCCCTTAGAGATAGGGTGAGAAGTTCGGCCATCCGGGAGGGACTCAGAGTAGAGCCGCTGCTCCTCCACATCGAAAGGAGCCAGTTGAGGTGGTTCGGGCATCTGACAAGGATGCCTCCTGGGCGCCTCCTGGGTGAGGTGTTCGGGCATGTCCCACCGGAGGAGGCCCAGGGCAGACCCAGGACGCGCTGGAGAGATTACATCTCGGCTGGCCTGGGAACGCCTTTGGTGTTCCCCGGATAAGCTGGAGGAGGTGGCTGGGGAGAGGGAGGTCTGGGCTTTTTGCTTAGGCTGCTGCCCCATGACCCGGCCTCGGATAAAGCGGATAAAGATGGATGGATGGATGGATAGATAGATATTATTTATCGATATTGATATTGATATTATTTACTGGATTTTAAATGGAAGATTATGAATTTTGCTGTTGGCCAAGTAACAATGTATCATGCATTTCATAGTCAAAAAAGAATTACTTATAATGAAAGAATCTGTCATGTACACCATTTTATGAAATGCAGCATTTCCACTGCATGGTACAGTGGGAGTTGTCTGGGCATATGATGTGACCTGTCAGTTTCTCTAAGTGAAGCTGCCAATAATGAGGCATGATTAGCCTGGGAAACTCAATGCAGGCCTCAAATCAATCTCCGAAGGTGGGAGACAGCGACTGGGACTGTCACACACCTCACACTCTGCCATTCGCTTTACCCAAGGGACACGGTGAAGGTCATGCAAGGTAGCCTCAGTCCAGCCCTGTCAATTAGCATTAGCAACATGAAAGTGATTATGACTTATGACTGAGAGAACACAAATTAACTAGTTGAATATTGTGAATTCTAATATTTTAATGAATAGTTTTAATTAGATTCTATTTAGAGTCCATTTGTGACAGCTATGACAGCTTTTCATTTGAAGATACAAAAAAGAAAACGTTTATGATGCAAGCATACTACTCATCCCAGGCTTTACGGTGGGGACTGTATGAAGCAGATTCCAGCTGCTGTAGAGCTCCATCCATTTTCGCCTGCTGCTGTGTCAGGAGAAATTTCTGCCTGTGTGAGGACTTCTGTCATCCTGGCCTAATGTCTCTGCAGTAACCCTGCAGGCTTCAAGCCAGCTAGCCCCCCATTCCCAGGCTTTGGAAGAGGGTGAAAGAGGTCACTGCTAAATTTTAAATGATCCCTTGGGATGTACAATGAGGATAAAAACTCTAAGTGGATGAAGTCATGCTTTGTAAATGTTGTAGCATCTTAATCCAAGATCAAAGAATGCTACTTTTAAACCTTCTTCTAATATCAATTTTGTTTCTATTGAATTAAGGAGACAACTGTTGTTGTGATTTGGCTCTAAATAAAAGAAATTGAACCTAAATAGAAATATTCATCTTTATCCTGGAATTATTGTTTAAAATGATAGCTTGAAAATGTCACATCACTGTTTTTTTTAAACTACTTCATATAAACTCAGGTTCAGGGTTGGTGTGGTTCTCAGCTGTTAGCGCCTGTGATTCACACCAAAACGTTGGCATGTTCTCCTTATGTCTGCATCAGTTTCCTCCCAAAGACACGCATGTTAGATTTATTGATCATTCTGAGCTGTCCTCTTTATTCGCCCTGTGATAGTCTCACTGTCTGCCTAAGAATTACGCTTAAAAGTCTTACCCCAAATCAGTTGGGACAGACTGCCCTGCATCTTTAAGTTGGTGGAGCTTTTAAGGAGATGGATGGACAGAGACACTTTCCACTTCCAGCAGCTTAATATGAAAACAGTCGTCTTTACACCCGTATCATTCTGTGCAATGAATTTTTAATGATGAAATGTAGAACTGACCAAAACCATCTGCTGAGTGAAGGAATTTAAAATAAATTAATGTTTCTTCTTGCTTCTTCAGATGAAAAAACAAAGACAACAACAAATCAGAAAAACAGAAAACCAGTGTATCATGGCGAATAATATAATGGAACCACTTAACTGTCTAAAATAAAATTCTTACTTCCTATTCCCATGGCTGGCCTTATTTAAGGATTTAAAAATGCTGAAGTTAAATAACTGAACTTGTTAGTTTTGTATGGTCCATGAACTTGTTACAAAGTTTTCATTTCTATTTGTTCGATCTAAATGTGACAATTTTAAGATGTAAGCAGTAAAACTTGAAAATCAGGTTAAATGTTGCAGTGAGCGATTCACAGTATGATGTACAATCTCCAGTATTGTTCTGCTTGAAACCTCTGAATCTCTTCCCTTTATCTCATGGGCTCATTCAGCCTCCTTTTCTTCGTGTTGCATCTTTTACCTCACCTGTGTTCTCTTTCATTTCTCTCTCTCTCGCCTCTTTCACTCTTTGTTGTGTCTCTCACTGTATTCATTGCCTGTTTCACTAGTCACTGTTTTTTATGTCAAGGCATATCAAAAATGATTCAGTAAAATCTGTATGTGAATTCTCTATTTTATACAGTAATATACCTGGATAACTATGATACATTATGATACTATAATTATGCCATCTGTGTTATTGTCAAACTCAGTCTATACATTACACTGTAGTTTAAAAGGAATCATCAGTAATAGCACCAACACTATTGGAATGTGTCATCACATCAGAGTTTTTCTTTCTTCCTATTCTTCTGTTCTTATCGTCATCACCGCCTCTCTTCGCCTCTGACATTGAATGACTGGAAGTAATGTTAGCTGTCTAGCTAGCTGGTTCACTCAGTGACAGGTGTATAGATACTGTTTAATGTAGCTCAACATTGGCACCATTAGTCCAATCAGGTAAGTAAAGTAAGTAAACTAAGAGCATCAAAGGTTTAGAGGGACATATAATATTATATAGAATATTACATTTTTGCAGTTTTAAAATTATTGAGTAAATTTTCTTGCTAGTGATATTGTATTGACTGATACTGACTGATTTCTAATATGAGAGGGGCATTTTTTTAATTACTGCCTACTTTCATTTTTTTTTAGCTGTATATGATCTCTAAGGGAGAGCAACAAATCCTTGAAGTTTTCAGGTTGGGCCTCCATGGATCGCATTTGTTTGTCCAGAACATCCCATAGATGCTTGATGGGATTTGAAGGCCAAGTTAACACCTATTCAGCTCAACTCAAACTCATTGTCGTTGTCCTCAAACCCTTCCTGAACCATTTTTATTGTGTGGCTGGGCTTTTTATAGTGCATCAGGAAATACAGTTTCCATGACAGGATGTACATAGTCTGCAACAGTGCGTAGGTAAGGTGTCAAAGGAACATCCACATGGATAGAAGGGCCCAAGTTATTCAAGCAGAACACTGACCAAGCATCTGGATGGCTAGCATTCTTCCTATTGTGGATCTTGGTGGTCCCCAGGTAACCACTGCACAGGTCCCAGCAATCCACATAATGTAAAAGACAACATGTTCCATCAGACCAGGCCATCTTCTTTCATTGCGGGTCATAAAATTATGCCTGATTGGTGTAGAGGTTAATAATCACTGTATGTCTTGATGCATTCTCAATCATCCAGGAAAGTAAATCTCCAAAAGTTGAATCTGTTTGCATAATTTGCATAATTATGATTAGAGGTGGGCTGGTTTCAGTCATAATCACTGTTTATGTTGGGGAAACCTGCAGTCAGATGTTCATCCAGATGAACAGATTCAAATCACTGTTTGTTCATGCAAAGTTTTGAGACTGGCCAACCCATTACAGAGGAGATAAGGTACATGAAGCGATATAAACATAAAACATTAACAGGTTGTTTTGCAAACTGCAGGTATCTTTGTTTAACGTCTGGCAGAATGTCAAGCAACTGATAATTTAGTAAGTAATTCACTGCAGATGCTACTAATAATGCATTAGTAGCATCTGCACACATTGTGACAGTGTATTTTCAGTTGTGCATAATTTGGTGTATATTGCTTGCATACATACACTTTTACTGTTCTGTTTCGAGTTGAGGACTTATTTCTGTTTCTCAAATGACAGAGACTACAGAGACTTTAAATCTAGTTTGATTATAAAGGGCAGTGGGCAATGGGTTTTTTTGTTTGTTTGTTTTTCAAACCAGACTAGGGACAGGAACCATATGGTGTTAATACTTGTGCTTTTACAGGTGGAATATATATATATATATATATATATATATATATATATATATCTCTATATATATATTATATATAGCATTATATATATATAGATATCTCTCATATATATATATATAATGCTCTTAATGTTATAAGAGCATTATATGAGCATTGGTTCCCAATAAACAATGCTCATATTCACACTTTACTCATAGTTTTCTATGAGTAAAGTGTGAATACTTTAAAAATAGTGCAATAAATTGTTTTTAGTTGATCTATCCATTAACTTAATTTAAATGCATTTGGTGAGCCCATTCCCTGTTAGCCTCCTGGGACCCTGTTTCCTCATATGGGCATATTATATATATATTTTTTTCTGTACTTTATACCGTACTTCATTCAGCTCAGTAGAGTATTTAACAAAGTGCTTTCTGTTCAAAGAGGATTTTTATGTTTTTATAGTTATCAGATCTGTCAGAAAAAGGAAAGTGATCTGAATAAGCAGCTTCGTTCACACATTTATAATCCTGTTATATTTCATACAGGTTTTTTTCCCCTTTTTTTTGCAAAGGGTCTATATGTGTTTGTCTTTGCCCTACAGCGTCCTGTATCCATAGCGAATATTTTATTTTATTTTATTTTATTCTATTTCATTTTATATACAAAAAGCAGTTTGTGCAAGTTTTGCAAATACTATGAACATTTCTAGTGCAAAAAAAACAATAATTGTTTGCTCAGCAACTTTGAAGTGATCATTGGTAAGAGTGTGCTGGCAGTGCACAAGAGGCAACAAAGAGGGTTCTGCACCAAATATTTCCTTTTAATCTCTTTGGTCATCTCTTTGGTTACCCTTAGCATGTAAGATTGTTTGGAATGACTCAACAACTACTGAGCAAACAGTAATGAATTGTGAAAAAAATGTGACATAAATAACAAACAAAGAACATTTGTATTGAAGGTAAAAGTTAAGCCCCATAAGGGTCATAAACTTCATTCTCTTGAAGGTTAACCCGTATTAATAGAATATATAAAAACATTTAAAAAGTTATAAATGTATGATTCATATTTAATCAATGTGCTTCCACAGCAAAGGATTTTGAATAAAGAGCCAAAACAGTCAATTGGACTCTCTGTGTAAACAGCATTGGTAAAGTTATGCAATTTCAGTATCATACATGTGAATACAAAAAATGTTGTGATTAAACATTTATAAACTTAAACAGAGCTTATCCTATTTTTCACATGAAATAAAATTGTATAAGAATTCTCAGAACCACTGATTAAGAGCCAGTATTTGATGTCCTAATAAAATAATAGAATCTGTTTTCAAAAAGCATACTGTATAAAAATGATCTCCTGCAGATTTCACAATTGTTATGAGCTTCATTGCACTATTCAATAGTTCTACATAGCTTAAGTGGTGCAGACTGTATAAATTGCCCTGCAAGCTCAGAGATGACTATCTTGGCTGGGACTTAGTCACTTACACTGGAGGTTAGATACAGATCATGCTGTATATTCCCTTCATTATTTTGTTCAATATCCCCACAGAGATCTACATTAAACCTGCCAAGAGACCTGGTTAATTCGATTCCCAGTATGCATCATGCTGGCCTCTCCAAAAGGCAAGATGGTGGTGGCAGCAGGGGACTTCATTCACACAGAAATCAAATGGTCCGTGGGTAAAAGCATCTGCAATTCCCAAGCCAAAGGCCTGGAAATGTTGACAATTTAGAGCCATTAACTTGCACATAATTTTCTATTATTGAAAGCAGCAGTTTATTTAGGGCCTTTTAATTAGTTTGCTAAAGCTTAAATAGCTTCAGGGTTGTTGTTTAGAGTGAAACGTGAACACCTTGGAGACTTCTGGACCAAGAAAATTGGGTACATCTATATTTAAATACTAGTTAGGATAAAATGGTCACTGAATTGGACTGTTTATATTGTTATGAATGAACTTTCATGAGACAAATCCAACCATGCATATAGCGAATCATTGTTGTCTATTTTTAGGTTAAATTATTAAGTTGTGGATATCAAAAGTGGGAATATACTCATAGAATAAGCTAATGTTGTTGCTAGAGTGGAATGTATGAATTCAAATAAAATAAAAGGACATTTCTAACATTGATCCAGCTTATGGCACTGACTGGACTGGAATTTAAAAGGCTTTAAATTCCCCAGATCTCAATCCAGTCATGCCTTGGTGGGATGCCCTGGAACAAGGCTCATCCACGGGAACCCCACTCCGCTATCTGCAGAACCCAAAGGATCAGCTGTGAATGTTGTGGTCCCAAATACGGTTAGATTTCTGCATTTGTAAAGAAATTATATAAAGGTAATGTAATATAAATACCTGGAACAAGTTAGACCACAGTGTGCTTGAAATAAACTATTTTTTAAAAGTTTTCATGATTAATTTGTTTGGGCTGCCTCCCTGTTTTTAAAAATCAGAATTTCATTATGAACCATGTATCATAATGAACAATAATGTGCAACTCAGTTTCACCAGAATAGATTAAATGATGATTCTTTTCATTTATTTTCATAAGTACCTTTATGTCACAAAACAAAACTCACTGCAAATAAATCACGTAGCTCTATAAGCTAATTTCGTCCAGTTCCATCATCACATGGGATGGTGAAATATAATTTTGTTATTAATTTTAATCGTGGCAAAAAACAAAGCTATTAAAGAGAACAATTAGCTGCTTCATTTAAGGTAGAAGCACAGGAGAGAGATTCCATTCAAATGTGGAGATGAAGGACATGGCCTGGACCAAAAAATTGAAAGACCAAAAAACTGGCTAGAAACTGAAACTTGTTAATGAAGTTTGGGGAGCCCAATGACACAATAAAACAATGGTGGCAATTAAAAGAAACAATCTTTTACCTTGAGGAGGTCTTCTAATAATGGAAGAGATGCTTTTTTTGCACTCTTTTTTTGCAGAGGTTGACACCCCCAAAGCACTACACTAAAACCTTTACGCTTTTAGTTTATTTTATTTAACTTTTTCGTTTTATATGCAAAAAGCAGTTTGGGCTGCTTTTACCAACACATTCATGTCTAAATAAAATGCTGTATTTAATGTTTTTTATCCATAAGATTGAATTTAAACAATGAAGGACAAGGTCAAACACTTGGCCGACCTATGTACTCATATCCCCACATGCCTAGTATAATTGTTGTGAAGGTTGAAGATGGTCAAAAAATTGTAATATAAGGTTTTTACAGATCACATTTAGTGTAACCTTGACCTGATTTTCCCTCAAATTAAATCAGCTTGAGCTGTTATTGATATCTACCAACAGACAGATGAGATCTTGAAAACTATGGCTGCTAGACTGCTGACCAACAGACAGACAGACCGATTTCAAACGTCTTCCCCTCATGAGGAGAGTAACAGCCACCCAGGCATGTGGAGTAACTCATTTCAGCAATTGTTTTGTTTGTTTTGAGAGAAGCCATTTATGATAAATTTGCTAGTGGACAATGTTCCTTTGAGTTTAGTTGCTGTTAATCAGTTTTTCTGGGGCTTCCAATCTTGTGTTTCCCTGGTCAAGTTTCTGTTGTATCAATTTTGATTTCAGTTTGTTGCTTGTCACCACTGTCTTGGACTATAGTTGGTGTTAGTAGTCTTTCTATTGCTCTAGAGATCTGCTGTAAGCCTTAGGGTCACAGGGGGCACGGCCTCAGCTGTTTCATGTGAGAGTAAAGTGGCAGCACATTAATCGGAGAACAGAAGATTTATTACTGAGTGAAGTGTCACAAAGCAAATAAAGTTTCCAGCGGAAAAACTAAATGGTTTAGATAATTAGTTCAGGAAAGTAAGTGCGTGTCCTTTCATGGCACATACACACTTGCACATACACAGACATGTGCATGCACATCTACTGTACCTCGTCCTCGACGTTTAAACAGTCAATCAGTTGTGTCTTCAGGATGACAAAACCATTTGTATTATTGTATTTTTTGTAATGTTTAATCATTGTATACTCCATTAAATTTGACTTCTGTTCTTCTACTGCATTTAAATAATTAAATCAAAATGAAATGTTATGTTTTGGTTTACAAATATGCAGCCCAATGTGTGGAGCTGACAGCAGCCTTACAGGCAGGCAGATAAAGATCGGCACTGACTAAAAGCTGGGGTTTGTCCTTCCAGCAGCTGTGAAGGACAGCCTTGGGTTTGAGAGAAGATGGACATTGATTTTCTTGGCCTGGTTATATGACGACTGTGGCACTTGCCTCTGATCTTAAGAACTGACCAAAATTTTTCTTAAAAGAAATAAAATTTTACAAATCCAGATCTGCATGGTTAGGGTGCATGTGCATGTGCGTACACACACAAACACACTTATACAAAATGTGTTTACGGGCATATTTGTTTTCACTTTTAAGATGTTTTTAGTGTGTGCATTAGGATCTCTGTATCACTCAAAAGTATTTGTTTCCCAGATTATTTAAGCAGATCTTTTTTTCAATGTTGGAATTCAACAATTCCAATACCCTGCTTTTCTAAAACAATGAATAAGATCCAGCACCTTTGGGTGTGCCCAGTTTTCCTTTGAAGCAGTTGACTGGAGATTGAATGTTCAGTGTTGCATTTGAGGCCCAGACTCTGAAAGCTGGATCAGGCTGATCTAAGGCAGTCCATTCAGTTCAGTCTTTTACTACATCAGATATTGGCAGGAGTACACTGATTTCTACTGGGAAAGCTTACATAGCATGGACCAAGGTGCTGCTACAGCAAAGCAGTAGCAGTTTGGAAGAATTTCATTCTAGCTGCAGCAGCTTTCATTTGCATGATAGGGAGCACAGACTTTCAAACACTCACTTAAAAACACAGAAGACCTATGAGAAAGCCTCACAATGTTACTTGCTATTGCTTGTGATAACAAAGCTTTTTTTTCCTACTACCATCTCCCTTTGAAAATACAAGCATCAGACTTCACAAAAAGTCTGATGCTTTTATGGATGGAAACCTTAAAACAAAAAGCCATGGTAAAGATCATTTACGTACTATCACTGCAGTATTCACTTATAATTCAAATGAAGAAACATAAAAAAACAAATTAACATATACATTTCCCTAAAAAAACAACAACAAATTCTGTTGTATGTATTAGCATGGTTTATTGCTTACCCTGTTAACTCTTCATTAAGTCTCATGCTTTTAATTCCAATAGAGCACAAGCAGTAGCAGGAAGAGAGTTTGTCTGAAGGAAGAATGATACATGAAAAGGCTTCTTCCAAAAGAGTGAACATTTATTTTTTGGGTCTCATTAGCACGTGGCACATGGGAGAGCAAGGTCGGTTATTATTTCACTTCATTCTGAACACTTGTGGACTTTCTGTCCTTTAAGTGAGCATGCATAAAGTAGTAGATTTGCTGTTTCAGACCAAATACACAGCAGGTCTTTCTAGCTTAAGGTGTGTTTAGCAATCTGTGGTTGCATTATTCTTGTAAACTAGAAGCAAGTCAGTCTTTTTAAGTTTATTCTGCAGGAATTACATTTAAACAAGTCTAAATTTTCTGAGCTAAAGCTGCATTTCACATGTGATTAAGGGGAATTCTACATTACTCAGATTGTTTTATTATTGCCTGTTATGTTGAATGCATTTACTGATAACATACAACCAAAGTTTGTCGTTGTCATTAATTTGTTAATTAAAGA
The DNA here is from genome assembly GCF_013358895.1 of Oreochromis aureus. Taxonomy (NCBI): domain Eukaryota; kingdom Metazoa; phylum Chordata; class Actinopteri; order Cichliformes; family Cichlidae; genus Oreochromis; species Oreochromis aureus. The sequence goes on from NC_052944.1 coordinate 9,256,562, forward strand.
ATTTTTGAAAGTAGAATACAAATATTAATGGTAAATGGCCTAGAATACGCCTTTAAAGGATTAATGTAATTCACCCATTCACGCAATTTATTTGGTCAGGCAGCTAGTTGTTTGGGCGCACTGACAGAGGCGAGGCTGCGGGACACTTACATAACCACCAGTAAGACTAGAACCTTCCGATTACAAGGCGAACTCCAAACTCTTGAAAGTAAGATCCTTCCACAAAGTAAGATCCTAAAGTATGATTTTTTTTTTTTGATTGTTTTCCACAGGTCTTGTTGTCTTTCACAGGATGATCATAATCTATTTAAGGAGACACAGTGGAGTATTTGGTTATCAATAAATCTTGTGTGAGTTAGACCATCATTCATGTATTTTAAGGGCAAAATAACAGTAACATAACATCAGATACTACACATACTACACTTTTTATGGTTCTTCATTATCAATTGTAGATAATATTACAATCAATTTGATTAATAATCAGTTATTGTTATTAAATAGAAATGGGTTGTTGTGCATTTTTTAGCCCTGATGCTTGTTTGTTATAGAATCTACCACATGTCTCTGAGTAATCATTACAATCCTTTAAATTCTATGGAATAATGGTGCACTGGTTAGCACTGTTGCCTCAAAGTACTTCACACTTGGCTCTGAGTACTGGAAGATACCTTAAGAAAAGGTATGTGCATCTAATCAGAACAGATGGAAGAAGTTCATTGGTGCATCCCTTTTAGTTAACAAATGGGGCCATGCCAGCACAAAGTATGCATGTTGTCACCAACAATATCCTTGCATCTCCATTGCTCTAGTTCCCGATCCACAGACTTTGGCCCAGTATATCTCTTCAAAGGTATGTCCCTGTCACTAAATAAGGCACAATGTATTACTGGGTGGTCTTGTGGGGTTAACAAGGTTGATTTAACATTGTAATGTAAAACACCACCACATATTTACTATGCAGTTAAGTTAAGATGAGGAATAATTCCATTCAAAACATTTATTGACACTTTGGAGATGCAAGGTCTGCAGAAATAGAAGCAGCATGTAGAGATGGCAGAGAAACAGAATGGAGTTCTTTGTTTTTTTGAAGTTTTGTCAGAATTGGCACATGGAAAAGGAAGCACATGAGCTGATTAACAAGCAGACTCACTTCTTCTGATTAATGATGAGCAGTGATCAAAAAAAGCATTTGTCTTTTGCCCTCCATAGTGAATCAATCAGCGCACATCTAATGCAAACTAAATGTCTGTTTAAAGTATGTCTTAATTTTCAGCATCAGTCTTTGATACAACTGGTACAGTTATGTAATTTTTTCACATCATTATTATATAAGGCCTAATCTCAGCTTTGTGAAGCAAAAATCCAGAAATGATGAATGCTATGGCTTTGGTTCAAATCATCAAACAATGTTATATTAGGTAAGGTGGGATTTAAAGCCCATTTGACATTTTTTAATGAACTTGATCATGTCTCTCATTTGTTCTGTATCAATAGAGGACAGTAAGATTAAACAGTAAAAGCAGAGTTCAAGCCTGCTTGAATTGTGGACTTCCACGATAGAAAAAAGCAATGTCTCCACCCCAGTAAAGGTCAGAACATGCATTGCACTTGTTCATTTTCTCTTTCTTGTGGGCTTTGCTTAACACTTTTTTTTATGAAGATTGAAGGCCCGATGAATACAATTGAGAAACTAATAAACATCCGCTAAGTGTAGTTTAAAATGCATGTTGGCTGCACAAATTGCAATCAAATATTCAGATTTAACCTTTGATCATGAATTAAACACCTTTCTGAAAAATTTGCAGACGCTGAGGGAGAAAAGTGGGGTGTGCAGAGGTTAAACAGCTGGTGTGTGACATATGCAGGTCAGTGTTTACATTGCAGTCAATAACATCAATAACATCCAGTGTTCATAGCAGTGTCAAAACAATTGCAAATACATTGTCTCAAAACAGAATAACAATGACAATTCAAGAATCATCAGAACTTGAACTGTTTGCCCTTTAAAACATCAGAGTGCCAAACAATGGGAATGTCAGCAGAGTGGTGAAGAGAAACTCTGCACATTCGACAACACTTTCACCTTGAAGTGTTAGTGAATGAGAGTGTGGACACATTTTGCTGTTGTAATTTTGACCAACAAACACATTTCCAATAGAATCAGCAGGATTTTTTTTCTTCCTTTTGTTTTGTTAAATTATTCTTGTTTAAACCCAAAGAAAAGGGATAGCAGAAAAGTGTTACCTTCAGCCCCGGGGTCAGGTCGTCGGGGTCAAAGGTGGTCAGAGGTGAAGGTCCAGGACGTGAGCCATAGGACAGGACAAAGGGTGGGACACGTATTGGTGGAGGTCACAAAAAAGCACAAAGATATGGCAGCAGGGAGAGGAAGGAGAAGCAGGAGGCATAACCAAAAGTCAAAAAGGAAAAAGGAAAATGTGACAAAGAAGGGGCAGCAACAGGGGAGAATGATGCAAAAGATTAAAAGCCAAGGAGGAGGATTTTGGGGAAAATGGAGGGATATGGCACAGAGGGAAGGTAAAAAGCAGAGGAGGAAACTGTGAGAGAAAGCAGTAGTTTTGGGGCAAAGAGGGCTGAGTCAGTTCCTCTAAAAAACAGAACCAAAATAAAAAAGGAATGAACCCATACCTTGGTCGTTTAACGTCAGGTGCGCCAGACCTTGAAAGGGAAAAAACAGAAAAAAAGAACAGAAAGAGGAAGAAAAGAAGGTCATAAAAGGCACGGGAAGAAAAAAAGCATTGTCACAACGTTGGACTGCAGTTTGTGACAGACATCCTGGGGCAGACTTGGATGTCAGAGTTCAAATCAAAGGTAAAAAACGAGAAAGAGAGAGAAAGATAGAGAGAAAGAGCGAATAGTAACGGAAAACGAGCAAACACTTCTTGAGTGAGGTGTGTGGGGGGGTGGGGGGGTTAGAAAAAAAAGCATTTTTATTTGGCGCAACCCCCGAAGGCTATTGCTCTCACAAATGCTTTTTTTTCCTTTGGAGTACTTATGGAACACACAGAGAACTGTTTGGCAGAAAAGGCTTGAACCTGGTATCTCATATCCAACTGTACTCAAACCAAACACACACTCACACACACACACACACACACACAAAGAGCTTTGCAAGGTTCACACAGAGGAGGTCAAAGATAAATCTGGAAACATGCTACAGGATCAAACGTTCTCTGCACCCTAATGTGGCAAGATATTATCAGAACACCATTCGGAAGCAGTTATTAAGCTGGCTGTAGGCTACCAAGCAAACGTCTAGCCAAACACGCATTTCAATAGATTCAACAGAGACAATGTTGGTGCTAGTAGGTAATATAAATCTTACATTATGCAACTTTCAAAAAGCCATAGTCACAGAGATCAGTTCGAGATACTGTATTATTATTCAATGCCATAAACACACACACAGAAAACTGTTGAGAATACAATCCCAGAAAGAGTACTCCCCCACATAAAGCCAACAACGTGCTTCCAGCTGTCTTTAAAATAAGCAACAACCTAAACAGTGTCCACCTGTCAAAGGTTGTTGCCTAAACTAAATGAAGTTACAAACACGGAAAAGTAGTTTTACAATTCATGGTTTTCACAACTGGATGAATATATTGGCTAGTCAACTTCAGACTTTTCCAGACATAGACTTTACTTCCACAGCAGGATGTAGTCCAACTCCATCATCTTGGACTACAGCTAATGTCAGTAGTTCTTCTTCTACTTCTCTAACCAGAACCTCCAGCAGGCAGTTCATGTGTCACTACACTAACCTTACTGAGGCTGCAGAGAAGACCAAGAAATATCGCTGCCAGCAAGAATCAAAGATGATGGAGTTGGTGTTTATGAACAGGACAAGAGTGTCATTCAGGAAGCAGTTGCTTGCATTTTTTAGTTATTGAGTCGAACCTCGCAGGCGAAATAAAGACTATAGAGGAGAAATATAATTGTATATGGACACAGTATAAAGTATATGGATTGTTATTAGTAATTTTACATTGGTGGGCAGATGGTGACCAGTTGAAACATTTTAACATCCCCACTCTCTTTAGCTACTATATAGTTCCTGTTTGGGAAAAGCTATCGTACTGGTGATTATAAGAGAAAAAGCGTGACAAAAAGGGAAAAACAGGAAAAGAGCTGTTGTAAGCTCCCTATCAGCTGACAGTGGTCATCAACTGCACACATACAGCAGCATGTTTTCCAATAGAATTCTTGGAAGTAAACCATGTCAGTCAGATAAATAACACTGAAAAGACTGAAGCGCTATGGCCTCAAGCAGAGTTTATTCCCACATACACTAAACAGCTACAGCAAACTGGATTTAACCCCAGGCTGCACGGAATACAAACAGCACTATGTCTGTTGAACTAGAAGACCCAGAAGGTCGAATCATTTCATCTCAACCTGTCTTTTCTTGATCAATACCACTTCAAGCATAAGACTTTTGGTGTTATCAGCAAACAGCTTAATATAAATAACCATTTAAGATCGAGGGAACACAGAGCAACAGCCTTAAACTGTTAAACATTACTTCTGGTTTTAATCTCAGCATCTGGCAAACAAACAAAAGTTCAAGTCCCAGTTAGCCGCAGTGATCTGATCTATGGATTCTATGACACCCTGGAAGTGTCTGTTAATGCAGATTATATCCAGCATACATTTAAATAGCAATCATTAATTCTCAGTACAATTTTTCACCTAACCTCCCAAATAAATAATGTGCTAAAACACAGATTTCGAACTCTAGCAGTACCAAATAAGAGCAACAACCTTTAAAGCAGAACTAATCTCAGCCGAGACAGCTTGCACGAACAGCAAATGTTGTCTGTGTAACAATTTTAAGCACAAAGAGTGACTAACTGCAGTGCTTGACAGCTAAAGTTTTCTAAACATTTGGTTTCTGCTTTTTCTTGAAGACAAACCAGGCAAAAAAAAGTGTTTATAGTCAAAAGTGGCTAGCTGTTAGTCTATGCACAAACACATCTACACTACCAACCAGCAGGCAGACAAATCAGAAGGCAAAGCCTACAGAAGCTCAAATGACTCTTCACTACAAGCTGTTCCTATTGTCCTCTTTCTTAATAACATCTGTGATTCAGGGGAAGAAGAAATATACAGGCAGAGTGTTTTATTTATCTGGCTTCAGTCCGTTTCCTGCCGGCCCTTTGCAGGGAGTTCAATCATTCTCACTCTGCCTCCTTCTGTTTTTGTTCCCTTGCTCATAATCCATTAAGGAGATAAGGCGAAGGCTCCTGCAATGAAACAGAATGGTGCTGTCGCTGCATACCAAATCATTCAAATACATCCCCCCACCTCCCACCCCGACCTCATCCAGCTTAGCCGAGCAAAAAGCAGTGGTACAATTTTATGGAAAAGGAACACAAAAGAAGCCAAAGAAGAGGTAAAACAGACAGAAAAAGACACAAAAAAAATAAAGTCATGAAAACAAGGTGTCATTGGCATCCTCACAGCCTGTGCAAATGAAAGATTAAGAGACAGGTGTGCAGATAACAAAAGGTAGCCAAAAGATAATCAAAAGGACACAGTGATTCCAAGGTATTGTATTAAAAAGTAAAATAGAGAAATGTAAAAGATTTCTTCCAAATTGCAGGACACAAAAGCCACATACAGCCAGTCGCACTCATCATGTTGAGTTGGCACAAGTCTTGGATGTCAGACTCCCAACATGCCAGATCCCGATTGGAGTTTTAATGACTTTCACTAGCAAGTTGTTGAAAGAGAGGCAGCAGCATGGCAGAAAAAATAAATTACTGATCACTTTAAGATATCCAGAAACAACAGACACAAGAAAAACGCTCCATCCCACATTAATATTGAAGCACAAAACAAATTTACCACAGCCAAAAGCAGCATTGCTCCACACACACTGTGAACATGACAACATCTCAGTCCAAACTACGAGTTTCTATCCTTGAGCATTTGATCACATCCTTATTTTTGGTGAGTACAGATGGGAGTGCCTAACGGAACGAGCACTGTTTGGAGAACGGCTGAGATTGGGTGGTTTTGATTGAATGGCAGATGGAGCAGGGTAATAATTCTGTCATTAGGAGGAGTCACGTTTGCATGTTATCTCAAATGCTCTTGTTCCCCTTTGTTGTTTTGACCTCTTCTCATTCCCCTTCTCCATGCGGAGCCCTGCATGAGCCAGCTGCTGTCACCTCCTGCTCTCTTCTACCTCATCATTTTTTTGCTCTTATCGGGACCAAACTAAAACAGCCCAAATGTAGAACAGAGACCAAGACTGATTTGCTGCAGCAAGACAATTGGTTATGGCTGAAGTTAGGCTAAAAGAGCTATGGTAGCCAGTGGCAGAGGGGCAAGGATGCGGCTGGAGGTGGAACTGGAGGGAGGAAAAGCAGGGTTATACAGGGTTAGCAGAATCTCAGGGCTGCTAAGGGCTGGAACAAGACTAACTGACAGCAGTTGCCGAGTCTGGCACTGTGAGGGAGTGAAGGCCAGAATATAAGCTTGCAGCAGTTAAAGGTGACTGAATGATGCAGAGTCTGATCAGCACTACACTACTCTATACTACAATACACTACACCACACAATTTGGACAGAGATCATGTTAAAAACAAATAAAGACTTTAATGGAACTTTAATGCAATTGAACCATGTGAACAAATAACCCCAAAGAAAGTTGTGAGAAAATGTAAACAGAATGTAATCTCCTAATCAGCTCTGTGACACTTGGGAATGTAAACAATAAAAACAGAAGGCAATGTTTTCCAAATCTCACAAACTTGTAGTTTAGTCACAACAAAAAAATGCGAAAAAATATCAAATGTTGAAATTGAGAGAGTTCACTGTTTCAAGCAATATTTTAGGTGATTTTGAATTTGACAGCAGCAACATGTCTCAAAAAAGTTTGGACTGGGCAAAAAATTGCTGGAAAAGTAAGCTGGAGAACATTGTGCCACTATTAAGGTGAACTAGCAACTAGATAGTAACATGACTAAGTTTAAAAAGAGATTAAAAAAACAGCATCTACAAAGTCTTGACGATTTCAGAATAATTTTCCTGAATGTAAAAATGTGAAAAAGAGGAAATATATGAAAATAATGAAGAAATGGTAGTATTGTCTTTGGCTCAAAGGTCATTTAAAATGGACTGAGGCAAAGTGGAAAATTGTTCAGTTATCAAAAAAGGATTAAATTTGAAATTATTTTCGGAAAACATGGATGCTGTGTCCTTCAGACTCATGAAGAGAGAGGTCACCCGGCTTGTTATCAGCACTCAGTTCTGAATCCTGATGGTATGGTGGTGCATCAGTGGCATATGGAACTGGCAGCTTGCATATGTGCAAGGCAGCAGTGCAGTGGAGCACCGGGAAAGGCCACGCATATTTCAGCAAGACAATTCTAAATTCACACACTGCAGCTATTAAAACAACATGACTTCATAGTAAAAGACTGAAGTGGCCTGCCTGCAGTCCAGACCTTTCTTCAGCAACTGAAAACATTCAAAGCGTCAACAGTCATCGATCATCTCAGGGCACCAGCACTAACACATTAACCACACTTGGAGGGTAGATAGAAAAATTTGAGTCATCCTCATTGTTTTTTTCTACCAATTTCCTTCCCTCACGCTATATCTTGTTCATTAGATGGACATCCATACTCTCATCAGATGGAAGTGTTCACTTTCCAGCCACCTCTGTGGTGTTTTAATGGCATGCTAAACAGCATCCTTCTCTGAGGACTGTCACTCACATATGGCCACCACAGTTTATGTGCTTCCTGGAAGCACACACCATACTGACACAACCCCTTTTCTTTACCTGCTGATCCCAAGGCAGTAGTCAACAGCAGTTAAGTATTCTTTATATTTTCAAGGACACTGCCTGTGATGACGTTAGCGACTTCAGTAAGCATTACCGAAAACCAAACAGACAAAGTGTATAAAAGTATTGAAATATAAAATGAGAACAATAAATTCTTTTATATGCAGCTTATTGCTTAGTGCACCCTTGGCACACAATATAAAAGTGCACACTATCCAAAACATCTGACACGTCCACAAATCAATGGCTTTTACTAGACCTGGGCTAAGATAAAGTTTCACAGTATGATTATTACTTTATATCTCTCATTGCTGAAAAGTGCAGGCATGGCTCTGGAGTACTCAGAAACAAACTAGGGCAATTTGTAAAAACATCTGCTGAAAGATGTCGGAAAATGGTTCTGATTGAACGTGAACAATATTCCTCCCAGTAGTCAGATGTATAATGCAGTATCTTAGAGCAGCTAAAGTAATATTAAACTGTGGCTGATTTAAAGTGCTTTAATAATTAATCATGGATATCTATTCTATGAGAGAAAGATGGAGATAGTAGGAGCTAAGGAGCGAAGAACACCTCTACAGTCCCGCTTTGATTTCTTTCAATGCCCTATTTCAAAAAGGAAGAGACATATGTTAAAGGTATGTTCTTTAACATTAGGTTGCTTTGAGACCACATCAGACAAATTTGGCTTGCTGTGGAAAAAGAGATGGCAAGGCATGCTGAGAGGGATCCTTGTGTATTTCCCTAATGTTTGCAATGACCCTCAATCAAATAGCTACATGAACACCTGAAAAGCTTTGATTCATTCAAATCTGGTCAATAGGTTCAGCTTTTGTTAGTATGTAAATTAAGGTAGTGTACCTTCAAAGGTCAAAGGTCTTTTCTGGACCAGCAACATCACCCAACAATTCTAAACCGATGTTTTCAAGATTTTATTTGCAAAAAGCATATGATGGTGTTTTCATCTAATCTGAGCAACTGTATAAATTTAAGAACTGTTGAGCAGGCTGGGTAGAAATCATGAGCATGGAGTATTTTACATGCCTGAGTTTGATAAGCTGTCAAAGCAGTCAAGCAAACATAATCAAATCATTTCTTTTGGTAAGCCCTCATGATACAATTACTAGCATTCAAAACAAAACATACAAAACAAGTGAAAAACAGAGGGGGAAATAAGGCTCTAACTTGGCCTTGGGATTTGTCGAGGTAATTTATTACATACTGTAGACTTCACACCTCAGTAGCACTTTTGACATTGACTCCGGGGTGGCCAAACCTTTTTTTTGTTTATGTATTAAAGATGAAACTACCTGTTTATATGACCAAATACTGACTGGAAAGAGAAGAAGAGACCCTTGGAGCTCTTGGCTGCCCCTGTTCTTAGAGCAGCTAGATAGTGTAGTGGTAAGACTACACACCTTTGGTGTGGGAGTCACGAGTTTGATTCCCACCTGGTATCCAGTATGGGTTCTAGTGGACCCCCCCATGTTAAAACCAAGCCCTGGAATGTTATATCTGCAGCTTGGACACAAGCAGTTCACTGTATGTATTCTATTATATCTATTGTGCATGCGACAAATAAAGGTTGTTTGTTGTTGTTATCTTTACTGCACTACTATCTGGCTGTGGCTGTGACTCACTTAATGATTATATGATACAGTAGACATGGCATTAAATTGAACTATTTATGCACTTACAGTGCTTTGATGTATAGACAGCTCATAAATTTCATATATTTTAATTTTATCAACAAAAACTCTTTACGGCATTTTACAGTTGTCTTCTGTGTGTCTCTGCATACATCTGATTATTGTAGCAATACTGTTGACCCCAGGCAAAGAACTTAACTAAGCGAGTGAAGGATCAAATCTTTATGGTCAGTTTCCACTTTCCGCAGCAGCAATGCACAAAGTCATTTGGAAGTCTGTCGAATAACTTGATTTACTATAAAAGTTACAATAAGTAATGAACACTGCAAATGCCAAGGTTTGCAGATAAACAATATTCAAACCAACACCACCATGACAGGTAAAGTAAAACAATATGTTTTGATTGTAGTGCTATTGCTTTGGGTTGTGAACAAGCACTGCCAAATTACCAACATTTAAAGGTACCAACTTTTCATAACTAAAAACCTATCAGTGCAATACGTGTATTTTTATTCAGCATGGGCCTACACATATTACAAATACGTTGAGCGTTGTTTATTGTCTTAATAACAGTTTACTCTGGGTGTGGGAAGATAATGAAGGATCACAATGGAAAATACTTCATCTCAAGATATTGTGCTCCCCAAGATCTCCTAATCAGCTCTGTGACACTCGGTAAATCATTTTGACTCCCACTTCTTGTTCATTAAAACACAACTATGTCATGGAATATATCAGAGCATCTTGGAGATCGGTGAGGGGTAACGATCTTACAGTCACTGATCCGTCTTAATTAAACAGTTCATAAATAAATTGGAGCTCCATATGTCAAGCTGGAGAACTTGGACTAATTTCATGTTCTAGCCATCAAAGCTAGCATACAGAAGGGATGTTGGTGATTTCTTCACTTATGCCTAATTATACAGTACAAGGTCAGAGGCGCTTCAGTATTTCAGCAGCTCTTACATGAAACCCCACTGCATTTATTTGAAAGAAGAAGCTGTACCATCGCCAATATGACATCATACAGCAAACATACTATCCTTATCTCCTAGATAAGGTCTCCTGAGGTCAAAACTCAACACTAGCCCCCCATGGATATCTCAAAACTTCTATGTATATATATATATATATATATACCCTTCCTCTTTCACTCTGCAGATGTTCCTTACACGATTTCTCCAGTCCATCCATCCTCTTTTTAAACAGCCAGCGTCATAGAATAACTTATTCATAGAATGAATAAGTGTCCTCTGATTGCCACTTATGGACTCAACACATTAGAGAAGCTGAAAGTGGAGAGTGGACCACAAAATGCATGCTGTCCTGAACATTTCTTTCCTCACAGGATTTTGGAAGCTATAATTACAACATCAGATGTGACAGGGAAACAAGCCGCCAAGAAGTATTGAAAGGAAGGCAGGAAGCCAGTCCTTAAGTGGAAGATTATAGCCGTGGAACCACAGCACCTTTCTTAAAAGCCCAAAACCCAACCCTAACACACACGAAGATTGCCAAAAGCTAATAGCACAACAATTAGAATCCTCTAAAAGTAAAAGGTATCTTCATCATCAGACAAGGATATAAAAGAATAAACAATCATTATCAGTCAGTAATAGAGAGTATAAGTACAATCTATAAAAAAAGTATATGAAGTTGTTTCTCATTGAGATTGTTAATATCAGTCCCGTTTCTACTGCAAAGCAATCCAACATTAGTTACCCACAGTAAAAACAAGACGAAAATCTCCTGGACCTCTGAGCTATAGAAGCTCAAGTCAGAAGCAAAGTGATCTACAGGGACGTTAGCGCAAAATAACACCTTGCCTTGAGCATTTGTTGATGTTTAATGTTTCATTTTGACAATGTTCTCCCTTCAGGCTCTGTTTAGAAGCTCAGTCCTGTTTCTCTTCACTAACAGCCCTTCACTGTGTTCTGTAGATTTGTGTTAGGGAAAGGGAAAAAAAACAGTTATAATGATTTTGCCTGAATATGTAGCTGCCCGTGAGTTTTTGTCAGAGCGACTTCCTGTCTTGTGTCAGGGGGTGGGTCTCAGCAGGTAACTACAACAACAACCCATAATGGAAAATTAATGTCTTCCAACTGAGACAACACACTAACTTCACTCACTGGGTCGGGTAAACACTATTAGACCACCAAATCTGTAGTGCTCCTGGAAGTTCAGTCATTTGCGCGAGCGTAATTATCGCAAAATTCATGGAAATTTCTGTAACAAATGTATTCATTATTCATGTGCCTATTTTGTAAGGCTGGAATCCTCTTTGTGAGAAACGATAAGCAGCTGATTTAACTGAGATTGGAAAGTCCCAAATGGTCTATCCTCCCTACTCACTACAGGATAATGATGTGTTTCTTTGTCTCACAATGGTAAATGAAAAGGTACTTAAACAGTCTTTTTAGCAAGCTGAATTATACAAAGAGTGTTAAATAGTTTATTCTAATAATTAGTCTAAATCTTAGAATCTCTAGTTCTTAATGCCTTTTAACAGTTTACAATAGATTGTTGTTAAATTATTTTTAAAAATGTGCCTTTACACTGGCTACTGTCCTAAAGTTGAAGATTTAAACACATCCTTAAATACACCTTGAACAAAAACTTTTTGTTAGCTCAATACACAGGAAATATCAAATATTAGAAAGAAGAAATCTGAAAAATACCATAAAACATGTGCAAGAAAGAGAAAAAATTATTATTTTTTCCATATTGTGATTCCAGTGTTATATCATAAAATGCCTAAATTAAGGTAACAACAAATCCAAAGTTGCCTTTTCATTGAGATACAACAGTATCTTGTTTAGTTTCAGCAGCTGAGCAAAAAGCCCTGCTGCTTGCTTTCATGTTGCCAAAGTCTAATTAGGCAAACTGAACAAATAACAGTGAGACAGAAGTCCTCTGCATATTCAAACAAAAGGGCTCCTGAGTTTGAGCAACCAGAAGGAGCTGAAGGGAGGGAGAGAGAAGAGAGTGAGCTGATCACAAGAAAATTAAATGGCACTGAACCTTGTAAACAAATATTTCAACAATGTTAAACACAATGTAGGAGATGTCTGGTGCCGCTGTGGTGTGAAATAGCCTTGCTCTGTTTGGAATGGGGTTTCACGTATGATGGACACAAAACTTAAAACAAATAAATAAATACAAACAAACAAAAACAAAAAGCCTCACATGGATCTGTAATTGGGTATCAGTTAATGTTAATACAAAGGGGTTTAATAGAAAGACTTTCTCATAAATGTGACCAGTGGAGCAAGGTGAGACTTCTTCTATTTATGAATTTAAACAGAATCCATATTTCCACCTGCTTGGAAAGTCCAGTATTGCCCTTATTAATAATTTGTCCTTTACTGATGTGTCCCGCCTTGAGCTGTCAAGTACTGTACTGTATATTTCCCTGAACTATATAGAGGTACTGCAGCTATAATGTTGAGGTGAAAGAAGAAGAAAAAAAGACACCAACAATTACTTTCCCCTTAATAACATAGATTTTATTTTCTTCCAAAGTCTGGTTCTCTTTAAAGTAGTTTATCACTTTTTAGGCTTTGTGTGGGCAAATGCATGAGATGCTGTAGCAAGCTGACCCTTGTTGGCATAGCAACAGACTCGTATCTTGACATGATGATGGCCACGCTTGTGTATTCTCATTCTGCTTCGCACTCCTCTGTTTCCTTTGTGTTCCCAAACCTGCTTCATCTCCTCTTCTTTTGTGAATTTGGCCTTAACACTGTAGCATGCACTTTACCTCTTTCATTACTTTTATCTTTCAGTACCTCCATGTGTATTTTATTACATTACCCAGTCAAATATAAAATGCTCAAGTTAAGGGGGGCTTACACATTTGCAAAAGCTATATAACTAAGAATTTAAATAAAGTTAAATTAAGTGCACAGTAAAATCTGCATGCTATTAACAAAATCGTGCCCGTTAATCGCCTAAATCAAATTGTGCTTGAAATAAGCAAAAAATAATAAATTGCATTTACTATCTACTAAAGCAATTGGGGAAAGAGTTGAATAAAGTAACAAAGGACAGAAAGAAACAGAGTACAATGAAAGTGGACAATTACAGCCAACGCTGTTGATTAAAAAATTTCCATAATGAAAAAAATAAAAGAAACAGAACTGAACACATGACCACATTTTGATCCTTAAAGTAAACAAGAATGTATTAAAATCAAAATTTTAAATTTACATTTTAATTTCTTAAAATTAGCTTAAGTTTTGTTACGGTTTTGCAGACTTTGATCTCTGTCTCAACCAGTTTGATCCATTTCTCAGCTAGAATGAGTCATTAAGGGGTTTCTGGATATACTAAGCATTTGCTGGATGCCAAAACAGCTGATATGAGATAAGATGACCGTGGAGGCCAGTTCATTAGATGTGCCATCCTTCTCTGTCCTTCTTGGCCACACACCCGAAAGGTATCACTTTGAATCACTTGCTTGTTAAAGAACAAATTAGAATCTGAATAACCTCAGTCCAGATAAGATAGTGTGCCACTGCAGAATGATTGGAATAAATGACATATAAATAAATGATAATAAATGAACACAAGCTCAGGATAGATACAATAAGATCACTAGAAAAAATGTACTGCTTTTATTTGGCTAATTTTGTGCTCGTCTCTTTTCAGCTCAGTGAGAGTCATCAGGCTGATTCAAACTGCTCTCATTTACTGTTGCGGCAGCTTCTTCTTTTTTCTCACACATAGACATGTTCCATGTGGAGTTGATAAGAGACAGCTGGAGTGAAATAATTTCTAACTGTGCAAGTATAATAAAAGTTTTTGAACAACTGTTACACAGACCAACTTCCTTCTAGCTTCTACCTTATGTATCTCTGACTACACAAACTATTTGGAAGTAAACCGGTGAGCGAGGAAAAGGAAAGTCCAGATGAAACCATAGGGTCCTTAGATGTAGTCTCACTTTTCACTGAGGCAGAGGAGACACAAAACAACTACAGCAAGACAACTCTTTACACAAGAGGACCAGCTTTACCCCAAGTCAGATTTGCACACTGTTAGACCTCTGCCTTACCAGCACATATTTTAAGTACAAGGGTTTCTACAGATAAAACATGGACGTGCTATGGCTCTTCAGTGTCACACATTGTAGTCAACCTTTAATGGAAGAAGTGGAAAGTAAAACTCTTGGCTCTTTCAAAGGCAGAGCACATAGCCACAGGCACAGATGTGTAGATGACACCTGGTCAACTCAGCGCAGTGGAGAGAAGCATAAAGTTCACCAGAAGACACAAAGGATAATAGTTTTCTGTTTGTGGACTGCACTGTGCAATGGAAGTCTCAATACTGAAGTTTACTGGAAGCCCGCAAACACAGACCAGAACCTACTCTTTGACTCCGACCACCCTCTGCAAACAAACTTGGGGTGATCAGGACCCTTCAATTACAAACAGAACAACATTGTGATCTCTTATGTAGCAACCTAGTGCACTTCAGACCCAGCCACACCTTCAGACAAAAACTGGTTTGTCCCACGGACGAAACTCCCAAACACAAACTAAACAACATAGTGCATGCTGTACAGTGCAGCGAGGAATGGAGCCAATGGAGCCAGTTCATGAACGCACGGCACAACATAATAGAGTCACCACAACAGAGCAAGACTCAGCTGTACATCTCCATCTAAAGGACAAAGGTCACTCTTTCGAGGATGCCAATGTTCACATTTTGGACAGAGAAAACAGAGAAGAGTGAAAGCAGCTATTTCCACTGTGAACGGCCATCTTTTAACAGAAGGGGCAGCTTATGACACCAACTGTCTTCCACCTACAATGCTGTCTTGGGATCCCTTCCCAGGCACCTCAAACCAAGACTTACACCTTGCATCGGGTGATCTGGGTAGGTCATATAATAGGGTGAGGCAAGGTCCTAGAGTGGTTTCACCCAAAACCATTGGTGATAATGGCCCATGCCTTTTTTCACACCTTGGCTCATGTTTTGAGGCACATGATTAATAGACCCTCTTAAGGGACAGCTCTTAAATACCTGGGACTCTCCACCATTTGATTTTAGAACTGAAGAAACCTCTTGGATGACAGATGAAGTCCAGTCGTTTTCTTTTAAAGCTCCTTAGATTGGCTACAGGTTACCAATATCCAATCCACCTTTTAGGGTCAGTATTGGACCAATATCTGGTCCAGAATCTTGTATAATGTCTTAAAAATCCAGCGAGAGTTCAGTTGTTCTTGTCAAAATTTTACACTCTGGAGTTTAGACGCTGGTAGTGGCAGCAAGCCTTGTTCAAGTAGTTGAGTTGTTGCTGTGCACCAACCTTGGTACATCACAGTTAATTGTCTCAAAAATTTTGAGAGGACTAGAAATTTTACCAGTAGACTACTGACTGGACCCAGGTGTAACTGGAATGACCTAATCGAGATGGTTAAAAGTGTGCAAGTTTAATGTGTTTAGTATTATCCCAGTCGGTAAAAACAGCAACGGTAAATCTATATGAACAAATAGGTGTGTCCAATCTGATACTTTATGCTAATTTATCCAAAGCACATTCATGTCAGTTTCACTGATATAAATATATCAGCTAGATATCTAAAATAAAACAGAAGCAGGGTGTTTGGCTGCCAGTCTGTTTGTTACATCACCACCACTTTCCCATGCTGTCAACCTCAATGCTTACATCATTATTCTAGTCCAATCATCTTCTTGTCTGCCTTTTTTTAAGCCAATCTGCCACCACTCTGGATGGTTTTAATTTGTGCTCTCTGTCATTCTCCCTTTCAGACTCTCATTCATACAACCCACTTCCTCCCCACCTCTACCTCACCCAAGTGACTCGGGATCCACTTTAGTCTTAATCTTCATCTTCACCACTACCAGGATCTAGACTCTGGGATGCCCTGTCCTGAATCCTGTCACCACTGGAATTCCATTCCGCCATGATGGGTCATCGGAATGTAATTGCAAAATACATTGATTAATTTCTTTGTCTCAATAAATCATATTCAGCTCTTCCAAATGATATCTGCTCATTTAAATAATGTAAATTACAAGACAAACACAATGAAGCAGTCTATAACCCCAACTACTCCCCACTTTCTTGAAACCTCAGGTACAAGAGATACAACATGTGTGTGTGTGTAAAACGTACCTTTTGCCAATGCCCCTAGGAATCAGTGTAAATATTGTCATCACTGCTCCTGCCAAAACCACAACCAAGACCACCATCATTTTGGCTGGCACTCTAAAAATGTAGGATTGCTTAATCAGATCAGGCTGTTATGCTAGGCTCCACTGATCCCATCTGTCATGAATTCATCCTTGGATCCACCATGCTGTTTCAAGCCCCACAACAGCTCTTTAAGAAAACCACTCAATCTGTTCTCTGAGCTATTTTTTCCTAGGAAAAAATGTGGAAAAGGAAGCACAAAGAAAAGGTTTCCAAACATAAAGCAATATTTTCACTTAGATTTGGAAAATGGGCAGCCTGACCTCGCTGATTTGTGATCCCAACCTCCTGTGTCCTACATCCGCTACCTCCACCTCCATAGATGTCTCTGGCAGTAGATCAGAGGGGCTTGGTGTTGCCTGAGTCACCATTTACTTGGCACTTGTGGGCTGTTATCCTCGTGATGCCAACTGCTCCTAACAGTGTCTCAGTGGCTCAATACCAGTCTATCCTTGATCCACTCATCCCCAGTGGGCCAAAAGAAACTGGATTAGTAGCTCAGAAAGCAAATGAAAGAGAGAGAACCTAAATATTCCTGTATGCAGTGGCACAGGGGTCACTAGTTAACAAGTTGAAGATGGCAGATATGGCAGTACAGAAGGAAAATGTTAGCCCCCTATTATATTCTTAAGATAAAACATATTTGATCCCAGTTTTTTTTTTATCATGTGGCAGATTAAGGGGGAAACTACCAGTTTATTTATTTATTATACAAACATCAAGTTCATTTTTATATAAGGATTTTATCCAACAACCAATTAAATGTGTATGCATGGATGGATTAGTCACTATTGTTGCAGGCCTATATATTTCTGTCAGTCTGACTTATGTTTAATGCAGTTATTTCAATTTAAACATGTATAAAAATGATATTAGTCTTTGCAGTTGCTAGCATCCCATCCCATGCCAGTTCATGAAGAGATTTAGACATCCATCTACTGTCATTTTAATTAACAGTGACATGTTGTGTGTTATTAATTTTAAATAAATAAATAAAAATGTTAAGCGGCAGTCTAATACTGAAAAAATGGTTTGCTGCCTGAAGGCAACAGCATGCCAAGGGTCAAAAGCCTTGTTTAAAAGGAAATCATCGCCATTTCCTAAAAACAAAATTCTAGTTTGCATTCTCCCAAAGCATGCTAGCCAACTAAAACTTTATTTGAAGATAAAAAAAAAAGTCAGCACAGAAAATATGAGTCACTGTGACTGAAACCGAAAGGTAAAACACAGGGCTATATCTAGGTTAAAAAAAACATGACATGGAGTTGTCACAGATCTATTCTTTCACACGGAACTCCTGCGTAGTGTAAAAAACACCAAAGCTGGTCTGGTTAGCACTAAAGATATTGTGAAAATCAGAAAGAACAAGCTTCCCAAGGATTACTTCTAATCCAAGCATTCTCTGCGAATGCTAATGTGCCAGCTTGAGGCACAAAGAACTAGAATTCCCTGCAGGCTACCACTGGTTCCTTTTATTTATTAAAAGTCTTTGTGGCAGTATAAAAAAAGGAACGTACAAGTGCCACAAGCAATAACATTAGCATTTGTTAAATAGTCAGGGCAGTGCACATCGCTGTGGTAGGACAACCTAAAAGCCACTGATGAATACCTGACATTAGGTCACCAGAGGTCATGACTTGTTTGGATCATGCTGTCTCTCAAAAGCTTGACCCAAAGTCACTGATGATCACAACATAAACTCTCACAAAATGCAAAACACATGCTCTCTCTATCAGACAAGGATGACAATCTGACCACAATGTCACAAAACTACTAAATCCAATTATATGCAATTATCCACTGTGGACTAAAGGAAAAGACCTTTATCTGGCCAGAGGTGAAGGGAAAACTGGAAAAGCAAGCAGTTTCCTTAATGAGATGTTCCTCTGGCCATGAACTTCTTTAGAAAACCTGTGTGACCTATGTATGTGTAGAATATTCTCAGTAGTTTAAACATTTCAATATTTTTTCTTTTGCGTTAATTCTTTAAATTCAGCAAAATAAATGCATTCAAAGACAGTTTCAAAAGAAAAAGTACATGTAAATATAATCCAAATATTCTGAAAATAAATGAGATTTTACAATTTATTCCAACAAGGTTGACAAAATGTTTTGTGTTTTCAATAAACTGAGTAAAAATACAATACTGTCGTTAATGTAATGTGTTTATTTAAAGTCAAGTAAAAAAAAATTGATGGGATATATGAATTTTAATATAAACTACAAAGAAAAAAGTGTCTTAGAAATAATCCATATTAGACTCATTGAGATGAATCAATTTCCATATAAGCTCTTATAATTAAAACTAATTGCACAGCTAAAGAAGGCACCTGAAACTGGGATAAAGATTGATACCAGCTGTAGTGGAATGGATCTGCTTTGGGAAAAGAGTCAGGCAGCCAAATCAATAACTGTTTGAGTATTTCATCAGTGTGAGTAACAAAAGCATATAATTAGAGCTGCCTCAAAAATACCAAAATCAATCAAGGAGTGTTTTTTCCCCCCTTTTTTGCTCAGGCTTATCACTGACAATTCAACCCTTTTCTCTGTTGTTTCTAGTTAACAAGGTAGTAGTGGTGCGTTCCCTGCATTCAAATTCCCCCCGGATATGACATCCATGCAAAGACTGTGGTTTGTTTGCATTCGTCTCCTATACTGCGACCGTTCTCCTTACTCTTTCTGCACCTCAAGTATCTCTCAGCACCTCTACGCTTATTGAAAGCACAGAACCTCTGGGGAGGAGGTGAAGAGTGATCAGTGTCATCTCCACTTCATTGCTATGATCAACGTTGCCTCTTGGGGCTCCAACCAACAAATCTGGGTACTCGGCACTTCAGAACAGGCGCCATCTGCCGCTACCATCCCCGAGGCAGGGCGGCAAGCAGCAGTTCAACGTTGCTGCTGTGGTATATGACTGCATGTTTGTGGGCATATCAGCTTGAGTTACTAGGTATGGTTTTACATGTTAATGAGCATCTGTGGCTTACGGGAAGCACACATGTTAAAATGCTTTTATGTTTTCACACAGTTCGCGAGTAGCAGGTTTCTGTATGTGTGTATGTATATTTGCGTTGTACCTTGAGCACATGTGCTACAATTTATACTATAATATGATAGAAACAAACAAGGAGCCCCATGCTGCTCTTACATGCGTGGGTGTTGCAGTTTGAACCAGCATTAAATCCATTTTAGACTGATACTGAAACCAGTATTTAAACAGATCTACTCATACTTAAGCATTTATAACGAGGAGACTAGCATCAGTGTGGCAACCAGAGACCAGCCAATGTCAATGAAGTTCAGCAATGACACGCAAAATAACAGAGACAAACTCATTTCAACCTTGAGGCAAACAACTAAAGTGGCTACCAATAGAAGCAAAAGGTCCTGTTGACTGACAAATGACAGGGTGGAAAATGTACAAGGTGTGCCCTATGCAACCAACCATTTCCCGAGCCGGAAATGTCCTCTAACCACCAACAGTCAGCAACTAAGTAATGGGTGTCAAGGAAACTGCTTTATATGCAGTTGGGGCTGTAGCATCTCAATGTAAAAAAAACATTGAATGAACTTTAATTTAAACTTTGAAAATTTTCAAAGGTATTGCATAACTGTTGGCAACAATGTCAGTAAACACTACAAGATTTACATTTCTATATACAGTAAGTATTACACAAGGTACAAAAAAACTTGCAGAATGATACTGAGACTCACTTTAGATTCTAGACATGGAGGTCTCTGTGTCCTTTTTTTAATAAGGAATGGACAATATGCATGTGTGTTTGGGAATGTGTGCATGTGTGTGGCTTCCTCTTCTTATCTCTTTCTACCAGGCCACTCTGCCGACATACACTCCAAAGAGCCCCTAGTTGTCATTCATGGCAACACACAGCCTGGAAAAATGTCACCATGAGGGGAAGGTGAGAGACAAAGCGAGAGAAATACACGCAGAGAGAAAGCGGCAAGTGGCGAGGGTCTGAAGCCCAACAAACAGCCACGCTACCTTGGTGGGGTTCCATTATCTTTTCTGTTATACCTCATCCTCCCTGCAGCACCCCCCTGCATACACACATATGCATTGCTTTAGGGTTATGTGGTGTGCGAAACAACACTTAGAACATGAAAAAGGATTTCTAAATACAGTGCTATAGCAACCAACAGTGAAAGAATGCTTAGTCTAAGGCTCTTGGTAAAGTTGTAAAGGCAGGAACTCTCCCTCCTTGTAATTACGGGACATTGGATTAAAAAACAAAAACTTTTTGGACATATTGAGAATGCATGAAAACACAATTACCAAATATGAAAGCTCAAAGGTCAAAGAATATTTTACAACAATCAATTGCACACAGTAATAATATCTGAGGAACTGTGAGGTTCATCTGTTGCAACAGTAGGAAATGTACTTTAAACCATAACATTTTTCCTAAATAGAGCAAATTAAAGATGTAGCACACACAAAACCTTGAAAAAAAAGACAAAGAGATAACTGCTTCTGTTCTATAGCGAATATATATTTTTCAACTATGACGATAACCTTCAACATACAGAACCATCCTCTAGCCCAGGGGCTGCTTTTGATATCTACCTGATAGATTATTGATCAGCTACAAACAGTAAAGAGAATGAAAGGTTTTTGGTCTTTCAGTAGTTTTGTGGAGGGATTTAAATTCATAATGGTTACTAATTATGTTTCTTTCTGAAAGAGTAAATATTAAAAAGCATTCTGTACAGTGTACCAGTAGTGGCCATTTTATTAGGTACACCTCTTCAACTCCTTGTTAACACAAATGTGTAATCAGGAAATCACATGACAGCAACTCAATCCATTTAGGTACATGGTCTAGACGACCTGCTGAAGCTCAAACTGAGCATCAGAACTGACAAGAAAGGTGACTTGAGTGACTTTGAGCATGGCATGACTGTTGGTGCCATATGGAATATTTTGGAAACAGCTAGTCTATTTCTGTAGAATCATATCAGACAGTGGTTTGAAAAAAAATCCAGTTAATAGCAGATCTTTGGGTAAAAACACCTTGTTGATGTCAGAGGTCAGATAGCCGGACTGCTTTCAGCTGTTAGGAAGGCAACAGTAAATGAAAATAATCACTTCCAGTCAAGGTCTGCAGATGAGTGTCTTTGAATGGAAAACATGTTGAATATGTTGAAGCAGATGCATTATAGCAGAAGAAGATCACAGTGGATGGCACTCCTTTCAGAACACGAAAACTGCACACAAAAACAATTCACATGGGTTCACCAAAACTGGACAGCAGAAGATTAGGAAAGTGTTGCCTGGTCTGCTGTGACATTTGGATAGCAGGGTCAGAATTTGTTGTAAACAGCATGAAAGTATCCATCCCATCTTATATCAATGGATTAGGGTGGTGGTGGTTGTACAAAGATAGATGTAGCAACTGAACATTGCTTAAATGCCACATTTATTGTTGCTGGCCATATCTATTTGTTCATGAGTCACCGGGTCTCAATCCAATAGAAAATCTTGTGCAGCTGACAGATCTGCAGCAACTGTGATGCTGTTATGTCAATACAGACCAAAATTTTTGAACCAGGTACTGTATTACCAAGATGTGTGTTTGTGTGCTTGTGAATTTTCAAGTATATACTGGGACACAGATACTAACTTTTATGATTAGGCTTAAAACTTAAAACTCCTTTTTGCTAAATCATATAGTTAGGGCTGGATCACATGACCCTGAAGTATTTCTTCTTCAGTCACATTTCTTACTCACTATGTCTTAATAGACCTCTCTGCACTGAATCGATTTGTTATTAATCTCTAGCCCTGTTCCACAGCATGTCTGTCTTCCTTCTCTCTCCCCAACTGGTCACAGCAGATGGCCCCGCCCCTCCCTGAGCCTGGTTCTGCCGGAGGTTTCATCCTGTTAAAGGGAGTTTTTCCTTCCCACTGTCGCCAAAGTGCTTGCTCATAGTGGGTCATATGATTGTTGGGTTTTTCTCTGCATGTATTATTGTAGGGTGTACCTTACAATATAAAGCGCCGTGAGGTGTCTGTTGTTGTGATTTGGCGCTGTAAAAATAAAATAAAATTGAATTGAATACCTCAGACTTAAAAAAAAGTATAAGAAAAAACAGTTATTATTGCATTACTTTCCAAAGCTTTTGAAATTAAGGTTGAAAGTTATGCCATCTTATCCTGTCTAAATCCAGTATTCAATTCAGTAATATACTCTGAATCCTTGCAAACCTCTTTGTGAACCCATTTCTTTTTTAATTTCAACTTTTTAAAGTTACTGTTATTCTACATAACTATTCTACCTAACTAAAACTTCAAAGATTTATCAGTTATGAGTAGCCGTCTGCATTCAGTTTTGTTTTCAGTAACTGAAAAGCATGCTCTGTTCTGCTCCTGATATGGGGTGACTGGCTTGGCCATTTTGAACTTCTGAAAATGGGCCACTATAAAGATTAAAAAAACACAAGAACTGCCTATTGATTGATAGTAAATGACAAAATGACAACCACTGCTGATTGTGTAACCACTTACAATTCGAGAGAAGTGAAATTTAGGCTGTTGCACAGGCACTGGCTCTGAATCGACTGTGTGCCAATCCACAACACAAACAACATAATTTAGTGTGTAGGTGACATCACATGTGACAAGCTATGACGGAACTGATTACAGGGAAGCTTCCAGTACCCTCCATGATGGTACTCCACTAGTGTCCTGTGTCTGTGTGGGTTGCCTCCAGGTGCTCTGTCAGGGTGGTGAGGTTAATTGTTGATGTGAATTTGAGTGTAAATGGTCATTTGTTACTATACGTTAGCCCTGTGATGGGTTGGAAATGTGTGCAGGTCGTACCCTGCCTCTTTCCCTGTGACAACCAGCATAGGCTCCAGCCCCTCCACAACCCTAAATTGAATAAGTGGGAAAAAAATGAATGGAAAATAAATACTTATTTAATTTTAGAAAGTCTCCAGTGCACTGCTATATTTCCATCTTCACATTGAGACCACCAGAGGAACACTCATAGATTATATTTCCTCAAAATGCTGAATTATAAACCTTACATACTGAGTTTTTGATGAGGATCAGTTTTACAGTCTGAGACAGGAAAGTATTCCAATTGGTGGTCAGGACTGCTCAGTGCATCATTAAGCTTTCAGCAATACATGATATTTATGACAAATGCAGGCTGACTAGGAGACTAAATATCTAAAAAAAAAATGCCTCTAATCCCTCCAAAGAGCTATTTTTACCATTGCCCTCAGGATGGAGAGCTCAGAACCAATTTCTCAGATCTAGGACCGCCAGGTTTAGAAGCATATTTTCTTCCCAGTGTGAACTACTCTCTGCTGTTAGTGACTGTGTTGGCACAGTGGTGCAATGATTTGCACTGTTGCGTCAAAGCAAGAAGAACCTGGGTTTGAATCCATTAGCCTTTATGCACTGAATTTGCATGCTCTTCCATGCCTGTGCAGATTCCCTCCAGGTACTCTGGCTTCCTCCCGCAGTCCAAAGACATGTTTGTTAGGTTAATTGATCGTTCTAAATTGGTTCTGAATAAAAGCTTGAATGGTTCCTTAGTCCCACAGGTAACACAGAGACCTGTCCAGGCTGTACCTTGCCGTTGGCCCTACGATGCCTCAATTGAACAAGAGGTTAAGAATATAGCTGGATGTTGGTGACTTTTAAGTAGTGCACGTTCCTACATGTTTACACCACAGATGGATGATACTCATACACTTTCAACAGGCTTACTGCAATATAAAAGCAAGTATCTGCAAAGTTAGCCACAATTCACACTGGTTTCAAACAGTGTTACTTAAAAAAAAAGTTTTTATTTTAGCATGAAAAATGCTATCTGAGACATTGCCACAGTCTGCTGAGCATCACCCTCAGGCTGACGCTTACTCAGCCAACTCAGATTTAAACTTGAATCTAGTATATGTATATGATCAGAGCTGAGAAGAGTCGTTCCAGGGCTTGCCTCTTTATGTTTCTGTGAGACAAATGCAAAAGTAGTATAGCGTACCATATTGATATTTACCACGTATTTATCTACGAGATTCAAGCCAAATAGCATTTGTGTGATTACCATCTTGTGGCAGCTGACAGCTCGTTTTGTGACAACACACAGTGATGTGTGGACGGCATCATAAATAATGAGTGCCATCCATTCTAACTGTCAGGACGAGCAGGCTCTCATAACAGGACGAGAAGGCACAAAGAACACAAACATATGCTCGCACACAGTGGCAGTGATTTATAACCCTTTTACCTTCCACGTGCAGGTATATGGGCAAAGACCAACAGAATAACACTCACAGACACACACACACACACACACACACACACCTACGCACACACACACTTCTAAAGTGCAGAACACATAAATAATAAACAAATATTGAAAACCACACAGAAAAAAACGCACACCTGCGTAAGACTATAGGCTTTATCTTTTTAGCTCATCACACAGCTGTCATTTCATCATTTTTCTTGTCAAGAAGTATTCAGTAAAACCTAAAACATCTTTTCAAGAGTTGCTGCAAAATGCATCAACTCTTCAGACTGATTTAAGTGGTGCTGAATGAGTTGGAGTAAAATAAAGAGTGAAATAATTGGTATGTTTGGTTTTGGAAGAACTAAAAAAGACTGAAATGCACATTTGCACATCCATTATTTGTGAATTTATATTTTGAACACATTTCATTACTTTTATCATAGCTCCTTGAAAGCCCTTCAGCTGCTGGAATAGATTGAAATATCCCATGTTTGTCACTGATTTCACTTGATGGACAGTTCCATTAGAATCCATCATAATCCCTGATGTATGCTAGTATGTCTCTGGATGTGTGACAGTAACCTACCATCTGTTTATCAAGCAGTCGTTAATAAGGAGTTTCACTCATATAGGTAAAGACAGTTTAATGGTAGCACTTTTCTGCAAAATGCACATCACAAAATAACCATCATCCATCGACACACTTCAGCTGATTGTCCTTATCTAACTAGTTGTCTCAAACACTGTCCCACATGTCAGCATGTACGTGCACTCAGCAAATATAACCGCTGCAAGCACATGCTTATAGGATACTATAGTGAGAATTTCACTTAAAATGAATTGCTTTCATGCATATTAAAATTCCACTAACTGCAGCAATTATTGCTTACATTTTTCTAATTGTATTTCTGGGAGTTGATTTAAATGAGCAAAGTCTTTGATTTAAAATTAAATGAACAATTTAACTCTTAAAGGCAAAACAAAAAGAGCTGAGAAACCACCAAGATAATGATTTGAGTCCATGTGATAGGTTTATGAGGAGTTTTCAGGAATATAACAGTATTTCGAAATTCCAAGATGTGAAAAAGAGGCTTTGTTAGAATGATGTTCTAAAGGGTACCATACATCCTTATATACTGTATTTTTGTGTTGTGTGGCAACTGTACAGTTGTCCAAACTATTTGTACCACAAAAAGCCTTTTGCCCTTTGTATAGTAATAATGCATTGGATTTTATATAGCGCTTTTCAAGGCACCCAAAGCGCTTTACAATGACATTATTCATTCACGCTCACATTCACACACTGGTGGAGGCAAGCTACAGTTGTAGCCACAGCTGCCCTGGGGCAGACTGACAGAGGCGAGGCTGCCATATCGCACCATCGGCCCCTCTGGCCAACACCAGTAGGCGGTAGGGTAAAGTGTCTTGCCCAAGGACACAACGACCAGGACAGAGAGGCCGGGGATCGAACCGGCGACCTTCCGGTTACAGGTGCCCTTCCCAACCCCCTGAGCCACGGTCGCCCCTAGTTATCATGTAGCATGTTTTATGCGATTAAAGTAGTGAGTAATGACAGTAAATTTCAAAATAATTAAGTGGCACCAAAATAGCATGAATGACACTCATCTTGGAGACTAGCGATGATATTAGATTCATATTACAGTTAAGCTGCCTTCCTATAGTTCCCTCTCAGCACATAACCGACAACTGCAATAGGGACATGTGTGGGCGTACACGTGCATAGATACACATGTTTATCCGTGTACCTCTTCTCTCGTTGACTGTGGCTGTACATGTGGGAAGCAGCTACAATGATTCATCATCTAAAAAAAAAAAGAGAATATAGAAAGGGGGTAGTTCTGTCTATTTGTATGATTTTTTAACATATTAGGCATTTAGAGAAAGCTAGTTTAACTCCTCTCAACTTTTTCAACCAGATTGTGTGTGTGTTTGGCTGTTCAGCTTGCATTCGTCCACTTACGTCCAGTAATTACAGAAGGCTAAATCATTAATCGCCATATGTGAAGAAGATTCTGATATGGGCTGCTGGTATAGCCATTTTTTCTTCTGCTCAAAGTAAAAATAAACTCCCTGGTATGTGTTTGTGTGTCAAAATGAAATGCAAGAACATTCTAGAACTACTACTTTAGAAATATTTAACCTTGTATAACTATTAAAAGTGTTAAACACTATGATCACTTCAGTATCTAGAACAAATCCGCTTGAGTACCAAACATTACAGTGATCAATATTGACTAGATTTTAATTAACACTATCATTTCACTCGTCTTATTTATTTTAAACTGTGCATCCAAATCACTGGGAGGAAAACTTGTGTGTGGAGAAATTGGATGTGTTTCCTACACTCACTGAAATGGCAGCACAGGTGCTTTTATAATGTTATGATCCCCCAACTACACTTATGATCACTCATATCTCAATTAGGTTAGATTAAACGGATTCTAATTTGTTCATTGTTAGATTATTTTCTTATATTGTGGCTGTTTGTGCTTGCAGGTGCAAAGCACAAGCACTATGCAGTGGAAGCATTTTATCCACCTTTAGAATCAACAGTCTTTGGACTGCAAGAAGAAGCTGAAGTACCCAGAGGAAGCCCACTCCAGGCTTCCTGGAACCCGGGCAAATTAACCTGGAATAGACAGTGTCAAGTCCCCCTTGACCTCACACCAGTGTAGATTAAATTAGACACAGGCATGGCAGGTACAGTTTCAAGATTCCCTGAAACCACATTTTCCATCATTTGACCCACACAGGTGGATCTGAATTTAACTGATTTTGACCTGGAACAGCCTTAGTGTACAGACATTTGTAGCTCCTATACAAGAATTTTAAAATCTTATCATTTATTTATTTATTTATTTTTGTATTTTTGGTCACTTCAGTAACATTTTGGGCCAAAACAACACTATTCAGGATCATTTTCTAACTCCTCATTCATAAAATTGCTCTTAAAGCTCACATCATGGGGCATTAATTTGCAGTTTTGTGTTTTTACAAATACTGAAATCCCAGGCAGACTTAATATCATTGTTTTTGTACCACTTTTATAGTCACTCATCAATGCAAGGACAGGCACAGTCATTACTTTGCATATTTTTATCAGCTCAGAATAAAACCTATAAGCTACATCCTTCTAACTCTGTAAAGCTTACTGTCAATAATCAGCTCTCCTGCACTGACACATTTAGATTACATTACTGTAACATTACTCACTGTTTAAATAAATCATATCTATATAAATTTTTAGCCACATAAACAATGATCAATCATTTTTAGTGCTGTAATTGACGGAACCAAAGCATTAGTGACGTAGATGTGAATTGTGGACAGACGGATGAATGTATGCCTCCCCATGACATAAGCTCATCAGCCCTTCAGCTGGATGAACTAAAAATGTCTGTCACAGTTGGGATCATGTTGTACATGACGTGAATATTTGTGTGAATATGAGCCTGAAATGACTACGACTCTAAAACCGGACTGAATGAATTCTAAAGTGAGGTTTAAATTAAGGCTGCAGACAGCCTGGATTTTGGTATTTCGTGCTGAAACATGTTCACATGTTGAATTCGTTTTTAAAAGTTGCTGATGAACATTTTAAATGTGCAGAATGTAGCTTGAACCTGAAAATACTTAACAATGAAAACCACCTAACTGACTTTAAAGGCTCTGAATAATATCACAGGTCCATAAGTACACTGTGTTTTATCTGCTTGAAACATATTTTTATGCTCAGTTTCAGTCGTCTACATTTTTTTTCTTTCAGGTTATGGCTGAGATTACATTAGATTAGGTTTAAAGATCAAATTCAACCTATTAATGAAAATCTAAGTTGGGTAAATGACAACTGGATGACTGAATAAAACGACTCTTTTCTCCTCTCCTATTTTTTAAATAATAGGAGAGGAGTAACGCTGATATCCCATGGTCCATTAGAATAAAATGGGGTCTCTCCTCTTCATTTACCCATAACTGTGCTGAATACTGGTATCACGACTCACTCAATGAATCTGACTGTATTAAGTCTAATTATTCTCTCTAGACCTGAAAGCTCAAAGTTGCCCATCTTAGAGTTCATCAACTCAGAATGAATGAATGAAATACCAAGGGCCAAATTTACTAACACATCACAAGCACAGTGATAAGATTGCATGTAAGAGCTGGGAACTCAGAGAGTTTTGCAACTGACCCTGTTGCATATGTAGTTCCTTCCTCAAGGTCCAAGATATAGGGAGGAAAATATTTAAATCGAGTGCACAAATTGATTTACTAATGTTTACAAGATGCATTTTACTGCAAACTGATATGTAATGATGAAAAAAAGGTGTGTCTTACTTTTTGATAGTGAAATGAACTGACTGTATGTGTTTTTAGAAAACAGCTCAACATTTATAAATCACCTTTTTTACATGTTTTTCCCCTTTTAGTAAATCTGGCCCGAAGTCTTTAGTATCTAGAAGCCCCAGTGTTAAAATTAATCATCTGTGTATATTTTTATAAGCATCTAAATGAAAGATTTTTTAACATCAAATGACTGACACATTCCTGCTGACAGCGGCCTACCTATTAAGTCCCCAAATTTTATTTAATACAGCGCAACTTTCTCAAATGACATTTTCTCAGACATTAGAAGTTTTAAGTAATTGTTTGTTGATGGGAAAGAAAACTGAAAATTAAATCAGTTACACCAGGGAATCTGGCCAACAGAGAATTATGTAGAGGTAGAAATGATTGGCATTTTGGTCATTTTGCACTGACACTTAATTTTGTATTCATAGTATTACAATTTAATACAGGTCAAAACCATTTAACCCTAGCAAGTTGTGTCCAAGTACTTGGTATGAGACTACACTGAGGGCTACAACTGTGCCATGCATGTATGACTTTATTTATTTATTTTTTTAGTAAATGCCATTATATATGACAGTAAAATCTTAATCTTTCTGTTTTCCATTCAGATATGTCCAGAACATCATGTGTAATATGAATAACATGCCTTTTTTTAGAAGCCCACACTGCATTCTCATGTTCCAACTCTTTTCTTATCTGACTGTCAGATATCCCATCGATGATACAAGGGTAATGCAAACAAAATCAGTGGTCAGACACTTTTAGCCACTGTGTGAACAAAGCATAGTTTTCCCTAATGATGGTTCCTCTCAAGCTACATGCTGTCAGGGCAGGCTTGAAGCAGGCAGGGAAGCGATAAGATAAGAAACTGTTTATACAGCAAAGGCAGAATAAATCCCAAAGTAAGGACCTTACTGTGGCCCTGTGTGTCAGACTGCCAAGATGGTCTGATTTTTGTCAAGGTGTGGGAGTGTTATTACCCTGCTGTGGGTAGCAGCTCACCCCACAAACCAAATACAGCCTCTCTCATCAAGGCTTATCCTCTTCTGTTCCCATCACTTTCATAGCAAGCGTGTTAAGGGGTGTCCTTACCTGTACGTCTGTGGAAAAAACCTCTCCAGCCCTGCTCTATTCTGTATTTCAATGCTTTAAGAGTCTTGGTCAGATAAAAGAGAAAACTGGGTTACATGTCAAGGTTGCAAATGTGTGGGTACATTGAAGAAAATGTCTGGCCTCATTGCAATTGACATGCCATTAATAGATCTAAAAAATGTAGCTACATTCACTCAGGAAGGCTGTTGAATAACCATACGAATATGGATGAGTTTTTGCCTTTGCGTTGCAATCAAAAGGATACAGCACTGCATATGTCAGTTTGAAAATTGGAATCAATCAGACTTGGTGCAGACACTGTGGGTGTCTCTTACTCTTACAGACATGGAAACATTAGAGGAAGCCACTTCAACAATAAATGCTTTAAAGACACAAAAGAGAATACATGAATTCATTTTCTAACAATTTGATTCAAAGACTAAGTGTGGGCTGATCACAGCCGCATAATGAATATTCACATCATTTAAATCAATTGAAATTTTGGGGCTTTTAGTAGGATCTCTTCTCTGTTCTGACCTATAGGTTTGTGCACATATGACATTACTTTTTATGAGCGTAAGAGATTTTTGACATGTAGAGGTTAGGTGAAGGAGCACTGAGCAATAACTGCCATAATCAAGCCACAGACCTAAATCAGCAAGGACTGAAGTGGGTTTGATTTCAAAAGCACTGGCTGATTGAGCACTCATTGCATGTGAGATTTGGTCTGTTCATTGTATTAGTGTCCATTAGCTATTGATTAGCCAGTGGAAAAGAGAAAAAAAAAGAGACATTTGTAAAAATGTTCTAATAGTCCTCAAAGTTTGTTTCAAAGATACTATATCTGAGGAATTTCATTTTCTCCAGAGTATTAAATAGACTCACATGCAGAAGCTGCATTACCAGCAGGGGGAGATAATATATTTATGTCTATTGCAAGTTTTACCATGATACTGGGTTGCGATACTAAACCTGAAATTTCTCCTTGATGCATGCATGTGTGAGTTCATCTGGAAAGTATCCACTGAGCTTCATTTTTTCCACATTTTGTCATGTTACAACCTTATTCCAAAATGGATAAAATTCATTTTCACCTCAAAATCCACACACAGTAAATACATGTTAATTCTTGTAAATTTATGTAAAATAAAAAAATGAAATGTACAAAACAGCCTTTGTTGAAGAACCTATGGAAGCCATTACAGTCTCAAATCTTTTTGATTATGATGGTGCTATCTTAGCAGTCCTACTTTTGGGCATTCTTCTTTGCAGAACCTCTTAAGCTCCATCAATGGTGCACAACCACTTTCAGATCTCTCCAGAGATGTTCAATCAGGTCTCAACCCTGACAAATCTCCCAGTTCCTGCTGTCAAAAAACAACCCCACAGCATGATTCTGCCACCACCATGCTTCAGAGTTGAATGTTTATTTCATCTGACCAGTGATTTTGTTTCTTGTCATCTGAGAATCTTTCATGTGCCTTTTACTGAGGAGTGACTTCTGTCTGGCCACTCTACCAGGTCTGGTGGAGGGCTGCAGACATATTTGTCCTAATGGAAGGTTCTCTTTGAGATAAAAAATGAATTTAATTCAATTTGAGGTAAGGGTGTGACATGAGAAAATATGGAACAAGTGAAGTGCTGTGAATACTTTCCGGATGCACTCTAGGTAAAATGCTCTTAAAGTGAATAGAATAAAAAACGGCATGAATGTGACTGAATGGGTCGATGTGGCATCTGTAGTGTAAAAAGTGCTTTGAGTGCTCAGTAAGAGTAGAAAAATACTATTTAAATACCAGTCCATTTAGCAATGCCTTAAAATTGCAGTTATTTTCTCCCTTTCATGTTATGATCATATGGACCAGTGGCCAATGGCCTTTACAGTAGGACCACCAGAGACGAGACAGACACATAAACAAAAATCATTTTCCTCCAATATTTAAGAATTTAACAAGACAAGTTCGATCAGACTAAAACATAGAGTTTGTGCTGCCTGTTTGTACTCTAGATGGACAGCTTTACCTTTCTGTGCTAATTTCTGGCTGAAGATTTGTGAAACATCATTACTTTAAAAGTTAAATAAATACAGGTATCTGCTGTATTGCCAACAATTATTTACAACTAGCTGACAATGACAAGTTTTGCCTTAGCAAAAGTAGCAACAATATACTATACAATACTATGATATACTGATATACTATACTAACACCTCAGTTATACACAAAACTATATTTCTGGAAAATTGTGCAGTCTCAAAAAAAAAACCATACTTCATTTAAAAAAAGTTGATGAACTGAGAAACAAAGACAAAAAAATTATATTGAAATATATTCACAGGGTCACAGGTTGAGCTTATCCCAATTGTCCAGGTCACCAGTTTGTCACCTGTGTAACATTCATACCTATGGCCAGTTTAGAATCTCCAATCAACCCTGTGTATTTGGACTGTGGGAGGCATCAGAGTACCCAGAGAGAACCAACAGAGATACGAGGAGAATAGACAACCTCCACATAGAAAGACACTGGCCAGATTCAAACCCAGGACCTTCTTGCTGTGAAGCAACGATGCTGTCCACCACACAGCGATAAGCAGTGAGTGAAATGGTTAACTGTCAATAACTACAGGCGGAATAAAAATATTAATGAAAATTTAAAAAAAAAACAGCTGGTTAAATAGACATTCAGTAAACTAACCTGCACATGGTCATCTTGCATGTTTTATTAGACCAGACATGGCAAGAGCTGCCATCCCCTGATCATCATCAAGGCTTCACTTTGTAACATACTAATTGAGTTTTTAATACATTTTTCATATTCCATCTTCACTACAGTAAACAATAAACTCGGTTACGATGGTAAAATTACTCAAGCTTCCACAAAAGCAGAGCCAGAAGCAGCTTGCCTCACACGCTGGCCTCACATCAGTTTACTGTTAAAGACCAGAGGTTTATCCACAACACACATGCACAAACCACCAGAAAAAAGCTGCTGGTGTCTCAGTTTGCCCAGTTCCAGTCACTGTTAATGGGAGATGGGAGCTGGACATGCGTATAAAATAGGGGTGGCTGTAGAGCAGGTTATCTGCAGGTTATACTACCCCCAAGTTGCTCTGTGATATATCCATCAAAGTGTGAATGTTAGACAGAAAGTGCTTAATCATAGAAAAACCTGTTTGTTTGGAGTGAATGTATGAAGTTCTCTGAGAGCTCCAGGAGAGTAGAAAAGCGCTATGTAAGAATGAGTCTATTTACCATTTAAAATGGAAACAGCTACAGTTTCCTATGAGTACAAAACAAGCTGAGGTTTCAGCAGCAACAGTTGACTGCAGCCACCAGATGGTAGTAATGTAAAGGACAGGCAAGCCACTGTATGATAATGCTGACAGCACTGTCTTGGGTACACATCAGTTTATGTCTATTTTTAGATTTAACAAGCCAAACACTGCAATACAAATGTCCCGTAATGACCCTGGGTTTCAATCAGTGTAGTGCAAACCTTAAAACCAAATCGAATCAAACCAACGAAAGACAAAGTAACCTCTAGCAGCATGAATAGGCTAGTTTTCATTACTCCCATCAACCAGTTGTTACATACAAATATGTTTATGCTTTGAGGAAAAACTGTACTCAGTCTGCCCATTGATCTGCTGCTCTCTAAATTGAAAAGAAAGGGGAAAAAATAGGCAGCAATAATCCTTTTGTGAGTCTTTTGTTGTCTTTTCTCATGCAATATAAGTATAAGAATGAATTATGAATCAAATAAACCCAATACTTACAATTCTTGTTCAGTCTCTTTTTTATGTTTAAAATGTCCCACATGACTCTCATACATTGTTGAATGATAACAATGAAATAAACCACTGTTCCATGCTGCAAACAACTAAGGTGTATTAAAATATTTTCTCCTGGTAACTAGGTTACTTTAGATAACATAAATTTCCATATTCAACTAAAATACACCACCAGCTATCATGTATTAGTCATTAGAAGAGACTTATGATAATCATGAATCAAGTGAGACTGAAATGCCAGTGAACTTTAAATGCCTATAAGAGCCTCTGAGTTTTGACAAATTTTGAGAAATCTTGAGAAACACTCCCTTAGAAGGAATAAAAGTCCGCTGCAATGCACTGAGACAATAAAACAACAAAAGGACACTCACTGTGAGATGCTGTCACAGCAAAGAACAAGGGATGAAAGATAAAAGTATGTTTAATAAAAATCTTGATAAGTCACTTATGATAATTATTAGTATCTCAATGTTGCCTTCAATGAGTTCAAAAAAACAAAGAAAAAAAGGATATTTTCAAGCTGGCCAGCATCACTTTTGAACAAAGGCCAAGCTAATTTGGCAACCTAAACCCTGAGATGCTTTATTTTCTAATGACGCACATCCAAGCCCAATTTTCTGGATATTTGATGAGCAGAACTACCACACCAAACACCTAAACATTAAAGAAATTAATCAAGATGATACCATTCCCTTTCAGATAAACAAACGTCAGATAAGTAAATTGACATTTATTTTTGAACCAGGGCTATGCTTCCATGATTTAGTGTAATAATACAGCGAAAAAAGAAATGCCTTACAGCCACAGGAATATATTACAAATTAGGTACAGGGCAACCAAATGCATACATAGTTTGCTGCAAGGTATACTAATCAATAAAAATGCTATTTGAAACTTAGTTGGCGTTTGTAGAGCTTTAGTAAATCTTGTATATGGACTCAGCATGTTTTAAGTCTTTTATTAGGGTCAGCCCATGACACATTAAGCAATAAAACAGAAAAATATAAAAACCTCCAGGAGATGAAATCTTGGACCTCCTGCTACACAACAGTGTAGCCACTAAAAGCCTCTCATCAGTGTATTTATTATGTGATATTTTAGTTTAATGTATTATGCATCCTGCAAGTGCACCCCTATTTATTTCTTATTTTGCAAGCTTGGGGCTCCCAAGCAAGAAGCATGTTAAAAGAAATGGAACACAAGAGGTGGGAGAGTGCACACTGCTCCTGGTTGGAGACATATTTATGTTTTTTTCCCTGCATCTATTATTTGCACAGAGTTAAGGTAGCATCATGAAATATTTATTAGTGTTCTGATGTCATTTGCAACAGAAAGAGAAGGTGGAGATGCAGGAAGACAAAAAGGAATAATGGAAGCAAAGAACAAGCAAACAAAAAAAAAATGCAACAAGGTAGAAGATGTCAATCCCGACTTGTGAGTGATAGAGTGATGCCTCTTTTCACTAAAAACACCAGTGGGATTCCCATGCAGAGCTCAGGATGAATAAGCAAGGAGGAAGGAGAGTTCCAATTTTTTGTGTTCTGCCACTTCCCTCTTCGTTCTCATACGCCTTTCATCTCGTTACGGCTTCCCCCCGTCTTTGACGTCAGCTTTTACACTTTTTAATTCACTCGGGGTTTGGGGCTACCATGTTGGCAGGGCAAACACGCAAAAAAGAAATGCAACATGACTTTTTATAGTGTTGTGTGTCACAAACGGATATTGGGTTGTGCAGGAGAAAACAGGATATGATCCGCATATTACTCATATTTACTTACTAAAAGGAACAATCTTGTCTATGTCCATTTATTAGGATAGGGTTCCATGATGACTAGGTCTAAGATTTAACGTCATAATTTAAAAGGAGCATTTTCTTCAATATTGGAGGGGTTTATTTTGCTGTTTTTGTTTGTTCTGCTTTTGGTTATCATAAATCATTCTCCTATAAGTGCATAGTTTTCCAGGATATAAACTCTAACTAGCAGAGCTAGAGGGTCTCAGAAACATTAATTCCAGTGGAAAACCTTGTCCTTCAGCTGGAAGAGTAAAGAACATGAAGGACACCTGGCATGATGATGGATGTCCTAAAGGTATTTAAATCATCAGTCTAAGGTGGGAAATGTTGCATTAATAGCTTTAGAAAGTTGTGATAATAAGTCCTGAAATTATTGCAGTATGGTTTTAAGGAAATATAGTCATGTAGTTGTCCAATAAAAACTGCTCTTCCAGCTGCTTTCTGTCTTATAGCAAACAAACGTTGATATCAAATCTCTTGCCATCCACATTTCTTTAGTTCATCTTGACAATTTTGAATGTAAGGGAACGTTTACTTTTTCAGTGCAACTGATTTACTTTTCAAATTTATATAAATAATAAAAATATTTTAAAAGCTACATCATTTAATTTGTCACATCACTTGCTGTAGATATAGTATTCATAACTTTATTCATGTACTTAATACAGTTTTGATCTCACAGGTTTTTGCATGTTTCTCACCTTAATATTGGAAAATAACAAAGTCTGCAAATAAAAAAAAATGTCATTTATTTTCTCTTTAATAAATACTCCCTAGAAACTACGGTGCCTGGATATCATAGCACCCCCTCATAGAAAGTCTTGCAAAAAATATACAAAAGAGGAACTTTCCTTGTGAGGCTACAGCAGCTCAGGTCATCTAAAAGCAGCTTCAGATTTAATGGGGCAGCTCAGAGCTCTTTGGTCTGTCAGTCACAGTGTGAACCTGCACCGAAGCAAATCGACTCACTGTGCATTTTGTCAACAGCAGCCGTACACAAGCTGATCAGGGTCCAGCGAACAATATGACATACAATATGATGTTACTTATTTACCTCATTGTTTCAGCCGCGATTGAACATCCGTGATAGAAAGAGAACGAGTATGAGCAAAGTACTTCACTCACATGCATAGTTTTCATTTATGGAGTAACAATGTTATGCTGTAAATGAGAACTGCCTCAGTGAAAACTGCTCATCAGTCTGTTTTGTATGAAGAGCATCAACTGAGATAATATACTAACTTGCAGCATAAGTTTCTTTCATCTGAGGAAAGTCACATATATTACACATACTTTGTAAATAATGCACCTTTAACTTTCGGATAGATTACTTGTTCACAAAGTAAGAATTTAGGTATAATCAACCAATTTATTACAGAAAACATAACAAACAGGACATGTGTGGGCGTGTCAAATAATGACAATAATTACAAAGGAACATAAATAACAAGTTATGGCCTTTTAGCTGTCCCCCGTTTCCCATTAAATATTGTTTTGCCTGTAAATATCAGATAAAATGGATAATTTGGGTTCTTTGGAATCGCTTATATCAAACTAATGGTTATTGTGATGGTCTGATACACATAGACAAATACTGAGAGCTGCCCTCTTATTCCTGCTCTGCTAAGAGTCAACAGTTGTCTTTACCTTAAATCACATTTACTGCTGTAAATGTGATTTTGAATATAAAAGCTAAGAGAAAAATACTACCAAGATATGAATTAAGAGGAGCAGTAAGCATTGAAATATTGTCACTATAGTTCTTTCATTGCACATTACAGAGATTACCCCGAGTCAAAAGAAATGGATAGAAAGCAAAGAGCAAGGACAAGAAAATGGCACAGCACTTTTAATTGTAGTACAAAGAGCTGTATGCTGCTCCTTTTAAAATCCGGGATCAATGCTACAGAGAACAAAAATCAGTAAGAATTTGGTGAATTATAGCTTCAGTCGAGAAAAACAGGGACTTGTAGGCATTCCGTCCACACGATTACTTAAGAGGCCATGATGCCATGAAGGGGTCAAACCAACTAAGACGGTAAAAATATTTTTTTTAAATATGAGAGCCTGAGAAATAAATCTCTAACTCTTATTTTGCCTGTCTCTTGGTAGCAAAACAGAGGTTATGTGTCAAAAAAATGTGCCAGCATTTCAGAGGCTCTTTTCCCCCCCCATACGACATAAATAATGTCCATACTGTGTTTTTTATTTCCAATATCTAGTCATTTTTAATGAAGGGTTTGAAGTCACTGCACTTGAATAATATCATTTTAAAGAATTTCAAATGAAATCAAAAAGTTGACATGTTAACTTTGCTGATACTGTTCCCATCCCCGAGCTAAAACTCAGCATGAGGGTTGGAAAAATAAGCTAAATTATGTCCCTGAAATATGATTCTAACAACATGAATCTCATACGCAGGAATTTTGGCATGCTGTTGGAGAACCTTTTGTTTGGTGGTGAAAATTGTGAAATTGCCACCAAACAATAGCAGCCTCGCTGCTGAAAATGAAAACAGGAGGGCGAGTTGTGGGCCTGAAGAAAAAGTGGGAGTATGTCTGCTTGTTATAACTTAGTACTGTAGGACCTGCATCAGTCAGTACTGTCATAGTGTCTACTAAAGAGTGCAGAGTAAGTACCAAAAGACGGATGCCCTTTCTGTCTCTTTACAAAAGGTGTAAACGTGACTAGCACAACCTTAATATTAAGACTTCCCTCCATAAAGGAATTTGTCGACCTCACCAGTGCTCTTAATGGCCAGTTTTGACGCCTCAGTATTTATCAATAGAAAGGTGTGATTTGACGACCATTTGAATAGTTTCCAGATTTTTCCAAAGGTAGCTGCATAGGCGGAGACCACCTTCACCAACTTCTGATGCACACCCAGGCCTGAAATATGACAGACACTGCTCAGTTTATAAAAGGGCTCCACTCCTAACAGGCTTTCAGGTTAAAAAAAAGAAAACTGTCACACTTTATACATACAGGCCATCACTTGAACAAACAGATTTAGTCTAGGCTAAACACCATAAAGCCACTCTGGATAATGCAACACCACTTGGCATAATCACAAACTACACCCATACAGACTGACTCCACAGATAAAGCAGCAAGTTTCTAGCATGGCTTTAAGACAAACTGAACAGTTTAACCTTCATGAAGATAGGAATTACTACAAAACTGTGGGCTGCATATATTTTAGCTAGGTGTACCTAATAACCTTGCAAAAGGGTATATGTTACACTATTACCATGACCCTGTCCTGATATAATATTTAAAAATGAACCTCAGTATCTATATGCTAATCTTTGCATGTTATTAGTAATAGGTAGCAGTCAGACAGTATGAGTCTTCTGCCCCTTAATACAACAGCCCTTTCTGCTGACCTCATTTGTGGATTCACATTCCCTTTAATGTGGTGCTACCCTGCAGGAATGGGGTCTAGCTCATAAAAATCTAACGCTTACAGGGTGACTCTGAAACTGAATGTAATACTGTTCAG
This sequence comes from Oreochromis aureus, assembly GCF_013358895.1. Classification (NCBI taxonomy): domain Eukaryota; kingdom Metazoa; phylum Chordata; class Actinopteri; order Cichliformes; family Cichlidae; genus Oreochromis; species Oreochromis aureus. The sequence goes on from NC_052944.1 coordinate 9,296,069, forward strand.
TGCAGCCATAATGTACACATCTGTCGAGTCCTATATGAGCAGAGTGAATAATAGACATTCAGTTAGTATGCAATATTATTATTATTAGTATTATTATGGTAAAATGACAGCAGACAGGGCTCTTCATTTATTGTGGTTCTGTTGTCCTGGAGATGACAAAGGTTTTTCTGCCAAAGGGGTAATAACATTAGTTGACAGATCGAGAGACAAACGAAACAAAGCAAATAATACGAACGACAGGAAATCAGTCATGCTATTACCTAATCAGAGTTCTCTTTATCAAAAAAAAAAAAAACCTGTTCGGAAATAAAAATCAACCCTTTTCTGTGCTTACATAAACATAGCCATTATCTGGGTAAATAATTATTCACAGTGTGTGTGAACATTGATTACAGCTTCCCCCTGTTGTGTGTAATGGGAGAGAGACATTCACTCATCAAATATGGATGAAATGGATGTTGATGCTTTCCATCACGGCACTTAATCATGGCCTTCGGTAAAAAGCAAGGGCAGGCGGGATGTGATGTGGTGACTGTAGCCGCTTGGCACTCCCTGCTTCTCCTGCCTATGTGAAGGTGAGAAGTGATGACTACCTTCAAGCTTAGCAACTCTAAGGTAGATCTGGACACGGTACACTGGAATACATTGTTCGTGAGAGCGTTGGCATTGGGTTAAGATGGTCCATGGTCGAATTGGCAAATATGAAATGTAAAAATAAGAACAAGGGAAAAAATGTTTTTGCACATGTAATAAGTCTGTTACCATGCCAGTGGAATAAGCTGACCTCACATGACAGCACTCCATGCATTAGTTTGCATACATCACTGTCATCTTGTGTACACGATGCTGGGTGCAATGACACGGGATGCACGGGTCTGCAGTCCCCTTACTTAGCAATATGTTTATTACCCAGCCATAGATTTCCTCTCAACGTTGAGCTGGGGCAGGCTCCAAACAGGCACACACCAATTACTGCACACTTTTAGCATTCAGGCCTCATCAACCCATAGAGAACAGACAAACAAACCACAGACAGGGATGGAAAAAAAGTGGATCACTGGAGTGACTAACCCCTTGATTCGCACTTGATCTTCACTTGTCTTCAAAAGGCAGGATCAGTGTCAGGCTAAGGTCAGAAAGTAAAGGCAAGGGGCCTACTGGGAAAGAGGATCAGTTTTAGCACTAAACCACAAGATAAGATCAAGTTCAGCCAGAGGGCAAACTGGCAAGTAAAAGTGAATACAGGAAACGAGAAGTACTTTTGATCAAGACTAAACATGAAAGGAAAACTCTCCTTTATCTGGCCTGATAAATTTCTGTGGCTAAAGAAAAAGGTGACAGGGTGACACCAATGCCAGGTTTATAAAGTTTTCTCAAGGAAATTATATCCAGAAGCATAAAAATATAAAAGAGTATGAGACCGTACAAATCTAAGTAGTATAAATAAGTATAAATGTGTTTGCTCTTGATTAAAGAACAAGGTTACACTCACGTTTACTTTTGTGAAAAAGTGCACTAGCACTAAGATACTAAAACCCATCCTGGGTAGCTAATTACTATGCAGGAATAACTAATGCTTGTTGAATGCAGTGGTGTTTATTTTAAAAAGCCATTACGTAAGGTAATGAATATGCGTAGACTCAGGGGCCAGCAGCTCAGCAAGCTTGGTGTTTACGCCGCTTTAAAAGGGTGCTGCTTGCATTTGGGCTCATTATAAGCTGATCTATATTCAGGAGAAAAGTGGGTGATAGTAATTCAAGGATTTGTGATGTATAGACTGAATTAGAGAAGCGATTTACAAAGGCTACGCTGCGGAGTCCTGTAGAGAACTTTTCAAATTCATTTTTGATTGAAAGGACTGACCTGCAGCTTACCTGGGAGGAAGCTTTCAGCACAAGTGGACCATATAGCTGCATTTTTGGATTGCATTTGATAAGCTTTTGAATGACATTTTTGTGAGAGTGGGGAAATGTAAGTGTGTGTATCACTATGTATTTGACTGAACTATTCAAAGTTTCTGGGAATACAGAATACATGCTGAACTGTTAGCCTAACGTCTGCCCATCTTAGTCCGCAATCAGAAGCCTGGTAAGAGAAACAAAACCTTTTCCATGAAGATGTTAGTGGTGGGACTGGTGGCACAGAAGTACAAAGTGTTGGTATCCAGTGAAAAGGCAGAATAAAGTAGGGAGGTGGAGTTCTATGGGACTAGAGCTTGGGCTTAGCATGGCTGCCACGTCCATTGCTCTGACAACTAATTTGCCCTAACATTTCAGCAAAAAGGTCAGACAACCCTCTGCCCAAGTTTATGAATAGTGTATAGGGGCCCTGGCTGACAGAAAAGAGAAACAGCGAACAAGACAGGTAGAAGGTCTCTTCATTGACTTAGCTTAGAAAGAAGAGGAAGGCTGCTGTTGTCAGTGTCCAGATGGGAACTGCTCTGTATCCTCTAGATCAGGAGTGAAGTCCTGACCTTATCTTATCCAACTAGGCCACTCGCTCAAGGCACTGAATTTTTCAGCTTGCACTCTCTAGTGCCACCAAATTGTAGAACAGGACCTTTGACAGAGGTAAAGAATTAAATGGTAAAACACACACACACACACACATAAAAGAATTGCATGATTGTAGTGAAATCTCCCTACAAGCAGAAGGAACACCCTCAGGAGGTTTATGGTTATGCCTTTGGTCCTCCAGGATGGAAATAAATGTTCTTTTACGCATTTTCTCTAGTGCTCTATTTTTATATCTTAAGGAACTAAGGCCACAGCACATTTAGAGACTTCCTTAAGCTCGAAGTTGAGTCTCTTACAGAAGAGGAATAGCACTTCCAATTGAAGAGGCAGCAGCTGGACTCAATTTAAACAGCCAGCAGTACAATCCACCTACACTGGTCCTGAGAGTCAGAGATATGGCATGGGCATAAACTCTTGCAACACACACACACCATCAAAGGCTAACACTGGATAAAACTTAGGTGAAAAATACATAATGAGACCCCCTCTCTATGTCGAAGTGAGATTACTGAACAAAGAACAAAGTGTGGAAAAGAAACCTCCATGATTAATTAAGCAAAAATTACATAATATTTAGTGGCACCTAGTTATATTAAGAAGAAGCATGTGAGACTAATACTGTCCAAATATGTGGCACATCTCACAATATCACATAGCTCCAAAGTAACTTTTCTTTACCAGCCACTGAAAGCACAGCGCACACAAAAACACACCCAATTCCCAGGATATTTTCTGTCCAGATGGGCCAGGCCAGCGACACTTGTTCAATTAAAGGCATCAGGGGAGACCTAACCACTTTATTATCTGCAAGCTGGCCCCACATTGATCAGCCTGTCTGGGACCACTCGCAGCCTGTGTGACAGCTTAATCTGGGCCCTGTACTTGCACAAACACTGTCTTTCACTCACACACTCACTGACACACGCACAAACACAAACTAGCAATCTATTACTGAGTAATATGGCTTTCGTTCAAATTCTGTGCAGGTCTGAGCGATGTGTGCACGTCTGTCTCAAGTCACCAAAAGGAAGAGATTCTGGGGAATGGACTGGATCCATTTATATGGGATTGTCAAGCCATGAAAGCAAACACTCGCCTGTCTTTCAGTTTCCTGGTACAACCTTTCTACAGAAATCAAACTGCTGATTTGAAGGCCCAATCTGGAGCCCGAGCTTACTGACCATCTGTGGTACCACGGATTGGTATAACTTGTTTTCTCCATTTTCATTTTCCAGGACTGATGACTCAAACGATCCTGAAAATAAAACTGCTGGACTTGTTTACACAAGAAAGCATGATCTGAATTTTAAATAGGAAAAATACATATACAGATTAACAGTCGGTTAAAAAGAAGAAAACAGGGTTCTTCAGGTTTAACCAGTCTTAAACACACAAAACAATTTCTGGCATAATGTATATGTTAGATTGACCAATTAGACTGAGAGACTGTGGCAAATTGAGGCTTTTGAGACCAATGTTAAGACTACAACAGCGACAATTACAATAGAGGGTGTAGAAGGGGGATGTCTTCCTACCACTGGCAAGACACAGCAGTGACTTTCAAGTGAAATACTGAAGAACATTCCTTGTGTTGGTGTCATGGCTCGAGATATAATTTCTTTACCTTTCAGAATTAATTATGCATACGGTCTGCCAAAAAAATGTCATTGTCATTGCATAGTAACTATTGGTTCCCCCAAGAACACACAGCATGGACTAAAACCTGATGATATTGTTACTGTTAAGAAGAACCAACAAATTCAGGACAACACTAAATTATTAAAATATTGATCTTAATAAAGTATTAACACAAATAAAAGCAGGACCTCCCCTCCTTAAAGCCAGTCATGCACACACAGACCTACATGGCCACATACTATATTAAAAGATTTTGTGTATGACAGTGGCTATAGAGACAAAATGAAACCATGGCCTCACTGAACCAGTCATTAACAGTGAATCCTAGTGAAGTATCTAGGCCATGTCTCTTTCCACTAAAACAGCCTGCTGGTTTGACACTTCAACTCTTCCCCTCAACCCCTTTTCTTCTCAGTCATCTCCATTTTTTTCACATCCCAGCCTATATATTTCCTCCTCTTTGCTCCTTGCCCCTCACCCCCCCTGTAACCTCTGTCCTCCCTTTACACCCTTCATTTCTACTTCTCTTCTTCCAAGTGATCACATGAGAAATCAAGCCGCCCAGGCCTTAGCACTGATGGTCTGTGGCATTAAAATTCCTCCTCTATGGCCCTCGGAGAACTGAAGAGGCGACAGATAAATAAATAAGAGCTGTAGGGAGCGAGGCTTTGTGGCAGCTGCTGAGCAAATTTGTGGCGTTTCTGATAACAACTCATCATACTGGTTAGGCCACACTGACAGCTGAGAGAAAAAAAAGGAAGCCCTGTCTGCAGGGATATTATAAAAGGGACAGATCAACAATTTATTTATCTCTAAGATGTCTGTTTAGTTTATCATAAACTAGTCTGTAACTGTGCAAAGGAGGCCACAAGAAGTAAGACTTTATATAAGAAGTCTGAGTTAAGATAAACCAGTACAGTGAAAGATATGAAATTCTTTGGTTTTTGTTTTCATAAAGTCACTCCTGTTCTGAACCTTTAAAATGCATACTCAAGTTCTTACTGGTTTACAGCGCCACAGAAAAAAAAAAAAAACTGGTGTGATTTTGCAAACCTATTCAATTTGAACTTATGGAAGACATGTATGTATGCTAAACATAGCACGGGCCAGAATGGGATAGTTTAAAAAATGTGTTTAGTTAAATTTTGGCTTTGAATTCAGGATGAACATTTTTTCAGAAGCAATCATGAGGTGCCTAGAGTAGCAGAAATGTCCTATAATTAAAAGCTACATTCAGTGACTCCCTTGTTCACAACGGGTCGCCACAGCAGGTATCTCCGCATGTTTGAACACCACAGGGATTTGTGCCCCCTCCTGGGATTGGACTTGTTAGGCAAATGTGTAAATTGCTATGCTATACAGCAACTACAACTACTGTTGACAAAAAAAGAACAAAAAAACTAAAGAGTAGCTGACAAATTTCAAACACAAATGGAATGAACTTCCTTAGTTGGTTTCTCAGTGTCATGATGGCTGTCATGTCCACTTTAATCCCACTAATAGTGAATTTCAACAGTGAGAATAATATATTTATATATTTATAAGCTTTTGTTTAAAAGCTGTATGAATTAAAACATGAGTACAAGTACTGAAGATGAATAGCCACTTTTATTCTGTTGCCTTGTCTGTGTCGTATAAGTGATGAAATAAAATGTCACTGGGACAACAATGTTGAGAATCAAGAAACAAGACTATACATAAAAAAACACAAAAAAGAAAAGATCAACAATTCATCCCACTTTAATTCTTAACCTAAAAGTCGATCAAAAAGCCATCGAGTGGCCTTTGATTGAGTGCGATGTGTAGCAGATTTAATAAACCAGGTTTTCTGTGAAGACACAGCAGCTATAATGGGCCAAGTATAAGAAGACTTTCTGAAGGTTTGACAGTTATACGCTCATGCTGTTGAAAAAAACTTTCCCTGAGATTCCACTGAACCAGTGAAGCCTTTTCCGTCAATAATTGAAACATATAATCCAGCAATATGAAAAATAACAAGAACTCCACACATGCTTGTATCTTGTCTGTCAGTCAAATACTCACACAGAGTCTCCAGTCAGGCTCTTAAAGCAGTCAATATCTAATCTCTGACACTATTTTCCAGTCTGTCTTACTTAAGTCATCATGACAGTCTTAATTCTTTGCTGCTTGGCACAGTAACATCTTGCACAATCCTTCAAAAGCTCCTTGAGTTTAAACTGGACTGCCAAACATTTTTAGCATTGACTGGCTAACTGAGGGATATTAAAGCCAGCAACAAGACAAACCCCATAGCTGTAATCGAAACATTTACAGCTATGGGTAGTCCTTTACCACTAGTGACTGTCCTTGACCTGTTCTACCAGCTGCTTTAGTCAAGACTAGCATTTTGCAATAAAAGCTCTTTGCTAAAATATTCTTTGTTAGTGTTATACCTTAAAACCATGATAATGCCCAAGGTCAGTTTGAGTCAAGGAAAAAAAGAACAGTACTCTGCAGAGTCCTGAGCCACCCATGTAAACATACATAGTAATATACTTACATTTACAGTTTGCACAGCCCTAATGAGCTGGAAAGTTCGTATGATCACTGGTAATCTTCAACACTGCCTGAATCTCTAAGGCAAGCTGCTGTTCTTTAAATAGCCTTCAAGTAAAGTTCTCCAGGCTACTCCAGAGCTCTCGTTTGGTCTTTGGTTGCCTTTTGTTCAATTCTTTGTCAAGATGGGCCCAAACTATTTCAATAATGTTGAAGGAAATTTGGATTCACCACTCCACAATATCTATTGTGACTGATCTTGTGTAATTTGACCTTCCACTGAGACCATCTCAGACTTCATTGAATCCCTCAGGTTTCCTATTTCTTAGGAACATACCTTTCAGATAGTCTAAGGAGCTTGGAAAGAAAAGCCCCTCTCTTCTTTAAGTTGCTTGAAGACGTTTCACCTCTCATCTGAGAAGCTTCTTCAGTTCCAAGGTCAAATGGTGGAGAGGGGGTCCATGTCCCTCTTGGGGGGGACACTCTCATAGGGCTTAAATCTGGGACTCTCCACCATTTGACCTTAGAACTGAAGAAGCTTCTCAGATGAGAGGTGAAACATCTTCAAGCAACTTAAAGAAGTCCAGATGCTTTTCTTTCCAAGCTCCTTAGACTACAATGACCTGGATGACTGAGAACCTTCACAGACAATTTCAGATACTGGTCATTTACTCTAGATATCTACCCAAAGCTACAATTAAAAATAGGTTCTTTGCTAAGTTGTCTGTTAGACACAACGACACTGGTTCATCCAGTGTTGTGTGTTGACTTATTGTGCCTTTTTTATACAGACAACCAAATAAATTATATATTCTTCTGAAAAAAAAATCAGTTATAAGGATTCGATTGAAAATGAGTGGAAAAAGTAGTCAATGTCCAAAGAAAATTGCTTAAGACCACAAAAAACAAAACAAATAAACAAACAAACAAACAAAAAAACAATGACAAGGAAGTCTGTCTGGAGGCAAAGCATATAAAGGAATGATGGGCAACTTAAGACTTTTGCACTGTACTGCAGAGCCTACAAAGGGAGAAGATAAGAAAAGAAAAACAGAAGATGAGAAAGGGATAAACACAAAAGAGGAAAATTGCTTCATATTCAAGTAGAAGGAGGTTTTCGAAAGCAAAGCCCACTCAAGCATTACTATTTTCTCATTATAAAAGTGAGAGCAGGATGAGGAGAAAATGTCTCTATTCCACATTTCCCTTCATTTATTGGTCACTCTCATTCATTTCACCAGCATATTGATCCTGACTTCACAAGACATTTTCCTCCGCTGTGCCCTCATTCCTCCAACATCTATTTATCGCAGGGCCTATTAAATTAATGTTAAACAACAAAATACAAGGTGGATCCCCCAAACAATACATCTGAACTTTCACACAGCAAATGCATTAGTGTTACAGTAAGGACCTGGTTGCTTTGTTGTTTCCAGTAGGCTGGGATACAAATTTGCCTAAGACCTTAAGTCATGTCCTGGTGTTGGAAAAACACCTGTATAAGTGGGATAATATACAGTATACAAGTACATTATCTCATACACATGCAGAAGTACTGCTAAGTCTGTGCTGGAGGAAATACATTTTCACATAAAAAAGGGGCTGGCACGCCCCTGTGAGAAAGGAGAAAAATGTGGCAGTTACCAATTTTCTCACCATTTTGGTTTAGTAGCCAGATGGAAGTTAAAGTGCTTTTATTTTCATAGCACTCTCTGTCAACTGGGGGAAGGGTGGGAGATGGACTTTTTCACCGGGCTCTGCTAAAATGCAATCTCTCACTGTGTCACCTGCTCAGCACGGACTCGTAGCTTTGCAGTCTGTGGCATTTCATGGCCTAATTGAATTCAGAAAGGGATACAGGTACAACAGGAATGTTCTAACACCTTGGAAATAATAAGTTTTGTGTAGAGAGAATGAAAAAAATATATATGAGGCAGTGACTTTTGACTTCAGCTGTGGAACAATCTGTTTACAAAAGTGACAACAGTGTCAGGTGGAAAATAAGAATGTGTCAGCTTCTGCATATATTCCAGTCTACATACACAAGCAGACACACAGGATAAATGCATGCTTTGAAGTACCTCTACATACAGAAATAACTAGGGTGCTTATGTTTTATTGTATTACCCATCTTAATCTCTTAATGGCTTCCCCAGTGTGCTTAATGCAGATTCCAACCAGTGCAGTTCTGGTGAAGCATTTGACTTTAAATGATTGACTTTTAATTTCTATGACCTCTTATGATGATTACAATCATTAAGAGGTTTCAAAAGAACACAGATGCTATATGATGCTATATAAGTTAAATCCAAATTAAATAAAAAAAGATGGCAGTTAGTTCACATTTTGGGCATTTTGACGATCACCATATGGTCAGGTACTGAATTGATGAGTTACAGAACATCTTGACACCACAGAAAAATCATCATTTGAGCCGTTCTGTAAATGTTTCACATTTCTGTACAAGACTGGGAAGCAAAATAATCTCAAGCAGAGGAGAAAAATCTGGAACATGTAAAATTCTTCTCCTCACCAACACACATGAATACGCATAAACACAGTGCAGCACCAGCGCAGCAGGCCATGCATTGTCCAATCCATTTCTCTCTATCTTGGCAAACAGTACTGCCTAAAGCAATGCATGCTGACACTGAAGCATCTGGAGTTGTTCACAAGGGGATGCCCACTCCACCGCTTTAGACTTTGTTATCACAAAGCGCAAAATAGAAAGAGAGGGGAAAAAGGCAGCTGTGTGTGGGGTGAAATTAATGTGTCTTGAGAACAGGCATGGCTGGACTCTGTCTCCTCCAGGACCTGAGAAGGCTTAATCTTACTGCAACATCTGGCAGAGGCTGGGCAGGCAGAGGGAACATCAAGGCATCCCACTGTCTTAAAGCTTCCAAGCAATTTCTCAACAGCAGACATACACCATTTAGTTGCATTTCATCCTCACTGTCACTGGTCATCTTCCACTCTGACTTTGTGGGTCTGGGTTTGTTTATTTTCTGTCTCTTCTTTTTGATTGATTATGAGGAATAAGCTAGCTAGCATTCTTCCAAAGTCAACAGCTTTGTTTAACCACTGAATGAAGATAAGTATGAAGATATCTGTGTACATCTGCAGATACTGCAATCCTGCTGTTTTGCCGTGTCCCAATTTATATTTCACTAGCTGGGCCCACGTCCTCATTTTAGGTTTGACAGCGTTTTAGTAGGTAAAGGTGAAAGTGCTTGGATATGAATTGAGCTGCGGTTTGGGGAAGGCCTCGAAGGCGACTGGCGACGGTTCCCGGGCCTGGCAGAACCCCATGCACTAAATAGAAGTGAAGAAGTTAAAGAATTGAAAACAAGGAGGGAGGGAGGGTGGGGCACGTAAACGAGAATGAACAGCTTGCAGAACTGGCGGAACCTATATAGATGACAATCGGAAGGAGCGTGTTTGGAGGCGTGGTCCCGCTCCTGAAATTCTGATACATATTTTCCAACTCAAACTGCAGTGTGCACAAGCACTGCAACTGGGGCATGGACAACCACGCAGACAATATAAAGTGAAATTAAGTTGAAACAAATCAAAAGGAAATAGGCAAGAGTTTATTAATGCTATTGTACTGACCTTAATTTAAGTAAAACTCAACTTGGATTGAGTGATAAAAATCACAAGGTTTGGCGTGTGACTTTTTGTGCGTTTCTTAAATAAGGCACTAGCAAAAGTAGTCAGGCAGTTAGCCAGTCATACTTGGCATAACATTACTAACTGGAATTTGAATATAAATTATGTACAAAAAATGCTATTTGTTCCAGAGAATAAAATGAATCTAGGTTAATACCACAATGACATCGGTGCATGTAATATTTGCTTCACTTTGTGTTTTCTCCTGTTGCCCCTGGGATACGCACACGCACACACACACACACACACACACACACACACACACACACACACACACACACACACACACAATTTTAGAGAAGTTTTTCTTCTATTATTTAGTTTTATTTCTCTTGAGCAAACAAGAACAAAATCCATAATCTGGTTTGGATGATCCAAAGTAATCTCCTATAACTACAGGGACAACTTAAATCTGTAATCCTGTATCTCCAGCCAACGTCAAACCATTCATTATGTTGAGGAAAAGTAGTTATTCCTCTTCCCCAGGGGTGAGATTAAGTTGAAGGGCCGCATGACCTGGGGAGAAATGATCATTTTTCATGATCAGATTGTCTAATATCAGCATTGAAAAGAAAGCGCTGTGTCTGAGGTCATATGTAGAGGTCAGCTATAGATTTGATCTGCTGCTGTCCATTTGTAGATGAGCTATTTTGTCTCTCAGCCATGTTCATGTTAAATGGATGACACTTTGTGACACAAAAAATCTGCTCCCTCTACACATTTTCTATAGGACAGAGGTCTAGAGACTGTCTAGACCCCACCATGATCTTAATGTGCTTAATTAGCCTCTCCCTTGTTGCCTTGGCAGTATGTTTTGGGTCACTGTCATGCAAGAAGAACCATCCATGACCCATCTTCAGTGATCTGGTAAAAATAATTTCTCAGTGCAGTGAAGTTGTCCTGTAACCTTAGCAGGAAAACAGCCCCAAACCACAATCTTTCCATGTTGGTACTTAACTGTGGGGATGATGTTCTTTGGGTCATACTCATGCTCATTTCTTTTCCTCCAAACAAGATAGATGAAGCTAATACCAAAGAGTTTCATTTTGGTTTCCACAGCACTTTCTCCCAAGCCTTCTGTGAATCATTTACATGTTCACTGACAAACTGAACACGGGCCTGTACGTGTGTCTCTCATAAGCAGGAGGGATCTTATAGGTGCTGCAATATTTGAATAAATTACAATGTGTTACCAATGATATTCTTGGTGATTGTATTCCCAACTGCCTTCAGATCAGTAACAAGCTCATCCTATGTAGTTCTGGGCTGATCCATCAGGTACCTCATAATCATCTTTATCCCGTAAGCCAAGATTTTGCATAGAGCACCAGACAAAAGGTGACTGGTGCTTATTTTGAATTTCTTCCAAAAGTAGTCACCTTCACACCAAGCTTCTTGTTGATGGTCTTGTAGCCCAGTCCAGTCTTGTGCAGGTCTACAATCTTGTCACTGACGTCGTTTCTTCCCAAAACAGGTTGTAAAGTCACCTTCACACCTTTATAATCATAAGCTTCTATCTAGCTGTTGATGGTCTTGTAGCCAATCTGTAGTCCAGTCTTGTGCAGGTCTACAAAACTCTTGTCACTGACAAACACAGCCTTTAGCTTTATTTCCATTTCTTTTGGATGCAGATACTTGGTCCCGTCCATGGTGGTGAACAGGTTGGAATGGAAGAAACTGATTCTATGGACAGGTGTGCTTTATAATCATAAGTAGTTGAGATCAAATTATATTAAACAACCCAACTTATGTTATCACCTTTTGGTATTATCTAAAACACGTTGATAAATCCACTGAAACATTATTCATAATCTGTGTGCCTCATGGGAACATAGCCAATCTGCTCGGTAGGTCGCCAACCAGTCCCAAAATCCACTTCTGCTGTCTCTCTGCTGGGTTGTGAGTCACTGTCCAGCTCTCCGAATCAAGCGTCTGGCAGACCCACTGCCTCGGCGTTGGCTGGAAACAGTTTTGAAAATGTTGGCTTCCCGGTCAGCTTTCTACAAACTCAAGTTAACCTCAGTATGTCACTTTGGTTCAGCTAACCTCTATGCCGTTACAGACAAACACAGCCTTTAGCTTTATTTCCATTTCTTTATTACTTTCTATAGAAAACCTCTGCACCAGATGATGAGCTAAAATTGCCCTTACATAATGAAACAATATATCATACATGCAGTCCTCTATGGGAGGGCATGCTAGGATCTGAGTACACTGATGGCCTTTTTTTCCAGTAAAACAGGTCAGTGTTGCTGACACATCATCAATCGAGGACCTACAGTGTAAGAGCGAGGGCCACCAACCACCTTTCCTGGGATACTGGCCTCCCACCGGGCTTTGAATGTCTCTTTGTATCATCAATCTCAACCAACCTTTTAACACATGGTCACCAACACTAATTATACCAAGTGCAGTCACAGGGAAGCCCTAAAAATAGCAGAAAAAAATTCTGACTATAGACTATTTTAAATGAATTTATCAAGCAGTCTTGTTACTACACAATACCCCGGGCTCCTTGTTTTTTAAATTAAAGTGAAGGACAAATTGATTAAGATTTTTATAACTTAAAATGTCTCAGTTTAACAACGATCTAAACAAACTATGTATTCTGACCCCAGATATATTTATGAGTGAAAATTAAACTCCAAGGCTTTTTAAATTCTTCAAAACTGAAAGAGTGGCTCATATTAGGGTCACAGTACTACAGAAAACATTCAGAACTCTGCACAAGGATGTTTCCATCACAAATCATTGGAAGCAAACATAATAAAAGGATGCTTAACCAACTGTGCAAAGAAATATCAGACACATACTTGAAATGAGTAGTGAAACTACAGATGCTTACTGGGCCATGTTACATTGCTGTTACATGATTCCAGATTATTTGCTTGTTTTGTGCACTAGGCAGCACTTTAACTTAGAACTACATATCTGTGAGAGTCAGGTTTCACTTGTTTAACTTTTTGACAGTTAACACAAGTTCCCACAGTCCCTTCACAGGAGTCAACCTTCCCTTGAACCAGTCACTTTCTTCAGCATCCTCTCAGCACCCTCTGCATCTCCTCTTTCCCAGCTTCCCTCCATTACATCCCTCTCTCCATCATATAGTGTTTACATCAATGTGATTTTTCTGGTTATGAAGTTTGCAAAAGACAAAAGGATCTGCTTATTCATATGATTGTATAGATAAATACTGGTATACCAGTTACTCCAAATTATTTAAGCACTTGTGACATTTACATATCCAAACTAACAGTGCTGAAAGGGTTAATTTGACATCAACTGTTAACCTGAAATTAATTTGACTGGTTGTTGACCTGACTTGTACAGTGCAGAGAACCCAGAGTCCTGTAAGCTGTCTACTACATACTTAAATAGGTCAGCATATTCATGCTCTCTGCCATCAAAGTTACCAATTACATTTCTCTCATTCATAACCTCAAGGCAAAACTCGATTTCCTCCTCCTTCAAATGTTCTGCTATTACATCAGGTTATTTCTCAGGTGCAGGTAGTAGCATTCAGAAACCTGGGTAAGATGTGGAAAAATCTTTGCATCTTCCTTAAATATCCTAGATAAATATTTAGCTTTGTTACCCAGAGCTTATTTAGGCTTCTGAAATTCCATCACATTGTTACATGTACACAAATACAAACATAAATGACATATTCATATCATATGAAGACATTCAATCAAACCTCGTGTCCCTCAACACATCCTACATGAACCTGTCGATTGATGTAGGATGTGTTGACAGTGCTTCCATAGGAAATGTAGGATTGCCATCATTTACTGCTGTTTGAAACCTTCCTCCTGACATTTACCCATCACCTGGTGACAAGATTCACTCATACATAGACACGTACCCACAGAAAAACAAGAAGCTGGCATTATATAGGAACAAACAGAAAATGTCAGCTTCACGCTGTTCACAAGTGCACACATCAAGTGCATATCATGCAGAACCAGATTTCAAACAGAACCCACTGCGATAGCTAATAACACTGAAGTGGCTCTATGATGTGAGTTTCTATATTTCCAATATGCCACAAGATAAACAACTCGGGTTCAGAATAAAGATTGAGAAATAACTGCAGCATAACTTTTTTCAGCTTAAAAAAAACTTGAAGCTAGAGGGTGTTTGTCATAGTGATTTCCCCTGCTGGATCACGCTCTGTGATAGGTAATCCATCACCTCAAACTCAGTACAGAGGAAATGCAACAAGAATACATGCAAGCACACATACACACACACACACACACACACCTAGATGCCAATATCTGGATGCATATTCAAAAAAAGCCTGTTTATGTCAGTTTCAGTGTCTGATTGAACTGAAAAACAGATCCAGTCACCCAGTGGGTGAACCTCTGGAAGGCAACAATTTGCAGAAAGATCAGCAGACACTGATGTATCCATAATGTCTTCTACATTCAGCACTGGCTTCGCACCTTCATGGCCCAAGGGCTAATGTGGTGCCTTTGGGGCCTAAACCAGCAGGATTTGTTCACCTTTGTAGGGGACAGAAAAGGATGTGAAGACAGCAACCTGTCATCACCTTGTCATGGCATGTGAACTTGAACAATAACTTGTTAATGGGTAGACTGGTTCAAGGTTAGAACAGCTGTCTTGACAATTTCATATACAAGCATGTTCATATTCTCTAGAGATAAACTATAATAAAAAAAAAAAGAAAACAAATGAAGAAAGACAAGATAAAATAATAATAATAGAAAAATAAGGAACAGTTCAGGTGCACATCCATCACGTGTATTTTATACAGAAAAAAATTCATTAGGGCCCCTGGAGGTCACTTATAACCGCAGTCCAAACTGACAATGCCCCTCCACAGAGGGATGGCATAAAGCATTTAGAAGCAACCTGAATCAGCATCCATGAGAACATCAAGACAAGCCATCAGAGGGCCTTAGGAGAGAAAAATCAGTCTTACCTTCAACAGCATATTCTTCAGCTTCAGGGTGAACATGGATTGCACGGAAAAGGGAAAGAGAACAGAAAGAAGTCGATATTATATTTCCAAGCACGTGTTTTTCCATAATTTCATCAAACATGGATAAAACATAAAGACATCCAGTCTTGGAGACTTGACAGCAAAATGTATTACTCTCTTTCCCAGAAAATGTAAGGTTAAGCCTTTAATCTACTGACTTTCTTAGAAAGCTGTGGATGCCCCAATAATTTCATAGCTGCACATTCATTTTTTCAAGAAATGTCCAACAGAAATATTTTCGACCAGTCCACTGTACCTACAGTTCCTCTCATATCGGTGGCTTTCAGAAATGAAAAACAGTAGGTCCTTTTCATTATGCTAATTTATGCTTGCTCATGTCTTTTTTCTTCCTGTGATCCAGAAATTTCACACGTTCCTCCATCATCAAGGATTGTCTAATACTTTAAATGCCCCTCGAGGAGAGAGGAGGCTTTTGTAGGAGCTTAGAGCAGGAAACATAGGTGTACCTCACAGGTAGATCTTACCAGCTTGCATCTTCACATGTTATAAGTAGCTGACATACTTAAGATTAACACTAAGGATTTCCTATTTGGCTGATTTGAGTCATCTGTTCTTTTGGTTCTCCCGTACATATGTGACTGAGGAAAATAAGCAAACACACTGACACAATGAAAAGCAGCCAATGGCTTCTCAGACTGTTCTACTAAACAGCAGCGGAACAGGTCAGTCTGTAAAACAAGAAAATAAAACTGCAATTCTTGAGTTAGAAGAAGAGGAGCTACCCCAAAAGAAAAAAAAAAGCATAGCATAGCATCCCTGTGGAGAGCTTGGCATTTTGATCTGCCGTTGTGGCTTCTGGGCTTGGGCCTTTATGTGACATTGCTGCATTAACTTGTAGCTTGGTTGATAATATTTTAATGTGACTCAACAACATAGTGGTTCAGTGTGTTTTCTGGCACTTTTTTCGTGAGGGTGGCAGAAGCAATGAACAGCTGTTGCAGAAGCAGCATGCAGTATCTTCACAGGGATTTCTATCACAATTTATAAAAACCAAAAAGGTCAAGAATCTGAAAATATGCTTAATTTTGCAACTGCAAAGGACAAATCTATTTTCTGCACTACCCATGAGCATGGAAGCCCAGGTCATTTATACAACTTCTAGTATTAGACTTCAATGACAAGATGAAGATGGGGCATTCAAAGGAAATGGCATTCCTTTGGCTGCCACCTACCATAACAGGTTGCGATACCAACTACTTAACACTAACGCTCATGTACATCTCCCTATGCATCCCTGTTGCTAAATTAACCTGAGTTTAGTTCACTGGATTGAGAAAGAATAGCCACTTTCCATAAACAGACCAACAAAGGATCTGAAAGCTCTTCTTGAATGACAGAGCATCTGCCAAGCTTAAGCACTGGGACCGCGTTTGAAGCAGGGTAGCAGTTGTTTATATAATCACTGGCTGTGACCCTGCTTTTCCTCTCTCTCTCATCTCTGATCATAGCCCATCATCCTGTCTTTCATAAGGTATCCTCACGTGTTCCTGTCTATCTCCTGAGCTGAAGTAAAAGGATTTCTGATGTACAGTAGAGGTCATTTATACCATCATTGGTCATGACTCTGCCTTTACCCTCCACTCATCTCTGAACACAGTCCCTCATCCTACATTGTCATGTCATCCCTGTTTCTCTCTGTCAAAGAGAAAAAGAGTTTCTCTCTGTCAAGCTCAGCTGCTTAAAGTTTTAACTCCCTTCCACCGACACAGTGGGAGAAGGGAAGGAAGGAGAAACTGTATTTTTTTTAGAAACATGAGAAAGATTCGTGTACAGTCTAAGTTCAACACTGGAACTGAATTAACTTGGAATAGCATATATAAATATATACAATCTCAACTGTTTCAAAGTTAAGCCATAGCTTTGTATTCGAGCAATTACAAGGACTGGTTGAAACTTTAGGTTTTTATTACCTTTACTGGGTCCTAACTCTGGTGTTGACAATAGCTTATATGAGTCAAAAAGCTCCAGCACTTCTTCTAATTAACATCAGAAGAAGTGCTAATTAACATCAATATCAAATATTTTCCAACATTTGATATTCTTCTTATGTCTCGTCAAAATTAAGAAGGATCCCTTAAGAGGTAATGCTAAAGGAAATGGTGATTATCCATACCATTTAAAGTTTCATTCTAATGTGGCTGACATTTATTTTGCGTCACGTCGAAACATTTCAAAATTTAGCCTTGGGGAAGAAAAATGCTTTCAGTCAGACACTTGGTGGAATGTACCTCTTTCTTTTGAGCTTGTGTCTTTTATCCCATTTAGAGTTTCCTGTAGTCTTTACCAACCATTACCTTTATCCCCGAGCTGTTTTCCATTAGGGTGTATCCCACATAGCCTCAGGCTTTCAACTCAACTGGGATCCAAGTATTTTGAAAGTGCTTGTAATTCACAAGGATATGTGAGCAATTTTCAGATCAAATCTTTTCTAGGCATATTTTGTCCATGTGCAAAGGCGGAGCTTACAGGATAAGATCTAGGATAAAAATCTAGAATAAAGAGAGCAATTCTTTATACTAACTCTCGTTAAACCCGATACAAAACTAAAAGAAATATCAAATGCTGAAATGTAAACTTGCGTTTAAATTGACAGTCCAATATCTCTAAATTAGTGTACAGTACCTCAAGCAACAAAGAGCTGAAAAAAAGTTTAAATGTATCATAAAGACAGTCGAAAAATGCAAAAGAGAGCGCAAATCAGACGTGGGCTGCAATAAAAATAAATAAATGGCAAAGTTAAATTCAGAGGGAAGCAGTAGAGAAGCTGAATGTCTTCACCAATGAATCCCTGAGGGCTTTGGCGGCAAATGAGAGACTTTTCAGACCTAATCCTTACCAAGCTAACTAAAGAATTTACCGAGGGGAGAAAAGCATGCCTGCAATGAAAAACAGCCTCTTCTCTCTCTATCTTCCTATTTCCCTGCACATGGAGGAAGCTACATAACTGCTGGTTTGATATAAGTATACAAGGTACTGTACATCATAGTTCAAACACAGTTACAGTTACAAACATACAAATTTATCTCCATGTTAAATAATTCAAAATCCAGGTATGCTTAAAAGATTTATATAATTATTTTGATCTGGACGAACAGAAGAACAAACAAAAACAAAACCCCAAAACAAACAAAATAAACACGTTGCATGATTTGTGAATGACTTTCAGCGTTATTCTGGCAGCAAACATTCAGTGAGTTAATAAGAAATATGGCCTTGGAAATCAAACTGTGCATATCCTGAGAAAAAACAGTCTATTGTGACTGCTGACTTTGTTTCAAAACCAATTATCAAAATTTCCAGAACAACATTCTCATTAGAGATAAAGGGCTGAGGCACATCAAGAAGTTATCACAGAGGGAGTTCAAGCTTAACATCTATGGCAACAAGATGTTAAGCTTGTAAATCTTTGTCACACTTGCATGCAGAAAGTCTAATTAAAATTCATACAGACATTGAGTGACGCATGTGCCCACACAAACTTGACACGTGTACAACATAAACTGCACGAACTGTATTACACAGAATTCACAGTAAGGATGCTTTTTGTGTTTGTTCACAGAGCAGCATTCAGTGAGTTATTCTTTGTTAATCTTTATGTTAACACACACACACACACACACACACACACACACACACACACACACACACACACACACGCACTCTCTGTATATAATTCAACTTCAACTCTGTATATAATTGGATAAGTGGAAGAGAATGGCTGGAGGAATAGATGAAATAAAAAGCTGTAACATATATTTATTTAGCTAAACTAAATAAATATATGTTATTAATAAAAAAAATCTAGCATTTCTTTACTACTTTTTTTACTCCCAGACGGGGGAGTCCATCCCAGTTGACACTGGGCCAGAGGCACTGGACATTCT
Source organism: Oreochromis aureus (assembly GCF_013358895.1). Classification (NCBI taxonomy): domain Eukaryota; kingdom Metazoa; phylum Chordata; class Actinopteri; order Cichliformes; family Cichlidae; genus Oreochromis; species Oreochromis aureus. The sequence continues at coordinate 9,315,325 of NC_052944.1, forward strand.
GGCTGCCATTCCACACCGAGATGCAGTTATTCACATTAAAAACCAAAGTTTAAAACTGAGAATCTCTTAGAATACAAAATTTTTGTTTTTATTATCTTTTTTTCCTGATTACAAAACCATCTGTCACCGCAAATTAAAATAACTAAGATGCATAAAAGAAAGCAATTATGAATTATTACAGGGGAGTGGGATCTTGATGTATGAAGGAATAAAATAATCATAGTGATAACAAGAGTACAGTGTTGACTGAATTCTTGTGAACACAGCAAAAGGAAAAATCATCTTTATAATAAGATAATAGTTACTTTGTATGTTTTAATATCAAAATGGGATGTTTTTCCAGTGCAAGTATGAGAAATGTCAAATTACATCTGGCTACTAAAGATATACTCTTGCAAATGTTCCAACCACAAAGTGGTTTGATTAGCTAATGTGTCCATTTATTTCCAGTTCACTCTGTATAAAATGTGTCATAAAACAGCAAGAGGAGAGTGGACTAGTGCTACGATGCAGAATGCTTAACAAAATTATGTGAGGCTGCTTTGCTTTTTAGGTAATAACGGCTAAGAGCTCTTACAATGCTTTGGACAACAGCGCTACTGCACGGTACCACATTTGGTATACCTTGTATTGAACTGTACATAAAATAGGGCAAGCTGATTTTAAATGTCTTTCTGTTTTGCTGTCAGCTTTTTCTTCAAACTCATGAGTAACTCTATTTAAAAGTCCATTATTGTGGCCAGCACTATGCCACACGTAAGTAAAATTTTAAAAGCCAAAAGAGAAAAGCAAAAGTCCTTTTCACCTAAGGCTATCTGACACGAGTTAAGAGAGAGGAAAGAAAATGACAGCATTGGTGAAAAACATAAACAAGAGTACATGGGGAAGATAGGCAGTGTTTTTTTTGTCTTTTTTTTTATCAAAGGAAAGCTCTGTTCTGAACTTTTCCACATTTTCAGAAACTTTCTATCCAAGTGACAAGGTAATCCGCAAGACACAGCCTTGACAGATTTCACACTAAATCTCGACAGCAAAACACAAAGCAGTCACCTTATAAATGTGCAAATATTGTATAAGTGAATCTTCCTTATCCGGATTAAAAAAATGAATAAATACAGAAACTGACTGATGTATCCAACAACACAACATATACAATCTGCATTTAATACAGTGCATGTGTGCGTGTGTGTGTGTGCATGGAAAGATCCAAGTTAACATAACCCACAGAGCCACATCCAATAATAACAGGCCAAACAGAGAAGAAAATACTGCAAATATCGGCTCGAGTGGTCAAAAATCAGTGTGTTTAACAGATGTCATTTTAGCTTATATTTATATCAGTGGTGGCAAGACATTAAAAACTTTAATGGTTTTATTGTCTTTGGTGAAAAAGGAAGGAAAGAGCTAAGGAAAAAGAAATAGTTCATGTAGTTTATAACATTTACATTTACAAATATTGTCACATATTTTTTTATCTTTTCACATATTGTATTATGAACTGTTTACCTCTGTGTATTCTGACTCAGGCCTAGATTGCCAATTCAAGAGTAAAAAGTTCATCTGAATCCAAAAAATGTTCTAAGAAAATTCTTCAGATTGTATAAACTTATGGAATGGTGCCCTATAGATAAGTCATACCCACCCACAGGTCCTCTGTTATAGTATAAGACAGGAAGTGTAACCTGATACACTGCTGAGTCATAAAGCAAAAGCAGATTTCAGAGGGAGGTCAGGAAAAGGTAATAACTTAAAATGAGGAGAGGTGCACTACCTCTCCTGCCAATGTCATTACAGTGCTGAGGGTTAAAGTCAGAGGACAAGTAAAATATCAGAGACTCTAAGTAATGTTTCATAAGGACAGGGTCAGACAGGAATAAAACATACCCTGAAAATGCAAATAAATATCATTACTTGTATACTGCAGCTGAGTTTGTGGTGTGACTCATGTCAGTGTGTAATACTACAGTAATTTTAGCATTTCATATTTTTATGAATTTGTTAGGGAAAAATAATTAGCTATTGTAACTTGGAAAACAAGACAGACCTGATTTCCAGAAGTTCAAATGATACATACATTAAAGTAAACTGTTACAGTAAACTGGAGAGAAAGAGGAGTGAGAGAATATTTGTTGATGTTCAAATATATCAATAAAACAAGCTGCAAGTCTGTAAGGGGAATTGATTTTAGCAGCTTAATATTTGAATATGACTGATGTGAAAACACAACACTAATCTAAGGTTAAAAGAAATACTGAAACAATGCAACTGAACTAAATGAAGACTTTCTGTTTGGACTATCTAGATTTATTGTTTGTTTCTCAGAATGAAAAGTTAGGATGGAGCAAAAAGCTGATTATAGAAGGAAGAACATTCTAAGCAAGTTTTTAAGCATTTATTTAAATAAACCCCCTTTCTCATAGGGGGTCATATGATTGTTGGGTTTTTCTCTGTAGGTATTATTGTAGTGTCTACCTTACAATATAGGCTACTGTTGTTGTGATTTGGTGCTGTATAAATACAATTGAACTGAATAGAAATAATGTGACTGGGAATAAAGACTGGCTCCTGAAGGAAGAAAATTCAACTGTGGTACTATACCTGGAAAACACAATGCACTGTCATCATATGTTAATATGTTTCCTACAATGAAGTAAGGGACGTAGCAGAATCACACTATGGTGTGTTTCTTAGCCACAGGTAGGGGGAGGGTGGGCAGAAGTCAGGGAAGAATGAATTCAGCCAAATTAGCAAAAGACGATGCTGGCTTTGAGTCTATGACTGTTGATGAGTGGCCCAGCCCAAAGCCCAGATTGAACCCTAATGAACATCTGTGCAGAGCCTTGAAGATGGCATTGCACAATTGTTTTCCAGTTTACCTGATGGCACTCAAGACGATCTGTCAAATAAAATTGGATAAACCGCCCAAACCTCAGAACTTGTAAAGACTTACCCAAGAGGACATAAAGTCGTAATTCCTCCCTAAAATGGTTTGACACAGCAATTAAAGTTTGAAAGAGTTACAAGGATAAATGGAAGATCGCTTTGTCTCAAAGTACTTAGATAAAATGGCTTTAAAAAAAACATCTATTTGATTTAAATCTGTATTACAAAGTGTACAAAAAAGGAAGCTGTCAGAATGTTTTATGAAAATATTGCATATCTAGACAACAACAAAAACAACTGAAAAAAAGTGGCGAAAACATACACCAGTGGTGAATCTTCCCTAAAGTGAATGGCCTAAAATTACTCCAAGATCACACTGACGACTCATCCAGGAGGTCACAAAAGAACCCAGAACAACATTACAGGCTTCACATGTCTCGGTTAAGGTCAGTGTTCATGACTCAACAATAAGAAAGAGACTGTGTAAAAATAGCATCCATGGGAGAGAAAACCGCTGCTGACCACAAAGAACACAAAGGCTCTTTGCACATTTTACACATTTGCGATCGTGACGATCTGCAAGACTTTTGAGAAAATATTCTGTGGACTGACGAGACAAAAACTTTTTGTAAAGTTAGAGTCTCATTACATCTGGAATAGAACTAAAACAGCATTTAAGAAAAGGAATCATGCCAACAGTAAAATCTGGTGGTGGTGGTGTGATGGTCTGGGGCTCGACTTAAAGGTAAACAGAACCATGAATTCTGCTATTTACCAGAACATCCTGAAGGAGCATGTCCAGGCTTCCTTTACTGACCTCAAGATGAAGCACATTGGGTTCTGCAGCAGGACAATGATCCAGAACACACAATCAAGTCCACCTCTGAATGGCTTAAGCAAACAAAGGCTAGTCAAAGTCCTGACCTGAATCCAAATGAGACGCTGGCGGTTTGTGTTATCTTTATCTAATATTTAAATTTGTTTCGTGATCCGAAACATTTAAGTGTGACAAACATAAAAACAAAAGGAAATCAGGAAGGGAGCAAACACTTTTTCAATCACTGTTCATGCAGAGTATAAAAAAGAATTTTATTGTCTTATTTCAAAATGTTTTTACAGTAATGGACATCGAGGCTTGCATTAAATTTTAAAATATATGGCTGAATATGAAGTTTTACTTCCAAAACTTCCAATATAATTCCCTTTGGACACATAGCACATGTCCATACAATAGTCAAAGTTGTCTCATACTTTTGTGAGCATGACTGGAGTCACTGCAACAATGGCTGTTGTTATGTTGCCTACTGGCAACCACATAAAACTTCCAAATCCACTCGTTCTAACAGTACATGGTTCCATTTTTAGTGGTGAACTGTCATTCAGTGTTACAATATTTTTACTGGCTACACTATGGCCACACTATGGGCTATGGACACGTTAGCTAATCAAACCACTTTGTGGTAGGAACATTTGCAGGAAATCATTTTACATGCAAAGCAGTCCAGGTCTTCTTTTCTTCTTTTCTTTTATTGTTACAGAGTAAGTGATTCTACATTTCTCAGAATTCCTTCTACCAAGCTCCAAACAGTAGAGCAGGTGGTAAGCTGTGTATATGGAAACAATAACCTTTCAGCATACAAAGTTTTATCCGATGAACTAAAAGTGAGCATGGCACCACGCGATCCAAACACAACATATCCTGTGGCTGCTTGGCATTCTCATCTGATAAGGCTCCTGTCAGTGGGATATTTCTGCCTCTTCTACACCACAGTGACTTTCTCCCTGAATGACTGCTCAACAACGATGTAAAATGGCACCTCTAGTAAGCACTAGCAAGCTATTACACTTTTTTCAAAGGGGACTGAAGCTAAAACCTCACATTCACTGGTGTTGTTTCGGATTTTTTTCTCAGCCTATAAATCTATTTATTTAATTGTATTTCATAGAAATGGTATAATTTAATATACATTTACACATACAGTATATTAAGTAAACCAAAGATTTTGTATAAGTGCATTCATGTATGAATACAGACTATTGTCTCTGAAATGGATGGCTGGATTTTATAGAGATTTCTAAAATGAGTTCTTGTACTTTAATTCTTGTTCTAGGTGACCCAAAAGAGATTTGCGTCCATTGCTCCTTAAATCTCCATGATCACAAACTCATCTAATAACATAGAGAAAGATCATGTTTTTTTTTTTACCTCGCTATCAAATCCTCTGTCAGATTACATCTTCCAAATCACTACAACATGGGTTAGATGATTATGAAAATATAAAAACACACAGGGTTTTGTTCTGTTTGCTGAAGAGCAGTTTCATCAGCATTTGATCTACTCATACAGGACTTTGTACTCCTCCTTTACTTCATACTGTTCTCCTCAGTGTATATTTTTCTACACATTGGTATCAATCAAAAGCCACTTGTTGAACTAATCCAGTCCAGCAAGTTATGTTGACAACTGATGCAGGGAAACATTTGCTATAGTAAAATTCATTGTGAATCTTCATGAAAGTGCTATGAAGCACAGAAGTAGGTACTAGTTAAATATGAGATATTTTCTTCTACATAGTTACTTTATAGCACATCAAATAAAGCCCAAACTTATAAAACTGACAAGCAGCGGCTCAAATTGTTATTAAAGCAGAAAGCGCAACTCCAATATGATTCCAGACTGTCCAAAGAAAAACAAGTGACATTTCAAACTTTTGACTCAGCATCTTAAATCTGTATCCCTATGAAGACGACAGCAGTAATGTTTTATTTATTTGGGGCTCTAAGATCAAGTGTAATGGTATCACTGTTCAAGATTTGGTTTCCACCAGGATTCCCAGAGCCAAAACTATGCACATTTATAATGCTATAAGGTGGTAACACAGTTCACCAGGATGACACTTTCAGTTAGGTTCAATCAGCAGTTGGAGATCCACTTCATTGATGTCACATACTGTTAGCTGGCAGCCACTCAACTTCCCTCTGAGCCCAGCAACTGTGAGCAAAGCTGCATCAACACACATTAAGTGATATGCTTGATGCTCCATTTCTCTACCATCTACCATACCCCTGACTGAGTGAGCTGATGCCCTAATGTTGCTCCTACCACGTTTTTTGTGCCTCTCTGTGTGTGTGTGTGTGTGTGTGTGTGTGTGTGTGTGTGTGTGTGTGTGTGTGTGTGTGTGTGTGTGTGATCTAATGATTTGTTTCTAACTTGCTTCACTCAGTTTTATATAATGCCTTTTGTTAATTACATTAATAGAGAGGAAAAGACAATTCTGGACTAATTGAAACTCTACTATAATTCTCCAAACAAGAACTATACTATAACCCTAATAGTTGGGACTAAAATGTAAATAACAACAGAATGCAATGGTTTGCAAATCTCATAAAACTACATTTTTGTCACAATAGAACATATAACATATATAAACATATAATCAAATGTTTAAAGCTTAAAAATGTACCATTTAAAGAAAATTATTAGGTAATTTGGAATTTGATGGCTGCAGCATATCTCAAAAAAGATGTGACTGAGTTAGGTGATTTCTTTTTCTTAGAATTTTACTTATTTTTACTTTAAACACTGGATATGTTTTCTATGTATGAGATTTTCAAATCTTTGCATCCTGTTTTTGTTTTTACACAGTGTCCCAACTTAAAACTTAGATCAAAACTTAGTAATGTAAGTAAACAGTACTATTTTTTTAAAACTGAATGCACAAATGAACTGATTACAGTATTATTCAGTAATCCGTACCATCTGTAGAATATCACATTCAAGAGCCCTGGACTATGAAGCTGGATTTCATCTTATCTAGAGAACATTAAGTTTAACGCTGGATTTTATGTACTATGAAGGTGGTTCACCTCTTACTGGGTTACACTGCCATGATTACTCCTGCTGTGGACCTAACCTGCGCCAAGCAGGATATGTTCCAGATTGCAGATCAACAGGTATGAAATCTGGGGGCTGATCAACTCTCAGATCACCATTCCTGGCAGATCCCTCAAACCTTTGTGCTGAGAGTAAGAAGCACTAAAGTTTTTTTAAATAGTGTAAACTCTTTCTCTTTACCTGATGAAAATCATTAATAGACACAAATTATTAGACAACTTTATTTCATGATTTATTTTCTTGTTGTTTGTAAACAATTCTATAACCATTATGATCTTGATGAAAATACTTATTTGTACAACCTGTAGACTAAGCTTAGACTTACATTAGGTTTTAAACCTTGGCTCTGCCTTCACTTGCTCCTGATTGGAAAAATATATTTTTTTAAAAACGAATCAAACAAAAATCAAGTTTGCCCACAGATAACACCAAAAACTACAGAAGAAGAGGCAACAGAATGTGAGATAAACTGGGAACAGGCAGGCAGGACTTGACATTTATAAAAATGTAGCATCAGGTGATGTGGCGCTAACTTAAATGTTACTTTAATTTGGATATCTTTCATGTTGCTGTCAGAGGGAATGAGTCACTTCCTGGATTAATGACAGCACTCAGTTTAAAATCATCCTCTAGATGTTTGCATAAGAAATATTTCTATATTAATGTCATCCAGCAATCTTGTTTCAAACCAAACCCAGGCAGTGTTATAATGAAACGTAAAAATGGGAATGAATCATCTGCTGAATGCTCTGAATGAGTTAGCGGTCTACAGTGGAGAATTTTCTTGTATCTCATCCAAAATTGACCACAATCAAAACAGCTATGGTAATTAAGGGCATCAGAAAATCACTCTGGATTTCAGCAACAATGGTGTCTGGGCAACGCTGCCAGCCATAAAAATATATAAAGCAGCCAATTTAAAAGTATTGTGTGTTGACATTTAAAATACAATGAGATAGATGATGATTACAAAACTCTTAATAAAACCCCTGGCAAAAACAAAGCAGACCACGTATTGTTTTTTATGAGGAACTGTGGAATTGAGGGATCACAACAAATTTTTAGTATTTGAATGCCCTGAAAAGGCCATAGCTCATAGCATGTTGGAGCCAACAGCACGTCTTACACAGAAACTATTTTTACCTCCTTCTCAAAACAGCTTTTACGCCAGATCAGATACTCTGTTTTAAAAATACACTTATCCTTACAGGTCGTATCAGAGCTTCAGTTTTGAAATCTGTATTAAAGTGCGACTTTTACCCAAATGTGCTAACTGGCTCTAAGAAACAAATCTTAGAAGCAAACTTGCGCATTTTTCACATTATTACCAACTATTTCAAAGTACGCTAATCTTTACACACTAGTCTGGGTGTGAAACAACAAATCTGATAAACACAATCAAAGCTTATTCATCCTCTGCACCTGTTCGTGTCTAAATTTCCAACCCAACATTAGATTTTGACATTTATCGGTGCACAGTAACTACCAGACTCATATACATGAGGTCACTGCATTATCTGCAATGACTTACATTAAGTATATTTATATTTGTGCTAAATATATGGAGAAACACACCACTTAACCTCTCACAGTTCACAAATAAGAGCAAATATAAAGTCAACAGCAAACAAACTGCTAAACCAAAGAAAAACTGTAAAAGCAATTTCAGAGAGCACATCGTCTGGCAATCCCAATGTTCTAGATTTCATCCAGAAGAAAATTAAAAGAAAATTAAGCATTGAAATTGACAGATATCTTTTTTTTTTTTTAAATTTATTCTGCCACTTCTTGACAGACAGAATTTTCAGTTGGACATTTGTTTTTCTTATACAGTAACTGAATTAGAGTGTAAAATCATGAAAGTAGTAGTCAGGACGTAGCGTGGCACATGAAATTATTTTGTATGATTGCTGCAGGAAGGTCAGGAGAGGAATGGTGCAGAATGGGAGGAGGTGGTCTGACAGTTTATCGATAGCAGCAGCACATTAGTATCGACACCAAGAACTCACAAGGGAGGGCAAATCTTATCTTTGCAAAGCTAGGGAGACAGAGCAGAGGGGAGTGAGTGCAGATAATAGCAAAGTAGAGGAGTGGGAGAAAAGGAGAGGGAGTATGAAGACAGCAATATGACATGCAAAAAGGCTTGGCAGACAGCTTATTATTACACATGTGAAATTAGAAGGATAATAAGACTGTTTTTAAGGGGAGGGGGGGGCTCACTGGGAAGATTACAGAATTTGATGCAAGTCATGAATTAAATTCAATTACATTTTATGGGAAAATTTAACCAACCACCTTTTCATTTATTGAGTATAATGCAATATATTTAAATAACAACAGCAAAAGAAAACACATTACCTGGAAATCTGGAGTTCACTTATCTGTGACGCTCAGGAAAATGTGATTTGATAAAGTTAAAAAAATTTTTTAAAAATTAATGAATACAAACTAAAATCATTATTTTACCACTTACGAATGGTTAAAGGTCCAAACAGAATCTTTTATTTTAAAACACAAAATGAATAGGCATGTCAAAAAGTAAAATAAAATATATATTAAAAAAAACAACATTATTCATGATATCTCTCAGAGAAACTTTTTGTTTTTAATCTTCATGCAATCAAATCACGCCAACAATCACCCCAACCGGTCGCAGCAGATGGCCCCGCCCCTCCCTGAGCCTGGTTCTGCCGGAGGTTTCTTCCTGTTAAAAGGGAGTTTTTCCTTCCCACTGTCACCAAAGTGCTTGCTCATAGGGGGTCATATGATTGTTGGATTTTTCTCTTGCCTCTTTTGCTTCAGCCTCTTTTCTGAAATGTCTTTGTTTAATAACTTGCTTAAGAAGGGGAACAGAATTCTTCAAATGTGTCTTCTAGTGCTGCTTTACATTTTACATGTGTTTAGATTGTCAAGATACTATGAATACTAGAATATGCGGGGAAATGAACAAACAGAGATAATAGTGTTTAAGTATTCATCTCAGCTGTATTACATATCATTATTTGTTGGGAAGACTGCCAGTGAAAATCTGAAGAAAAAAAATGTTTGAAGCAGCCAGGAAGACCACAAAATTCAACACCGAAGGGAGATGAGCACAGCAAGACAAACAAGCTGAGAAAAAAATAACACACAAAAAAGAAAACAAACAAAAAAACATGGAAGGACAATAAAAAGGAGGAACAGTGGAGTGGGGGGATTGGTAGTGGGGGCGGGGGCTGACAAATCTCTTAATCTCTCACTCTCTCTGGCTCTATTTGTTTTGTGCTGGTTCTGGCCTCAAGTTGACTGTCGATCCCCTCGTAAATTGCCTGTGTCGATCCAGCCTTACAAGCTTCCACACGCTCCCCAAGTCCCTGTTAAAATGGTCACGCCAATAAAAACTCATTCACTTGTAATGAATTGAAAGAGAAGCTAAAGACTAAAGGGCCTGATTTAGTGACAATTGTTGATGATCCTCGATTGAGTTAGGATTGAGCTAGCCAGCCTCCCTAGTCTTATAACAGCATGCTCGTATTGTTGTACTTTTCCAAAGGACAAATAATACTGACAATTCCCATTACACATCGTCCATCTCTGTAACAGACCTTTACAACATGTACAGTATAAAGGAAAACACCTCACTCTAAACTCTAAAATAAAAATATACAAGGGCTGGCATGCTCAGAGCAGGATTCTGCCACAGGCCTGCAAATTCCAAAAATAAATAAATAAATAAATGAAACAACTCCTGCCATAACAGAACAAAACAGAAAGGAAATAACGAAACTGAAATGTCACAGAATGTCACATTCTTACCGACTGACTCTTTACAAAAAAACGTGACAGTGTCTACCTCCTTGAAAGTGTGTTTAGATGGAGAGCTAAAGCTCAGTCCTAGCGTTTGTGATTACTAACCAGTGAAGTCACTACAAATCTTTAATGTATCCCAAATGTTAAAAAAAAAGTCAGCATAGGCTAATGTCAGTCAAATCCTTTGGGTTGCATTGTAAGTCAAATGCTGATGCTGTAATCTCCAGTTAAGCTGTTAGAATGCTTGCCTCCCTGCTCTCCATCTCAGCCTTGCTCTTGCACAACTATTATCGTTAAACATGGGACTCTTGCAAAACACCAACCACCTGCCTCTCCCCAGAGCCGATTACAGCTGTGAGGTCAAGAGGAGCTAATGTGACTTTGTCTGGAACTGCCTAGTGTGGCCCCAAGGTGCTGAGCAGCACATCCCTAGATTACAAGGACAAAGGGATTTTAAAACAGAGCAATGCACAGTGCAAGGATTAAATACAAAGTTGGAAGAGGGGGGGGTCAGTTTATTTATTTGAACCTAAGAACACCGGTTCTGTGTTAAGTGGCACAGGCAGAAAAAACATTTAAAAGGCAGCAGTTAAATGATGAATAGTGCTGCATAGTGCTGAGTAAACACCAAAGATATGCCTGAAAATTACCTGAAATACATTGATACAGAAATAGGTAAAGTGGGCAACTAACATTAATGCCACAAAGCAAAAAACAATTAGAAACTTTGCTTTCATAACATGTGTATTTGGACACTTTATTTTACTCTGCAAATCTAAAATATTCTTCTCATACCTTTGGAGAACAAAATAATTAATGACTTTTTGATACAGTCTAAGTATCAAAAAGTAAAAAGTAGCCTTTTCTCTTAATAAATGAAATCACTTGAAAACTGCATTTTTGTATTTATTCTAGTTCCCCTCATCTAATAATAGAATTAGTTTGATGATTTGAGACATGAGACATAAACAAAACAAAACATAAAACAAACCAAAAAATTAGGAAGGAGGTAAAGACTTTTACAGCACCACGTACTACAGTGTGGGGTCACAGTAAATGCATCTTTGAGCTTATGGATAATAAAGCACTCAATGAGAAAGCTGAACTGCGTTACCTGCCAGCAGACTGATGACATTAAATATAATTGGCTTTTACAATATAAGAAAAAAGGGTGGGGGAAACCACAATCCATTCATGTGCACTTCTAAACACTGGAGAGTCCATTAGAAAAATCCCACATTGATTAACTCTAAATAAGCTAACCTTTAAAACGAAAATATCAAAAAAATCTATAAGTTACTGAATGAAAGAACAATACTGAGTAAAATATTTTTTATCGGACAGATATGTGACAAAAACATATAAATAAAAAGTAAATACAAGTAAAAATATAAAAAAATAAAGTACCATCTCCCTAAACACCACAGTCCCTCAAAAACACACACCAAAACACCTCACCTTGAAAACACACACACACACACACACACACACACACACACACACACACACACACACATAAGCCCATTCAGCTATCTTAGTGAGGACCTTCATTGACATAATGGTTTCCCTAGAGGACAGGTGAGTGTGTCCTCACAAGTGACTGTTGGTTCTCACAAGTATAGTAGAATGCAGATTTCGGTCCTCACAAAGATAGCTAGACAGGAACACACACACACACACACACACACACACACACACACACACACAAAACAAAAAGCATGAAAAAAACATACTTTTGTCACAATGATTGCCTCAAGGTCTCAACACCTAGTCAACCATCCTGCTAGGTGCCAGTACATGTTTAAGTCACTGCTGTGCCAAAAATACTGCTGCTTAGTACAAGTATAAATTCACAAAGTAAACACTGCTGAAAAACACAAGGTTTTAGAAGGCAGTACACCTGCCTCGAAGGCGATGACAGTAAATCAATACTGTGTGTGCGTCTGATGCACATTACAACTAGTTATGTGCATGTGTGTTGACCTACATTATCTCTGTGCACGCTACTGCTTGGGTTGAGGTATGTTTCACTGCACACCCCAGTAACCCACGTGGGATCTTACATCTGAAAATGGATCAGGTATTTTAGAGAAGCATGGCCCAGCAAGAGCTTGTTCTTCTGTGAAGATCAAATGTTCGGTAATAAGGCTGTTCTATTGTATGGAGATGATCGGGTCTAGTACAACAAAGCAAAAATGTTGAAAAAAAATACAAATACAAATGAAGTACTGATTGCACCTTTCCATTGGTAAGTCTGAATCCAAGCCCAATTAAATTTTCAGATGCTAACAAAGCTGATAAAAAATGGTGCATCATTGTTCAAAAACCCAGATGCGATATTAAACATGCTAAACATAGTGGAATTAAACTTGATGTGAAAAAGGCATTACCACTGATGAATGCTGTCCAGTTGATCAAGCTGACAATAATGTTGCAGCAATGGTTAGCATGGCATTGGATCATTAGAGGTGTTAGATTTATGTTGATTTAGTCATAAAAATAGCATCTTCAGATCAATTTCACTTTAAAAAAGGTTACATCGAACCAAGTTTCATTTAATTCCCAACCTTTTTAAAAATGTGCACCCAACTCCAGAACTGAATTATGCAACATTAGCATGTATGTGTTTGGGGACTAACATTGAAACACTTGGATTCATGGGCTTGCTGAGACAGTGAAAAGGCAGAGAAGAAAACAGAGGGCATCAGCTTTGACCTAGACGGGGAATAAACAAACAAACAAGCTGCCAGGCTATCAGCACACGCAGTGAACAAACAGGGAGGCTGACAAATCTCTCTCGTATCTGTGGAATCGAGCCAGGTTTCATGCAAGTCATAAAGGTGAGGTATTGGAACGACACATGGGTGGTGTTGCTGTGACTTTGGAGTAAATCCATATGACTTCACCTATAAAACTTTTATTTTTCTTGCTAATTATTGTAAGATTGACCATTATCACCATTATGCCTGTGTCTCAGATATAATACCAATGTGGTTAGTTAAACTGACTGAGGATCGATTGCCATTTTCCAGTCTTAAACATGCATTTGATCACATATTCCTCAATCATAATACACAATTAAATATATATTTACAATTCTTCACGGTGGGCAATAACATTTTAATATTTGGAGATCAAAGCAGAACCAAAAGTTGGCATATCCCCCTGATCAAACACCAAGGAACACCTAAACACAAATATTCCACACATATGCACACAGTCATATAGACAAACTAAGTTTCAACCATAGAAAGCACATTTGAGGGTCTACCTCAATCTCCTCCAAAGGTCACCTGTCAATAATATGCAATTAAGTCTGTGACATGTGTGAGCTCTGCCTTATTATTTTTTGGTTCCACACCACCACTGTTTATTGTAATTTTTATTACCTCAATCTCTGTTATTCTAATTACACAGACATCTTTTTGAGCAAATAAAAGTTAATGAGCTTTTATGAAAATGGCTTGACATGACCTTTTTATTTATTCATTTAAAACTCCAGCCCCCTCCTCCTTTTGTCCCTGCCATAAAGGGTGTGTGTGTGTGTGTGTCTGTTGAGGTGGTGGGGGGGCTGTGTCAAATATCCACCGAAAACACTTTTTTCTAATCAACATCAATGACTCTTTCCTCTACTCCCTGTTTTCCATAGATCATTTAGCCTTGTCATCCATAAATCTGCAAAATGCCCTTTTCAAGCTGCTCATAAACACCCTCATAGATCTCCAAAAATGCCACCACTCTGAGGCAAGAGCTGCTGATGGTAGTGAGCCCACAGTGGTTCAGTTCCCTACAGTCAGGGAATGATGAATGTCGGAATGAATGTGTACATTACAGTCTGCCAGGCAGGGCTGATGGATTTTGGGTCGAGGTGTCCGACTGAAGTAGCAAGGTGCTGATCAAGAGGGCTACATGTAAATATTATTTACAAGTATGGTCCTAAAACCTTGTAAAATGTACACCAGACTGAGAAAATTAGTCTATCATTTTGTTACAAACTACTTTTGCCGCCGACTCTAATGTACATTGTGTATAGTATCAGGGTGATTACAGGCTCTGTACTATATTACATTAATTCAACAATAAATGATTCAATATCTAAATAACATTACAAAGGTCCTGTTCAGTTCATCATGTGCACTGTCATTATGGGCTGAATGAGTAAGATAACATAATGTTTCTCAGTCTGATCTAGCACAATAACTTTCTGTATTATGGATGGGGAGAAAATGAGGCAAATACCAGCTCATTCACACCACACTGAATAACCGAACAGCGTGGCATTTGTACCTTTAATACGTGAAAATAGACAAGGCACAATCACAAAATAACAAAATTGGATTAATAATTACATGGAAATCTACTTTTTTTTAGAGACTAAATAAAAAAAAAACAATGAAATTAAAAGAAAAAAAATAACTCACTAACAAATCCTTCTATTTTCTCATTTTTGGATTGTTCACACACTAAATTACAGCCATCAAAATGATTATGTGGCCTAGCAAATGGCCCTGAGGCCTATTAGCCATTTCTTTCCTAGCAAGAGGTCTATTATCTTACTGCCTTTAATGTCAGAAAAATAAGAGGATAAGGTGGGCAATGGCTGTGGCTTTGGGCCACTGTTTTCAACTCTCAAAGAGCTGAAAATCCAATATTGCACGGAAGATAGATGTTGAGGAGAAAAGACAGATCTTAACTCGAAAGCCATTACAAAGTCTATTGTTTTTCAGTGCTGATGTAAATTACCTCAAGCAGCTTCAAGCGCCATTTTGCATTCCATAACTCATTTTTGTTGCAAAGGGAATCAAGCAATGATAACTTTATGTGCACAACACTCCTCTGAAACATATTCATGTTTTCATAATCAAGACAAAGCACAGATGCATAAACATTTTACAGTAGTAATGGGAATAACATTATGCCTTTTACTGCTTTGTCTTGGGAGGAAACACGGACTTGTCCACGGCCTTTGTGTTAGTGAAGAGCGCGTGAAACGAGAACGGGGTTTGAAAAAAAATGTCTAGACTGTGGCTCCCCTTTCAATTTGATTTACTCAGCTTTCCAGTGATAAGTAAATCAAAGGTATCACATGTCATCACCAGTCAGTGTGTACCCATCTACCTATCTTTTTACTCACTTCAAAACAAATTCTGCGTTTCTACCTTTTCTCCTGCAACAGGACTTATAGTTTGAGCCACCAAAGTGCAGTTATTTAATGTTGGAAGAGAGAATATAGAACATTTGACCTTTCCCAGTGAAGCATAATAATGGAATAAATGCTTGAGACAATTTCCAAAATCCTTTGTGTACACGTAGCCTCTGACAGGATTTATACAGTGATTCACAGCCACATCACAGGACACAGTCTGACCACGGAAACTACAAACTGAGTCAACTTGTTACAACAAACAATCATAAATGCAACTGCAATATTAAGTATTAATCTCTCTTATACATGTAACGTGCTACATCAGATTTACCAGAGGACACCACATTGTAGAAAGGACCTATTTTTTAAAATATGTTTAATAAATGACTTTTGGCCTGTGGCAGTAACTGTACCCACAATGAAACGTCAACTCTTGGTAGGGATTTTGGATGCCTGTTCCTGCTTAAGATTTATATATCATTGTCCCGTGCCAGCCCCTTACCTCATCTGCAGACCTTAATTGTCCCATATTGAAATAAAACATTCCTCATTCCTTTCTGTGGATATGGTACCAGGAACAGGGCCACAGTTTCCTTACCATCCCTCAATGAGACAGTGTTCATTGAACCACAGGGAGAGAATGGGGTTAGGAGTGAAGAGAGCGGGGTACGAAGGGGGTGATATATGCATGCCAAGCCACTGTTTTAGTCTTGTTCACCAGAGTGGAAGCAATATTAGCTGTGGGCGTTATGTAAAGACACCATGTGCAGGTTTCTATGTGAGTAAGGCGGTCAGTGAGTCACCAAATAGAAAGGATCCATGGGAATATGCGTCAAGAATAGGACAGTGTAATTATAATTGTAATGTTGAAGATGCAGTGACAGCATTTTTACTAAACATCAATAAATAACAAAGCTTAGAGTTAAAAAAAAAAAACTTAAAAGAACAAAAGAAAGAAAATTATGATTACTAATATAAGTAAACAGTTAAAAATGCTACAAAATGGATTTACATTGTGGTTTATTGAAATTATGTACTTCAGACTCGCGATAGACTGATGAAATCAACAAACCCTAAAAACCCATGTTATCCTTGTATAATGTGATAATATTAAAAAGAGCTGAATACTGCGATGACCACATTTCCCTGTGAGCCTGAAACATGCTGCCATGCTCTCTCCTTTTTATAAATACACCCCTTTGTTACTTCTAAAACTTGAATTTTTTCAAAAAATTCAAGTGAATTGCTCAAGTGATGAAAGGAAATGCTGCTACTGTACGTCTTAGTCCACCCCAGGCATGTTGGCTCCTTGTCCTTGGAGGCCATTAATAGACATCCTTTTTTGACAGCACTTTCGGTGTTCTACATTTAGTAAATTCTGTATTATGAATTAAGTTGCTTTTCTATTCTCTATTAGTGAAGAAAGCATTGATTTCTTGCTGCCTGTTAATGCTTTAAACTGATTCTGTTGCATCAATTGCCTTCTTTACCCCTTTTGTGTAGGGTCGAGGCATATTTTGACATTCTGCATATTAAGCAGGTTAAGATCCAACAAGCCATGTCTTGCTTCAGTTTGATTGCTACACAAGAAATAATTTGCTTATTTAGGGTTTCTAAATCACTTATTATCCATGCATATAGAATTGGAAACCACTGTATACAGCACACATGCTATATGTGAGCAATATTTTAACTCACTGATATCGATTTAAAATGGTAGTGAATCTCCTAGCATAAGAAGTAGAACTGACTTATTTGCAGAGAAGCATTACCTCTGAAGTGTCAGCTTGAGCTGAAGGCAGGCCTACAGGATACCTAGCGCTTATGCTCACCCCTCACTTCACCCCTCTAAACTCTCTAAGATGAGAGTGTTGAGCAGCTCTCTGAGCTACTGATGTGTCACAGACAAATCACTGCAGTGAAAGTTGACTGGACTTGAGGCTGGCTGCCAAAACCCCAAGAACAAAAGAAGGGCTTTTGAGGAGAAAGAAAAAAGGGAGTTTCCTATTTGCCTCCTCCCTGTAGCCACTTTAACAACTTTCCAAACCTTGATCAATCATGTATACAGGTCAGATAGATGCAAGTTTACAATATAATTATTTGATCCCATGCTGAATTTGTAAGTTTGCTTGCTTACAAAGAATTGTACACTCTCTCAAATTTTATGGTAGTTTCATTTTAATTGATAGAAACAGAATATCAACCAAAATTCTAGAAATAAAACACACCGGTGCTACATTTTGGGTTATTGTCATGTTGGAAGACCCATCCATCTGGCGGAGGAACGACGTTCTCTTTCATTGTGTACAGTACATGGCACCATCCAACTGACCCATTTGGCCACTTGGTGATGTCATCTAGCACATTTAGCAGAAAAACAGCACCAAACCATAATGATTCCACCTCCGTGCTTGACTGTGGGGATGATGTTCTATACACACAATTTCTCTTTTTGCAAAACCAGCGGATGAAGTTGATGCCAAAGAGTTGGATTTTGGTTTTATTTGACAGCACTTCTCCCAAGCCTTCTCCGAATCATTTAGATGTTCACAAGCTAACCTAAGATGGGCTTAAGATGCATAAGTGACTTCTTGAGTACGGGGATGTTGCAGACCTTGTTCTTGGTTCCCATGGTCTCAACTAACTTCAGATAACATCCTGTAGTTTTGGGCTGATGCACCATCTTTCTCATTATGATTCTCACCCCATGGAAGCTCTTTGGTCGATGATGGTAGAGAGGTTGAAATAGAAGAAAGTTATTCACTGAACAGGTGTGCTTTACACATTATAAGTTGAGATCAGGGGTATGTGTAATTAATTGATTGATTCTGTTGGAATTTATTATCATTACCAGATAATATGGCTTTTCTGCTGTAGTGTAGTGTAGTGTCTGCTGGTTGCATATAGAACCAGCCTCATAACAAAATAGGAAACTATATCTATACATATACATATATACATGCTATCATTTAGAACACAACCATCATTTTCCTAATTACAAGTTTTTAAAAAGACAATTATGTTTTTTGATGTTTTTATGGCCAAGAAGTCATATTGTGTATATAAAAAGTAGACCATTTTTATTACTACTGAAGAACTATTTTGAGCGATATGCCAGGTTGTTTAAGTCAGGATCTTTTAGATAGGCATGCTGTCTTTGTTCTCTTTGTTTAATGATACAATTATGAAACCATTGTTTCATTCCTTTATTATGCAAATTTTAGCTAACTTGCTTTAATTAAAAAAAAGGGATCAGGTCTCTATTTTTCTTTTCTCTGTCATTTTAACTGAAGTAGCTGGTATACAAATAGACTCACAGGCAGCAGGTTATTTACAACAGTAAGAGAGAAATACCCATTAACTAAACTAAAGCTACTGCATGCCTCATTGGATTTATTTTTCCCAGAGAAGCAGATCTCTAATGTTTTGCTGGGAATGTGCAAGAGACCAGAATGTTAAGGAGCCTGCGAGGAATGTAATAATTTCATAACTTAATAATTTAATATAAGGTTTGTTTTAAGTAAACCTTTATTAGGAGTTAAGTGTTTAGTCTAGTCTATTCTTAACAAATACAATAAAATAATTTAATTTTGGTATCATAAGAAATCATTTGTTTATATATGTATATGTGTGTGTATATATAACAGTTATTATTAGCAGGTACAGGCATCTTAAGTCCATGTTTATTTCTCTGGAGAGGCACACCGAGTAGGTTGGTTGTTGAGATTTTTTGTGTTGCT
This sequence comes from Oreochromis aureus, assembly GCF_013358895.1. NCBI lineage: Eukaryota > Metazoa > Chordata > Actinopteri > Cichliformes > Cichlidae > Oreochromis > Oreochromis aureus. Next base: position 9,334,778 of record NC_052944.1, read on the forward strand.
ATACCAGCGAGGCCAGCAGAGGCGGTATTGAGACTGTTCTAGAAGGCAACATCATGTAAGAATGTAGAAGAAGAGAGGGTAGGTTAGTTAGGTGGACATGTTGTACCTGTAACATGATTCCTTCAGTTCAGTTTTTTTGAAGATGCAACATTAATAAATAAATAAATGTTATTATTGCACAAATTTATGGTACGCTAAAAGAAGAAATCAACTTCTTCTACACACACCATCCAATAACAGGACATTTATGTTGCTGTTGTTTCTATAAGTATCCTTTATCAATCAAAATAAACCACTTAAAATTTTTGTTATTAGTTTATAGATCTCCTGCATGTCCATGAGCATTCATTCGAAAACGCAGCTGGCTTATGGCAGCATGGTGACCATGGTGTTGCACATGATTATATTGCAAAGTAACGTAGCAGCTGGAGACCTGAATCAGTTGTTATTCAGCTGGCCATGACCGGTGACTCAGAATTTCATTTCGTTTTTGTCTGATGGCAATTATAGTTATTAAATGAATTTTCACTGATTATTATTGTTAGCTTCTGCAAGCATTAAATGAAGCCTACGATCTGCGGTTAAAGTAAAACTCTACTTTAGCTCAAAAGTTTCTTTAAAACGGCAGCACCCTCTCTTCACTGATGTTGACTGTGGTCTAAGGGAGGACCTTAGCCAAAGGTTCTAATCTGCAGATGAACATTTCTTTAGTAGTCAAAGTATACCTACAGTAAGGATCCAAATGCTATCCAGCATCTGCTAAAAGTGTCATGAATCAAAGTGTTTGGGAATGTATTTCAGGTTGGCCAGTAGGGGATGACAGACAGCTACCAGCTGGAAAAATCGCTTTTCATTCAGCCTTTGTAGCTTGATTAGAATCTTAAACTATCGTTGCAGTCAAGCAAACTAGTCACACTATATGAAGGCTGAACAAGGACTATATTGGGCTGCCAGCTGGTCAAATTAGCCTACACTACAGCTTGATACTTGTTACTTTGTTACCGTGCTCTCCTTAGTGCAATAGCCATTTCTTTGACGTTTATTAAGCAACTCAACATAGTGGCATAGAAACTATTGCCATCTAGTCTGTTTATAGATTAAGAATGAGATTTATGCAGTACAAAAAGAAGTGTTCAGAAGACAAACAGAGTAAAAATGTGGTGTAGTCAAAAACACACTGAAAAAAGATCTTGGGAATACTCAGGGGCACTTTGCCTATCCTGGATTTGTAAACTTGTACTAAATACATGATAACCTGACCAAGGAGAAGCACCATTGCAATCATCAGAGGTGTTATACCAGGGGTCGGCAACCTGCATGCGGCTCTTTTGTCCTTATAATGCGGCTCTGGGTGGTTTGGGAAAATAAATTAGAAGTATTTAGCTGAAGTGTATTTTATTTGTGTTTAGTTCTTTTTTTAACTTGTAGTTCTAAATTGGAAGATTATTGTGGTATTGAAATATAAAAATAAAATTATTTTATTATTTTTCATCGCTCAAAATAAGCTTCACACTCGCGGAAGCCAGTATACTCGCCGAAACGCCGTGCATTTATCGAGACTTTCAACCCCAGGTAGGCCAATTCTGGATCTTCGGATCCACATTATGTCAGCAGCTATTCTCCACCGTGAACTATGTTAAAAACAAACACTGCTCACACCTCACAGATGACAGCTTACAGTCCTGCGTAAAGATGAAAGTGACTTCGTACAGCCCCGATTTGCAGACCCTGTGCGCAGAGGTTCAGGAGCAGAACTCCGACTGTAAACATACCACGGCAGACCCGCTGCTTTTCAGCATCTCTTTATTGACCACTTTTCACACACGGTTGCTGTACGCATACAGCCGGCTGCAGCTTTTCAGCTCACAGCCCGACAACACAACAGCAGAGAGAGCAGAGACTTTAAGGCGGCGAAGCGTGATTGCAGGTGCCGCTCAGGTGCGTCCGACTCCCGTGCAGCGGCACTGCAGACCACGCCCCGCCACACACATTAACCAGGTAAAATACATATTTAGGCAGAATTTTGCAAATATCTATTTTTTTTTCAGCAGCATAGTGCTTTTTTTCCAATTATTTTTTAAAAGTCAGGTCAAGGCTCCAAAAGCCCAAAGGCGATATAAGGGTGGCGGCTCACAACAGTTTTTGTTTGCTACATGGATCATTTTAGTTCAGCTGGGTGTCTTTCCTTTTGTTATATTTCTTTAAGAGTTCAAAATGTGTTAATTACATAAATAAAATGTAATTTTCTCTGTAGCACTTCATGGATTTCATAAGCAACACACCTTAGTTGCTCTGTGGATTCTTTTAAAAAGCAGTTAAAAACTTTTCTGTTCAAACAAGCCTTTTGTTGATCTACGTATTTTATATTCTTTACATTATTTACATTTGATCTTTTACATTGTGTATAATGTCTATTAATTGTTTATTTTAATATTTGTGTACAGCGCTTTGTGACTGCCTGTCTGTGAAAAGCACTTAATAAATAAACTTTACTTACTTACTTTAGTTGTTCACACAAAGCACAAAGGTAAAAAAATATATACATACAGTGTTATCTTCATTTTAGATGTCAAAAAGTATTTGCGGCTCCCAGTGTTTTCTTTTGCGTGGAAACCGGGTCCAAGTGGCTCTTTGGGTGTTAAAGGTTGCTGACCCCTGTGTTATACCCTTGATGTGCAACTTTTAGGTGAAGGATTTAACTGGTACCAAAAGGCTTTTGTATAACAGACGATTAATTGTTTGCTTTAAATTTTTTTGCATGCACAAAGCAGCATAAAACAAGAAGCTAAGACTTTTTCTTTACTGCCTGTATGTAAGAGAGACATTCTCTCATTGGAGGGAGCTGTGGGTCAGAAGGTAGAGCAAGTCATCTCCTAATCGGAAGGGTGGAGGTTCAAGCTCTGGCTTCTCCAGTCAGCATCCCAAAGTATTTGTGGGCAAGATACTGAACCCTGAGTAGTTATAGATGCATTCATCACAGTATGAATGTTACAAAGGAAGGACTTGGAAAGCTTGTATGAATGGATGAATAAAACATGTAAAATTAGTACCTTATAATAAATCATAAACTCATAGTTTATGATAGTTCCCCCACTCCCTCTCAGTGAACAATTAATAGGAACACATAAGCATTCAACTTTCACAAGGTAAGGGATTATAGGGCAAAGTGACCATTGCTGTGATTAGATGATCGTTGTTATTGCACTGAATTACAGAAGAATGTCAGTCAGTGTACCAGTACACAGCAGTAACTAATGAAAGTTATATGGATCTTTTTTATTTGCCTCTCTTTACACCATGTCAGTGAATACCTGCATATCTTGCCCAGATATACAAATCCACATGGAGACACCTGTACCAGATTTTGTCCAACACAGGGGAGCGACAGTGAGCGGTCAGCACCACCTGCAGCATTTCATGTCAGGCCTCTCTGAGCAGCAGAGGAGTCCAGACTGTTATTTCCACCCCAGTGGTATTCTACCTGCTCACTGGCCTGCTCCCATCCCTGCTGCCTGCCACCTGTGCAGTGTGACAACACACACAACCCCACACACAAATCACGTCAAACCAGGCCATATCACAGTAGTTACCTGGCCAAAGACAGACAGAGAAAACATATCCATCTCTTGCTCATCAGTTCATGTGGAATCCGTGCCTGCCTGGGTAGATAGATGTGTCTGCTGCTGAATATGTGTATGTGAAGTATAAGTGTCTATTTGAATTATATAGTAAACGCGTCATATTAAAAATTCACCACAATCATAGCTCAACATTACCATCACAGTGGGAGAGGATAAAAGGATAATACCAAGTTGATCATTCATTAGCAGCAATGTGGGTGGGACTATTGTACCAAGGAAGTATCAAGGGAAAACATTGATTTCACATCCAAATCTTGCCTGTTCATTTCAAGATTGGTCTTCATTTTACAGTAAATGGGCCAAAACAGTCGCTTTGTCATTAGTAACATAAATAAAGCATGAAAATAATCCCTTACCCCATCTGGCCTTACTTTACAAAATCACCTGGGAAAGGATTTGGAGATTTTGCATTATGGTTTAGTCTTGGAAACTACAGGGACAGAATACTACAGATGGTGATTGTGTAGGCTTGTTTTTTTTTTTTGTATATATCTGTGTGCGTAAAGACAAGACAAAAGTAAAAACCAATAATTATACAGTACAACTGGGAGACAATGCATGATTGAAGTAATGTTAATGTTGAAAGTATTATAGGGATTACAGTATCAAATTCAATCAGTCCCTTCTATGACATATTTGACTTGCATTATGCGGTTGGATCATGTAACCAAAACCAAAGGTCCGCCTGAGATATAATCCACTTTTTTGTCTGTACAAGTTGATATTTTTTTCTATTTGAATGCAAAATAATGTATTTGTCTGGATTTATTGATATTCAGTCACACACAAGCGTTATTCCTAGTGGTTGCTTCTGCCTCTGAGAACTACATGAGCACAGGGACTGAAGCCAGCTCTGCTTTTTCATCACAATAAAAGGGGGGACTGGTATTATCGTCCTGTAAGGAAAAGCGAGAGGTGAACTGCTGGTGCGTAATAGACCTGATGTGGTAAAGTGCTGAAAAGGTCAGCGCATCTTCTGGAGTTAAACAAGGAAGAACAGCTCCAGTGACAATAAGGTAATAGCATTTTTAAGCTTGATCAGACATGTGAACAGCTGAACAAAACACTTCTGAGTCACTATATCTTTTTTGGGACTGTCAGGTTTTGTTTGCCTTGACTCCTTACACAGTCCCTAAAATTTCACGATTGGAATTGGTGACTTTGAGTGACTTTGTTACCATGGAGGACCTAAATTAAACCAAAGCTAAGCAACAAGCATTAGGGGAAGGCATTATGTTTATTGTAAATCTCAGCTGTCATGACAATTCAAAAAAAAAAAAAAAGAAAGAAAGAAACTTGTGGCTTAGTGGAATACAGAGACAACAGCTGGCAGGGAAAATTGGACTACAAGCTGCGCCCATTGTATAAACTTGGCATGAATCCCTAGCAATAACAAGATTAACCCTATTTTCACATGAACTATGTTCTCTGCATTTACAGTGAAGCTGTGTAATCTGGGATGACCTCCAATCTGATTCAAAACACTGGTCTAACTTATCCCTTGGCAATAGGCCTATCCACAGGAAAGATAAAGGATGGCCATTATCACCAGCATACATTGCCCCTGTATTCTACAAGTTGAAATTAGTACTGCAGTACATGCCCTTTCAGGCTTTGATAGTCAAAAGTCTTTTAATGAGAAGACTGTGAGTCAATATTTACCTTCCCTGCTCGGCTTGTGAGCTGCGTGTGTCAATGTATTTGTGTGTTTAGGAAATGTGTGATTAAGTCCTTTTGCTGAAAAAAAAATGGCTGTGAAGAAATGTGGTGCTGTGTTGTGGTGACTGCTTTAAATTGGAAATTCTGTTTTCTTGCATAACATTATCTATTGTTGCTGATGAAACTGAGAATCGTCATCACGGTCCACGCTTTTATGATACAAGATCAGTTACATCATATATATATATACAGAGGCAGAGGGGTAAAACAACACAGGGAGACACTCTTTCTGCACCTTTGCAGTCCCTTTTATTTTGTTATTATTTTCATGCCATCTGTCAGCCACAACACAGAATCCACACTAAAGGCCTCAAACTGAGACCTGCACTCTCCACATATATCCTCAGTTTTTTGCATCTCCATAGACACACATGCTGGAAAGATAGTGTGCTACCCCACGGCACCGACAATGTGAGCCTCAAGCTGTTCCACTTTCCTTGACAAATATCACCTCAGGTATCATCAGAAACATAAGCCCATTCTTAAATGTTAAAATGACTCTACCACTAACATACTGTCTTAAAGCATATTTCTGTCCACCAAGCAGCCAAGTAGTCAACATGTCGTTCTAATTACAGCTAAAAAGTCTCAGACTCAACTTAACCCTTGTATCCTTTTCTATGTTTTATAATTAATAAACCTTCAACTAAGATACATTTTGTGTTGCAAGGACAGTATGCTCAAGCTTGTTCATTTTTTTATTACTGTGTCAGTTAAGCACTGCCCTGCAGCCTTCAACCTTCAGGAAGTAAGCCAGACTCGTCAAGTTACTGCAAAGACAAACGCAAAATTCAATTTTGTGCAAAAATCTCTATATTTATAATTCATGTGCTGTTCTAGAACCGGAACAATTTTATCATATTATCACAGTTCTTCAGTAAGCACAGTTATTTTATTAAATGCTCCTCGTGTCAAACTGAAAGAAGCTTAAAATAGAATTTAAAAAAGTCAAGTTTTATTCTCTGTGTTATGAAGTCTGATTCGGTGTTGATGAGCCACAGGTAACAACAGCTTGCAACTTGAGTGACGGCATTACAGCAGCAGGCACATCAGCAATCAGACTTCATTTCCGAGTAATTTGGTGTTGCCGGAGCTGTATTAACTCCATAGGCGGTCCCGTCTGTTTGGAAGGCTAAATTAATAAATAATTGTCATAGACCTGGTCCAGATCACAAGAGATCTATAAAGTAATCACGAATGTCACCCTACTTATGCAGAAATCCAAACTGATGGCACCTTAGTTCATTTAGGTGGTCTCAAAAGGCCAATTGAAGTCCCACGTGTTGTGATCAAGGCCTCTATTTCACATGTGTGAGTGCAGTGCAGGGTATTTTGCACCTGTATTTACACTCACATGCTCAGTTGGGGCTGTGAGATAGCATCAGAACCTTCTGTCCCACTTATATCAATATTGTCATATTCTAGTAACACGGGTCTTTGACTTGTTTAGAAGGGAGATTACAGTGTTTATTATAAGACCGACTGGCAGGTGTTTGATTGGAGTTCGAAGGGGGGGGGGGAGTGGGGGAATAGTAAAGGGGAACCAAAGCCCCTTTACTATAACCAAAGCCTTCCCTGCCTCACCATGTTTCTGACTGAATGCACAAACAAGATGTCCAGGACAGAGCCACAGGGGGTCATCTGATACATGTAGTTGAAAGGATTTCTTATCAGTGACAACACAGTGCAAAATTATTTTCACCAGCAGCCTAAGGTTACAAAACAAAGGCGGCTGACTGAGACTGTGAGTATTCAGCTTTATCAGTATTTTTTTTAGTCTCTCTCTTGATCGTTCAACACATGAGCACAATAAATCAAGCTTGCATTTGGTTCCTTAAGGTTTTTAGTGCGGTGGACCCCAAGAAAGCACAACCTGACAATGCATCAACCTGCTGTGCCACAATAACAAGAACAATGAACACAACAGAGTCCTTTTAGAAAGGACCAGAAATGAATGTTGATAAATGACGTAATGAAACATTAATGGAAAATATATGATGATTATGTGTAGATAAGTGTGACAGATAAGTGTGTATTTCTCTTGGTAGGTAATTTGATGGGGGGAAAGCATGAATCTTCTTCTTCTTCTTCCAGTGTAAAAACTGGAAGAAGTAAATTTTAAAAACATCTCGCAGTTACTAAAATGTATAGAGAGTGGAATCAGCAACTGTACTAGAATACAAAATAGTGCTGAAGTGGTTCTGGACAGTAATAAACAAACTATAACTCATATGAACATCAAGTTAATGATATAAAGTCAAAAATATCAACAGTAAAACTGGATATGAGAAAGAAATTATTCACTATCAATGGCCTATGGCATTCTTTGATTCCATGACCAAAATCTATTCAAATAAAGTTGTAATAAACAACATTGCTCGAGTTTAAATCAATACTAAATTTGACCTGAAATTAAAAGAAATGCAAATTTTTCATGTAAATGATCCCGTCTTCCAAATTATTAAGTACATGGTTTTGAATCCTTATTCCATTTTTAAGATCAAAATTATATGAAGAGAGCTTTAAATTGATGAACTATAATTACTTTGTTGTATTGCATTCCTGTTATTGCTGAGTGTGAAGTCAATAGCAGCAAATAATCACACTGGCAGACATTGGTGTGCTAGCATACTAAGATGTGTAGCTTATATTTTAGAAAAAACTATTTGAAGTCTTAAATTACTGTAATGCTTGTAAAACTAGTACCACAATGCAACTAACATATGCATTCATTCCTACTGCTATAAAAAAGAGAAAGGAAAGAAAAAAAATGTATTTTAAGTTGACAAACAGTATCTTTCAGTTTACAAATGACAAATTGCAGAGGCACAACATATCTGACTGAGTGGATGCTAATACTTCTTTTCTAGATACTTCAGCCTCTGGGAAACTGTTAATTAACAGTTTACACAAAGATAGGAGACCTTAAAGCTGAAAAAAAAAGAAAATCAAGCCTAATTGCATAAAGCTTTGCCCCAAGTACTCAAAAATCTATGCTTATGAAATTTAAAGCAATTGATGTGAGTACATTAGGATAACAATACTGGATAATCACACAGTAAAACAAGTTATTGATTTGCTTTGTTGCTGTGTTAGAGAAGCCGTCTGATGTCTGATGGAATGATGTCTGAATGTACTGCACAGTGAATGATGTTCAATTTGACCCATATAAACACAATTTACAATCAAATAAAATTTTACATATTATGGCTGTTTTATTTCTAAATGATGCACATCATGTTTGTATAGCACATGTGGAAACTCAGTGCACTAAACAGTTGTTTAGTGCAGTAAGCCAAAAGCAAAGGTTACCTTCAAAGAGACATTTTTTTGTTTTGTTTTGTTTGGGTTCTACAGTTCTGTGATAATGGGGATGGATAGCAAGTGACAGGTGACAAGGGTGTGTGAGCCCGACTTCCCACTCAATTTTGTACTCGCAGAGTGACAGCTGGGGTAGAGAGCAAGCTTTAATTGCATGTGATGGACAATCACGCTGGCAGGGACCTTCAAACCAGTAGAGGATCACTGGGAAAAGGGCAAGGAAAAAAGTGGGCTGGAAACATCAGAGTGGCATCCTCCCTGAAAACCATTCGCCTGATTGCACCCACCCCATATACATCTACCACCCCACAAGTCAAAACAAACATGAGCTGCGTGTGCACAACACTCACTGACTCCTTTGAGTCAGGCAACCTAACCTCACACTTTAATCCAGCTTGCTTGCTTAATGCTTGCTTTTTTGCTTCTGCAAGGAGAGGCAATCTGCATAAGGGAATTCATACGGTGTGAAAAATGGAAGGAATTAGGGGATTAGGGATTTAAGGAAATCTCTCATCTGGAGCAATTGTTACTACATTTTCCTTTTTTTCTCATTTTTAATCACCAAAGACAAATTAAACACTGGATCAGAATCAGTTATTGGACTGCAGACTGATATATGATGGTCCTCAAAAAGGAAAAAAAAAACATGAAAGCAAAATGTAAGAAGAGAGCGTGGCAAGAGAGACTGAGATAAGCAACATCCTTCAAAGTAAAAGGAAGTGAGCTATATTAGGACCCCATGCCTAAATAGGGAAATTTTGCTTTGCTGTCCATTCAAGGAAGCTGGGAATCTATCAACCAAAGAATAGAGGCCCAGGAGCATGTATCCTTTGAACTTGGGATTGCTCAACCAGGAAAATGGTTTTACACAGTTGAGGGTTGAAAAAAACATGTGGATGACTAGCAAAGACCGAACAAAAGCACGGTTACACGGGTGGATGTGGCAGTAAAGAAAGCAAGATGGCAAGATTTCTGTTCATATAGCAATTATTAGGCAAGGGGGAGAAATAAAGACAAAATAATAGTTTTCTTGTATTTTTCTAGACAGTGACTAAAATTGTTCATCTGGAATATTCATTTTGTTAGCATCATCATGGCTTTACTCAAAATGTGACATTTCACGTATACCTGCAGTCAAAGGTTGCATAATCAGGTTGTAGGTCTGTTTGGAACATCCAGTATGTACTACATCTTATTGTTTTTTGTTTTGGTTTTTTTGCCATTTTGTAGTCCGCTTTGAATTATCGAATGTAGATGAAATTACTGTACACTAAAAACACACCAAAGTGCAGGGTACAGAAGCTGTACTCGATCATCTTCTGTCTATCTTCTGGAAGATGATGAGGTGCATCAAACTGCAAATGCAATTTCCTTAGCACATGAAGTATCCAGTGAACTATACTCGCTATCTGCACACAACCCATGATAATTGGGCTACAGCTTCTTTAGAATTAGATGAATATTTAATTAGTATATTGCATATTACTATATGGTAAAAACTGCATTTATTATCTTTTGCCATGTTTTTCTAGTTGGATACAGCAAATTTTAGTTTGGTTTAGATTTGTGTTCGCTACAAAGACCACGCACCATGATGGATCAGCGGTTAGTAGTAGCCCACACCTGTCAATAGTAACCAATCCAAACACAGCACATAAATTCTTTCCACCACAGAAATCTGCACAATGTGTTTGAGGTCTGCTTTTGTGCAGAAAAAAGGCACAAGTAGGTAGACTCTACAAGCTTGCAAGGGAAAAAAAAACTAAAATGTCTCAAGACATTCTTGAGTCCTTTGCATGTTTTTGTCATGCGGTTAGTAGAGCCATTATTTTTTAGGAATTTGTAATGGTAGATTACCATTTGATTTACCTTCCTTTCTCCTTTTAATGAAGGTAAGGTTTTATAATTTGATTTGTTAATTATAATTTGGTTATACCTATTATATTTCCATTATATTTCCCTAGATAAATTTGTTTGCTTGTTATTTTGGCCTCCTTGGATTCACCATAGCTCTATCAATTTGAAAATAAGTCTTGGGACCCTGGAAAGACGGGTCAATTTATCAGATACTTTTAAATAAGTCCACATTAACTTGAATTTTCCAATGTATTCTACATTTTCTACATTTTGCAATCTTCTACTGAAAATGTGTTTTTTGTATTCTGAAATTGCAGCCATTTTGGAAAATTGACGCTGTAATTAGTAAACTTTGTTTTACTAAATCTAAAAGCAATACAACACAATATAAAATACATGAAAGTGATATTTCTAGAATCTAACCTGCCCATATTGCAATAACAAGACAAAGTAAAATTACAAAGTGGAGCAGAGGAAAGAAGTCAGATACAATCATAGCAACATAGCGACTGCTGCTCTGCAAAGACCTTGTCCCGACAGCGCACAGCAGCAGCAGAAACAGCAGAGAGGCAACAGAGCAGCTTTGATAAACACCAACAAAATCTCAGCAATCAAATCCAGTGGAGACTTGAAGCATGTACTGCTTCATTTCGCCTTATCAGTCTTGTTGGTTTGGTGTAGGCCTAAGTTTAGTCATCCTCTGTTGTTACAGCTAGACATATACCTGATAAGGTTATCTATGGAACCTCTTCAGGCGACCTTACAGGGTACAGCCCTCTCATTAGCACTATACTTATTTATGTATACAGGACAAGATAATTGGGATATCAATTATCAGACAGTGAGCCCCCACCATCACAACCACACTCACTCCCCCTCATCCCTCTGTGTGTGCCAGTGGGAGGCACAATTATCACCATGATGTACGACTCTCTTTCATGTCCTCTGCTCTTTGCTCCAGGCTCATTGTGTCACCATCCACCATCAACTTTTACCTTAGAATTCAAGGTCTAAACACGCTCAGCTCTTAACTGTGATTTTTTAAATTAATCATTCCTGTATTGTATACAGCATATAGAATGGTGTGAGATCTGAATGCAGTACAATATAATATGTAATACAACTGGAATGTAGAATTATTGACCAAACACACCAACATATATATCCTATGTACCTTAAATGTCTCTCTTAAATGACAAAAATTACAGGTTACACGTGTAATTTTTGGTCATTATCACTGGTCATACCGACATTGATTGGGCTTAATATTGTTACAGTGGTACAGCAAAGGTATTCAGAATAACATTAACCCTACATGTCTGTGTCATATATGAGCGAAGTGAAAAGGCATTGTTGTTTCACTTTACAATATTCACATATTTAGTTTTTACGTTAGGTTACACTAAAGAATTCTCCGAAAGACTATAGAAGTAGGGGAAACCTTTAGATAATGGCATTATGCATATATGACTCTTGCACTATTCTGAGTAGTGCTCCTCCAAATTGACTGTTAGTAAATCTTGAGTGGATGTACATGTTTTAATTGGTCTTGTTCACACTAGTTGTATGGATACACACTCACTTTATGTATGTATGGATACACTCTGTTTTACCTTTGAAGTAACAACACTGACCTTTTTCACCCAATCACTGAAAATATACTTGAATGACCAAACACAGGTTAATAGGTATAGGTAACAATATCTCGATTGTTGGGGGTTTTTTTATAGCGTAAAATCTCTTAAGGGGGGAGAAAATGTGCAATAAATGGAGAGATATTTTTTCACCATGTGCCTGATGACTTTATCACAAACATTGTTTTCTTAGTAAAGTCAAAAGTTTAGAGAAACTCAAAAATGTTTTGAGTCAAACTATTTTGAGCTTTCAGGGCATTTTCTCTTTCTTTCAGTGTACAAGACTTTCACCTTTTTCTCAGAATGCAATTTAAGACAAAAAACAACATGTTTACGTGGTAGATAAATTAAAATGTCAAGTTCATGGGTGTTGCAGTGTTAAGACGTTGACTTCTTATCGTTCATTGCAACAGCTGATAAGGCAGATTATTCTGGCTTGTTGGGGAAAACCACATCTGATGGTACAGTGTTAAAACATCTCCTTGGGCTATAAAAAGGACAGTGTGTGTTTCAAGCTTACTCTTTGACTCCCTAACCACAGCTCTCTCTCTCTCTCTCTCTCTCTGTCTTCCTCACCCTGCAGCTAGAGGCTCGCCTGAGGTCACAGCTTGCTTTAAGATGGGGGTATGCAGGGTCCAAGCACGTTAACTGTGGTGCTTCTCAGAGACCCAGGTTTCTGCGTTATTCCAACACGTATAATAAAAAGTGATGATGGAGGTGAATTAGAGTCCAAAGAGCAGTAATAATCTAAGCACCTGTTTTTCAACAGTTTTCTATTTGGCACTTCCAAATAGAGACGTGAACATAGAGTGGTATATACACATTCTGTGTACAGTTGACTGCCAAAAATGGCTAACATCCGATTTTGCGTGATGTTCCTAAATATCATTTCTTGTCAGAGGCTAAAAAAAACAACAAAAAACAAACAAAAAACAACAACTGAGTTAAATTTAAACTAAGTTAAATGTCCGAATTTTTAGCATTTTCACATCAAAATCTCATCCTTATCCAGTGAAACTAACAAACTTTTGCCAAGATTTGCCTAATCTAAATAATCTGACTTACAGAGGCAACACATTAGCAGAGTTAACTTCTTTGGTATCTTTAACTAGGATTCAAGTACAGTGAAATGGTAAATGGCCTGTATTTGTATAGCACTTTACATAGTCCCTAAGGATCCCAAAGTGCTTTACATGTTCAGTCATCCACCCACTGACAGAGGCGAGGCTGCCAGACACTGGCGCCACCAGGCCCTCTGACCACCACCAGTAGGCAACGGGTGAAGTGTCTTGCCCAAGGACACAACGACCGAGACTGTCCGAGCCGAGGGTCGAACTGGCAACCTTCCGATTACAAGACGAACTGTCAATTCTTGAGCCACGATCGCCCAAGTACAGTACTGTACGTAGGCCATGCACATTTGAGCCACAAGGACACACATGAAAATTCCAAAACTGCTTCAGGATGCCAGCGTAAAATTCCATGTCACATTGCCTAGCCTGCTGTACTGACCTGCTGTAAAAACAAGCAATGTGTTTCCATTAGTGGGACATCTGAGGAACCCCTAACTGGCACATTTGCAACAAAGATCAATAATTTCCATATTTCTGTACTATTTACAGGCTTGATCTTATTCTGAAGTCCAGTTTGTTCTAAGAAGGAAGAATCTTATGAAGAATTTATGCCATGCAGAATTAATTTCTTTTCAATGAATTCTAATGAGGGTTCTGACTATGGTCCATTTATAAGTTCTAACAGCTTAAGTCTGTCAAGTTAGCTAGCAATTTCTCACTCTATGTCAAACACCTTTCAAGTTAAGAGCAAATCCAGTCTCAAGGCAACCTGAAAAACTCTTCAGAGTTTGCTGTGTAAATTAATGGAACAACAATCATTTTCACAAAGTAATTTAACCTCTCATTACTGTGACTTGAGAGCTCAGCTTTTTTGCCCTGCAATGCCATTTGAAGGTCAACACACGAACAAAGCCAAGGTCAGCACAGATTCTAAAACCAGTTTAATTACAACCCCAATGGTAAATTATAAAATACAATTATAGTAAGTGCAGCATATTTCTGTCCTTTATGTACTGTAAATAAAGCACAGAAATGTTTCAGGGTGTTTGTTAGCCCAGTCCTTAGTATTTAGCATTTATTAAACCATTTCTGAGGTAAAATGTGAATTTCCGCTTTGACATCAAGTCAATTAAAAAAAAAAATGAGGCTGTTTTTTGTATGATGTCCACCTTCATCCCTCATTCTGTCTGATCAACCTTAACCTGAACAATTTTGATGTAAATGAGTGAAAATACTAAAGTGCCAGACATAGATGAAGGCAGCTAAGAGCTGTGTTAGATCACTGGTATTCAAATCAATGCAACAGGAGATACAGACTCTACAAAGCAGAGGAATAACATAAAACATACTGTGCTTAAGGGAATTGAAATGGCACAACCTCCCTGGATTACAAAACCTCAGCTGTCACATCTCATTTTCAGATTTTACAGATTGAACTTTAAACCAACATTCATCTTTAACAAAGGATTCAAAAGTCTGGACTAGAATATTTTCACAGTGAATTAGACCTGGATAATAAATGTTTTCACTTATTTGTTCACACTGCGTTATTACAGGGTGTCAAAGTGTTAACACTGAATATTTAAATATCAATTTTTGTAAAATATTTGACAAGATATGACACTGCAGTTAAAGTTATTTTCTGAAAGCATGTTTTTTTGTGTGTCGTTGTTATATCGGCATAAAATCTGTTCCTGCTCCCATTTGCTACCACCTGGACATGGCTGTAGCTCAGGAGGTAGAGCAGGTCACCTACTGATCGGAAGGTTGGTGGTTCGATCCCTGGCTCCTCCAGTCTGTATGCTAAGTATCCTTGGGCAAGATACTAACCCCAAGTTGCTCTCCGATGCATCCATCAGAGTGTGAATGTTGTTAGAAAAGCACTCAGTTTAGAGTCGGTGCTTGGGGTGAATGTGGCATGTTGTATACAGCGCTTTGAGTACTCTGGGAGAGTAGAAAAGCGCTATATAAGAATCAGTCCACTTTTAGTCAAACTTCATTCTCTACTTTCTAGTTTGAGGTTGAGGAGTATTGAGCTTTCTGACACTGGTCAAGAGTTCTTCTCTGTACTGGATACAATCACCAGTTGCTAGGGAAAAATGTGTATTCACCTACTGGTTGGCAGTGGTTCTTGGAGGTGGCTGGCTCTTGCTAGGCGAAATCAGTTATACAGAAGGTGATCCACCAAAAAAAGTGATTACTGCGGTTGCTAGCAGATTGCTATAACTAGCTTTAGTTTTTCATGTTTGCCTACAAGTACTCCCTTACTACTAGCCAACTGGTAGTATAACTTCAAAAAGTGCAATGCAAACCACAAAAGGAAACACAGCATACTTCTACATCAGTTTATAAGTTCTACATCAGTGCTGCAGCCAACATGTTTCAAAAAGTGCAACTTTTATTTAAAGGCAGTCTCTATTTCCAGTTTGAGTTGCACTTTTCAGCTTCAAAACAGGTTGGAGAGTAGCTGGCTAGTGTTGACTTGTTGACTTGTCAATGGCATGGCATAACATAGCTGATAGATGATAGATGATCTGCCCCTGGGCAATGCTGGACACATCCCAATCACAAAACAGATGCGTTCATCTCATTTTTCTGATTGTTTTTGTCTCCGGTGCAGGAACATATTTCTTTTAGTTCAGAATTAGTTTATATTTCATTTACAAAACTTGGTGGTCTGTCAAATACCATACTTTGCAGAACTAAACCTGCCCAGCATTTAATAATGGATAAATAACAGATACCACTTAAAAAAATAAAACCTGAATAGAACTATATAGATCTGAAGCAATTCTTAGAGCAAAAAGTGTAACAGTTATGATGGTCTACAACAACACAAACAGCTTCATAATTAAAGCGGTTTGCTTGTCAGATATCTATGTGACAAACAGTAACGGAAAACCTCACCCATAATGTTATCTTTCTTTTCTTTGCAGCCAACACAAAACAGAAACGAATTAACTGTTTTAGATAATGTAGATCGCAATATTACATGTTTTAATAATGTGCAGAATTGTTGCTGGCATCTTGTGCTGGTTATTTTATGTTCTGAGGATAATCAAAAAGCACATCACAGATCAACTAGACCAATAACTTTATTGCAAGTGCCACATCTTATCATTAAAAATTTTCCCACAAATTGATACATTCATCCTCTCTAAGGAGAGCAGACAGTAGCTCCTTAAAATATCAAGAAAAAAAAGGAAAGAAATCTTTCCTTTGACACGGCCCCTTCACCACTGAGCTAACACAGTGAGACATGGATTTGTTAGTGCAGACATCTAAAGGGCCTTAAAACTGACTGAAAGTGAGAGCGAAAGACCTTTACATTCCCACCCACGTGTTAGATAAAAGGAGTAAATACACCGCTGCACTGGCAGTCAGCCATAATGACCCAATTTACGGTCCTCAAACCAAAGAACATCTCTGGAAATAAATTAAGCCTGAGCAAATGAAAATCTTCATGTTACGCTCCTCATTCTTGCTCTCTTCTCCATTTCTCACCACTGCAATCGCTCTCTCCACAAATTCCTTGTTCTGATTCTCTCCTCCTTACCTCAATCTCCATTCTCTCCCTCTATCTTACTCTCTCCATTTCAAAAGGACAAATGCTTCCTGCAGTCACTGTAGCACTGCATTGGTATTCTGCTCTCAATTTAGCTAAGAGCAAGGCAGCAGTATCTACTTGCTGCAACCAAACAGCAATCTGACACAGGGCACAGAAACAGAAAGCCAGAAAAGTCTTGAAGAATTGAAGGAACTGTGAAATATGAGAGGGAGACTGGAAGGAAGAGACAGCCTGACTTTTACGGCTGTCCAGCAGTGACATCATTTGCTGTGCTATAGGGTCACTAAAGAGCAAAAACTCATCTGCATTAATTAAAGGCTTCTGTTCGGCTTTTTGCAGAGAACAAAAGCAGCACAGTAGAGCTTTTTAAGCTATCTGAGACAGCACCAAACTTACACTAACCCTACATCAAAATAAATCAAAAGCTTTGATCTAAATTGCACCCACATGCTAATTTTATTCTTATTACTTCAGATCTATCAAAAGCTGGACTCCAGTAAAACATTTTGTTTGGGTTGATTTCCTTTTTCAGCACCATCAAAGCTTATCTGCGAGCGCCACAAAAGTCTAAAGCATCAAACAACTGTCACATAACTTTTGGTAAAACAGTTATCGACCTTTTCTGTAATTACAAGTGATTTCATCATGCAGAACCAGGTAGAAGCTACTAAGTCAATTGATTATTTTAAAGGTTACAAAGCAACAATAGACCATAGTGATAATGGTAGTGAAGACCACTCATCCTGCATTACAGGTGATCAAGATACAAAATAAGTTCTGATGGCTGCATAGAGAGTGAGAGAATTCCCAAGCAAGGTGTAGAGATGCAAACAGGATGAAAGAAAGAGGGCAGAGATAAGTGAAGGGGGAGGAATGTCAGGAGTAGGAAGTGCTGACAGCGGGTAAAGGTGAAAGAGAGATAAGTTGAGTAAGGGAGCAAATTCGAGAGAGACATGGAGGGGGAGAGGGGTGACGAGAGGTGGAAAGTCCAGATAGACTTGAGAAAAGATGGTAGGAGGTGAATGAAAGATATGCTACTGGATGATGAGAAAAAGACACGGAAGAATGTGAAGGAGAAGGAGAAACCATAGATATGGAAATGGGATGTGTCAGTGAAGGAGGGAGCCAGAGGTTTAAAACAGAACTGAATTTGACATGAGTTGACAGCATATGAGCGTATCCCAAGAGCAAATGAAAGCAAGAGCAGCATGTACGCCAGAGACAACAGGCTTGGAAAGAAAGAAAGAAAGAAAGAAAGAAAGAAAGAAAGAAGTAAATTCACTGAAAAACAGACGAGAAGAAAGCCAGCTGAAATAGCAGTGATCTTAAACGTGAAATATTCAGCAGCTTTGATGTTAAATATTGTTTTTGAATAAGTCCCTGTTGAATTCAAAGTAGCACCTGTGCCATGTCTGCAACTCTTGTATGACTCACATAATCCCTAAAAAGAGTGATCTTCTTCAGCAATTCAATCTTTAAAGAAGGTTCTTAAAAATACTGGATCAGAGAATACTGAAAGATCATGCATACTTTAAGTAGTCTATTCACAAAGTTCCACACCCTCCTCCGTTTGAGCCCTCACTGGATCAGCACCTCCTTCATCAAACATTGTTAGAAGAGACTTTCGACAGCCTAAACAGTGAAATGAGGTCCCTGACCTCTCTGCAAGACTCTGACTTGAACTAACCGCAAATTTTGCACAGCAATTATAAAACAAAGACAAATAGAAGAGTTATGATGGTGCCTTACCTTCCTTGCAGTACTTTCCCTTGAAGCGAGTGAGGGTGCAGTCACAGTGAACTTCTCCATACTGAATAGAACAAAACCCTCCATTGAAGCATGGGTTCTGTTTGGTGCAGAGGTACTCCAGGTCACTCTGAATACCCTGGCTATTGAGCAAAGTAGGAGGCATCTCTCCCACCTTCAAATTGGAGATCAAGCCCTGGAAGGGTGGTTCATACTTCACTGTGCTGGATGTCAGTGCAGACAGTCGCACGTCAGGTGGTATCCCACCTACAAACAGGTCACTGACCACTGCCATTTCCCTCCTCTTTGACTTGACCTCTGCCACTTTTGTTTCCCCATCTACCATTAGCATGGTCTCACGGAAGTTGCGGGTAAGCAAGACCATGTGCCAGCGGTCGTCATTCACCCGTGTCTCCATGTGTACGGTGGCTGGCTCTGCACAGTGGATGGCAAAGCGCAACTGGAGGCGCCCACCAGCAATCAACAGCTCCAAGAAGTCGCAGTTACCGCCATCGTCCAGGTAGAGTACCAAGGCTTTGCTGATGTTGGTCTTGAGACTGAAGCTCAGCTCACCCACTGATCCAGCTTCCCAGCGCCCATAACGTGCCCACTGGCCAGGCGCCCCACCGAATTCCAACATATTCACTGTAGTGAGCAGGCTGAAGAGGGCCAGAGGCCACACGGGCAAATACAGGATTCTTAACCCCCTTGTCATGCTCAAAGTTCTGATGTGTCCCCCTTCTTTCTTAATGCTGTAGGTCTAATGAGCAACAGCTCTCTCTTCACTGAGGAGAAAAGACTGTAATATAAACAGGAATATAAACAAGAAGTATCATATAGTACTGAATTCGGTTATAAAAGTCAATGGGTAAGCAATCCTCACAGGTGCTCTACTACAATTTGCCTGACCAATAAGCACTTTTTTCTCCTCTCTCTAGTGTTCTAATTCTTCTCCTTATCCTGATTCTCTCCTTCGTCTCTCCATCAGTTGGTGCCTCTGGGACTGAGGAATAGGGGGAGAATAAAAGAGGGGGAATATGATAATTTCAACACAGTTGTTTCTTCAAAAGCCTCTTTGTCTATCCTGGACCAAAAATAGAATGTTCCTCTCTCAAATCCAGATCTCAGAGCAATTTCCAGGAAATTTGAGCTGCTGCCAAAAGCTTGGGGGTGGGGTGGGGGAAGATTGTGATCTTTCTTCAGGAGGAGAGCAAGTAGAAGAAAATGAGCAAAAGAGGAAGGGAGCTATATAGTAGACGGGTATCAGAGCCTGCTGGTGTCTGCTTGAGCATTTGATGTGCTCATCATTTTCAGTTTAATGCCATTCTTCTCCTTAAACTTACAGAACACAAAGATTTACGCAGGTATGGGTTCCATGACTGTGATGGGAGCTGGCGATCTGGGAGAAACAAGAAGAACAAAAAGACAGAACCGTCAGTTACATGCAAACACTTTACATTTCAAATTAGTTAGTAAGCAATTAGCCTGATAGCCTTAATAGATATTTGATATAGTATTTAATTTTTGCTTTGCCTACAGTTTTGCACACCATATTCTATATTTAATAATCCCTACACTTTTTTTTTCAGTTCAAAGCTGACACTTCCAAAAAGTTTGCCTACAGCCATCTAAGTAAGTGTAGCAATTTTGTGTGGCTCCATACATCCCGAAAGACCCTGAATGAAATAAATGTCTTATTTTATCTGCTTGATTGTTTTATATCCAGTAAAGAAAGTTGTCATCCACACGCACCACACACGCAACACACACCACATAAACACATGGTTTTCAGTAGAATTGTAATATTTGATAAATCACAGAACCCAATGGTGGTGCACACACACTTTACGGGTATGCATATGCAAACACACATCATTAAATCAAATGCAATTCAGACTGGAGTGCTGGAGAGTCAATAGCTATCTGAATAGCTGGTCTTGACCCTAGGGCTTGACCTAATCCCTAGCCATTAATTCTTAAGTGAGATTTAATTTCCATCTCAGACGGTCTACAATTAAAGCTAGGCTCACCCCTGCTCATGCTCCCTTGTGCTATCCTGCCTCGCTTCAAAGTGACAACAGAGATGATGTTGGCATACATGAAGAGGAGCGAAGTAGAGTGAGTGAAATACAGAGAAAGGGAGAGCTGCTACACTACAACCAAGATCTCCAAAGGCCAAAGCTTAACATCAGTGGAAAAAGATTAGGGAGACTAGAGGGAAGAGAGAGCTGTATGATATAGCAGAGGGAGGAAAACAAATAAAGACAGGACCATTTTTCTTTGAAAGACGACACACTGATAACATGACAAATTAATGCTGCCTTTAGATGGCTGTTGTGAGGTCATATTTTTAACATGGGATATACACCCAGTGTCGCTGGAAGGGTGGGACGTTGCATCACATATGTGAAAAAGCACGATGCATTACTAGAATATGCATGCTGAACACAAAACATAATTATGATATCAGTCATATTTGGTCATTTTTTTCTATTATCTACCTTCCTAAATTTATGCCCAAAATCAGCTGTCTGTGTTAAGTGCAGAGCTTTTTTACACGTCGATGAGTTTCTGACAGAAAAGGAAGGCTAAAGATCTATATGTGCTTTATGATTGCAGCTTTTCACAAATCTCATATGTATACATAAGACACTTGGCTAACTGTAAGTCTAGCTGTTGTTTAATGCAAAGCACAGTGAGACAAAATGTCTATAAGTATGTGGCAGGCACACCATCCCTCTAGGAGTGATAAATTGAGGCTGGTTTATTTTGGTCTCACAGAGACGGCGCTCTGTATCAGTATTTCAATACATTCTTTTCTCTTTTGCAAGAATATACACATAAATATGTTCACTACACAATAATCACTAGATTAGAAGTAGAAACAATCCTATGTGCAAGCATGTATATTAATTGATTTATACATTACATTTTATACAATGACACGTACAAAGAAACATTAAATAGATTGAAAGTTTGAGAGTTTACATTCATGCACCATTATGGGTACATAGCACAAAAACATTTCCTTGCCAAGAGATATTTCTGTCTTGTTGGAGAGTTTCTACCACCAAAGACAACCAAACATTCCTTGCATTTCTTACTGCTGCATTTATGAAGGTCACCATGCTGATAGTCAACATATCCTCTACGCTTTCTCTTTCTGCTTATTATATGATCTTAGCTGGCTTGTACTGTTAAATCCCAAGGACACTGAGGAAACACAGCAAGTCTCAAGAGATAACTAGAGCTCAGAGAATTGTACCATGTGCTTGTGATTGATTCAGGTTGCACGTGCAGCTGTTTGGATTTAGCAAAGCTACTGTCCCTATGTGACTGTGCAGTGTTACCCTGAAGTGTGTGTAATCTACTAATTTGTGGACCTGCATCTGTTTCTTTTCAAATACTCCTCAGTGCCTCTCTCCATGGCACTTAAACCCATTGTTTTAACAAAGACAAAATCAGCCTTAGTCAGTTCCAGTCTAAAAAAATATGGTTTACTATTGTTTTAATAGAATGCTTGCTTGATATCCCTCTGGCTAAAAAATCCAAACTAAGCTACAGCAATATACTAGACTTAAAACACAGTCTGTACCAAGTCTCATACACCCTGATCTTACTTAATTTGTACAAATAGTAGAACCTCTGCAACTCCCAGAACGACTACATGGTCATGTAAGCCACCACTGACCCATTTCCTCGCAGAGGGAACATGGGAATGTTTCTACTATCTTGACAAAAACTCTACCTCAGCACTGCAAAGGGTGTCTGGCTTAAATCACACTACAGTAGAAGTTTGTGGTGGAGGTGTGGTCCCTGGCTAAACTGCAGGGGAGGGGTGGTGCAGTGAGCTTAAGGGGGCAGTGCTGGGGACACAGGTGAGACCACAGGTGGTGACGTTGCCACTAATGACAGTCTTCTCTATTATAGTGAGGTGGGAGACCAGTGCGGGATGTGCCAAGACCAGCTCTGAGAGGAGAGTGAGTAACATTATATGCAGAAGATATCAATAAAATCTGCAACTGTGAGCACAATCATTGTGTGTGTTGGGTCCATCTTTACAAAGGTAGACAAAGTTTTGATAGCTGACCAACAAAAACCAAGCCAGTTCCATTTTCTTTATTTAAATGTCTATACTCATGACTCCGGCTGGAGTACTAAATCAGATACATGGCAATAAGATAATGGAAGCCAGTTTATTTGAGAGAGTTCTAAGAAGTTGTCAATAAACAAAAGTAATGTTAAAATGGCTAAATCCAACTGAATGGCGAAAGAACACAAACCATAACCACAACTTATTAAGGCAAACAAGTCTCAGTACAGCATAGAAATGTGGCAAAAATTTAAAAAAATTACAAGTTGATTAATTGGCCAAAATGTATACAATAACTGAAAGAATGAGAGAGAGTAAGAGAGTGAGAAAGAAAGACAGCGTGTGAGAGAGCTAGAGAGGGAGACATCAGTCACTCAAGTCACAATATCCCTGTGTAGGTGCCATGCTGTGATACAGATACCACAGCACTGAGACAGAGCAGAGAGAGATCAATAGAACAAGCCGCTTAGTTTGGTTTCTTAACCTGCTTGCTTTTAGACATTGCTTCTCCTTCCGACTATGGATTGCTACAGTGTAGTGAAAAATTAATTTGCAGCTGAATTTCCAATTTACAATCACCAACGGCAGGCAGGGGAAAACAGTAGACCTGATTAATATGTATTTTAAGTGTTGATGCAAAAGTAAAGGATCCATTCTTTCTAATTATAATAATAGTGCCTTGAACAGAATTTGCTAATGGAAAAAATGACTTAACTGCACTATCAACCTCCCAGTGAAAGCATTGTTTAATTTGATCTTCTATCACAATGTTTTGCTGTAGACAATATCAGACCCTGGTCACCCTATCCTAGTCAAGGGACTCAAATGCCACATACATTTAACTAAAGTATAGTGTGGTAGAGTATAGTCATCCACACATCCACTTCAGCTTATCCAGTTCAGCTGGAATCTATCCCAGCTGCCATAGGACAAAATGCAGGGAGCACCCTGCAAAGTATATAATATATAAAAATAATAATAATACTACTAAGAACAATAAAAATAATGTTTACATTCTCCTCAAGAATGTATTCCTTTTGTTACAGTCCTATTTTATCTGGGCTTTAATTGTACAGTATCTAAAACTGAGTGTCATGGATCAAAATAGCTTTAAATATGTATTTATGTAAATAAACGTACACATTTGTTTTTTGTCAGGGTAAAATGAGTTTTGGTTTGTGCTCGTGCACATTTGCGTTATGCTTCGGCACAAAAGTGAGTTTTCTTGTTTAATCCATCTCTTACTGAGCTACGTCTTGGCTCCACGTCTGCAGATTCCCTGCTGACCAGATTACACCTGTTGTGTGGAACTGTGCCAGACTTTCAACTTCCTCCTCCTGCACAGAGTTCAGTGCTGTGGAGTTTTTAAAAAATTTTGTTCATCTTCAGTACAGGACACTTAAAACATTTTTTTCAAGTACTATATAGCTAAAGCTTATGAAAAATGTACATAATAAAATCATGTAAAGTAAAACACTTACACAAACAAATACTATTCCTGTGCACTATGCATCACATACACACAGCTTCTACATATAAGCAAATACACACACAGCATATTGTAGTCAGGCAGGAGCCATTAATCCTGGCCTGTGAGAAGCTCAGCAGTGTACCATCCGTCAGCATGAAGCTGTTGCTGCCACTGCTGTGCTCTAATTAACCAGAGAGGCACGCTGAGCCACTTTTAATATTCCTGGTCAAGTGGGAACACAAGGATTTAGTATGAGAAGGAACAGCAAAGAGAATCATAGGCAGAGATGGCTGGCATCAAGTCATTTAAAAAATTAAAGGAGAAAGAAGAAAGATGGAGAAAAGGGAGGGCTGTATTTCATTTGAGACATTGAGTGAGACATTTCTAAGGAAGCTGTAAATTGAACTAGAGCGAGCCAGACATCAATCAGGCTGTCAGCGTATCATACATACTCTGTGTTTTGATATAAAACCCCTTTGGTGACCTTGGTGACAAAAGTTAGAACAAAATGATTGGTCAATAAAGAAAACTAATGGAATCTGTATAGCACATGCTGAACAGACCCCTTTCAGTCATGTGAGTGGTGTGAACTAACAGAGGTGTGTAGCTCTTTATTCAACATCAGGCTACTGACTTTGATCAGTCTCGTCAGCTTTAAGCCACTAGTGACTAGCTCTGGCTGTTAGTGCTAACTGCGTTTAGCCTTGATAAGAAGATGCTAATGAAAGAGATCAAGGGCTTTAGCCTTGCTGTTAGTTCTGTAACAGCCAGACTCATAATGACTTTAGTGGGACTCCTTGTTGCTCCTTTTACTGTGACACTTTGACAGGCTGAATCATGGACAAGAGATGAATTTGCTCTGCAAATTAAAATGCTGTAAGGCTGAAAAGAGAAGGCAGTTATAGAGGGTTTAGTTTGGTTTATTAAGATCCAGATTAGCAGTGTAGCAGTTATTCTTCCTGTGGTCACAAATATTTAAAATTTGACCGGGCATTATGAAACATACACACATATAAAACATAACATTATAATAGAAATAGAAAGATGAGTGCCCAACCAATAAAGGATTTTTAAAACTGATACTGACTAGAGCAGGGCGATATGACCAAAAATATTTATCGCAATATACATTTGAAAATTTGCGATAACGATCTAACTGACGATATAATTAACACTAGACAAAATACTTTACAACTCCACAACTTTATTAGTGCAAAAAAACAATTTTCACTTAAACAAGCAGCTGTTTTTTATGTGCATTAAAGTTATATAAAAATTTAACAGTGCAAACGCAAATTCCTTGCTGACAGCTTAACCAAAAGGCATTTCCGCTGGAAATTGTACCATGTATAATATCCACAAAACTTAAAAAGAGGTAATATTACGTTGAAGCACAGTATGTATCACTCCGCGAGGCTCCTGCCTACGATAGCCGCAATGGTCCGACAATCCATCAAGCGGTGCGGCTTCGTAGCTTAGCAAAGTCGTGCTAAAACATTTGACAGATTTTTGAGCGCCGTGTACCACATAAAATCGTTTCGAGGTCAGTAAACACAACCAGAATTCATACATAAGGCACACGGGATTATAAGGGGCACTGTCGATTTTCAGAACAACCAAAGAATTTGTCATGGCCCTGTGCCTCCCCGGCTAGCCCGGTCTGGCTACAAGTGTTTTTGTCTCTTTTGTCCCTTCTCTCTTCCCTCTCGTGCTCTGCACACCACCGGGGCGGAGTTCTCTGTGAGCTCCCGCCCCTGGCTCCCGCACCTGCAAACAATCTCCACTCTGGCTCGGGACTTAAGGAGGTGGCTGGAGGCGCCTCGTCGCTGGATTATTGTGTAACACTTGTTAGTGTCATTACTAATCAAGCTTTCTCTGAGTTTCACTCGTGCCGCTGCTTACCTATTCTCCTTTCCTGTGTCAGACTTCTCGCCAGCCTGAGGATCGCCATTTGGTGAGCTTTAGCCGGAGTACGAGCTAGCCTGAGCGTCCGGGAGAGATTGTACATAGCCCGTGTGTTCCTTCCCTGTGCCTGTGTCCCTGGAGACCCACCTTCCCGTGACCTCCCCCCCCACTTGTATATATTCGCACCTGGTGTCAATTGTTAATAAATTGTGAACCTTTTGAGACGGTCTGCCTTTGAGTCTCTCCTGAGCCTGACAGAATAATCCAGCCAGGAAATGGACTCCGCAGACCCTTCACCTGCTGCGGCAGCCGCGAGCCCTCTAGAGGAAATACTGCAACGTCATGAACAGATGTTAATTCAACTCGGCGGACAAGTGGCAGCGTTAACCCAGGCTCTCGCCCAACGTATTCCGCTGCCGGACAGCCCGCCTCCCGCGGCATCCTCGCAGGTAACTCCCGCTGCCACCGCTACGCCTGCTGCTGCAGCCCCTCAGGCAGCTGGCGTCATAGCCCCGTTAGCCTCAGCCTTTTCACTAGATAAACTGTTGCCTACACCTGAGCCTTTTTCTGGGGAACTGGGCAAATGTGCGGGATTTTTAACACAATGTACGATGCATTTCCAACAGTTGCCCAATATGTTTGCTAACGACGGGGTCAAAATTGCCTTCCTGACCCAGCTGCTTCGTGACCGAGCTTTGACCTGGGCTCAGGCACTGCTGCAGGCCAGCCCCGGAATTTCTTATGATAACTTTCTGGCTCGTTTCAAGGCAGTGTTTGATAAGGGCTCTAGTGCGGAGGCCGCCGGCCACCGTTTGATCAACCTAAAGCAAGGTAGGCGTAGTATGGCGGACTATTCCATTGATTTTTGGACCTTGGCGGTGCAAGCTAAGTGGGGCACTGAGGCTCTAAGGACCGCCCTGTTAAATAATGTCAACGAGGAGCTGAAAGATGAAATTATGATGCGTGAAATCCCTTCCTCTCTGGAGGCACTTATGTCACTATGCATCCAGGTGGATGACCGCCTACGAGCGCGCCGGGCCTCACGGAAACAGCCGTTTCGGGAACTTCCAGCGTCGAGGGAAGATCAGCCTGAGTCACGGGAAGCCCGGAGTACCAGGGAGGAGGAGGAGGAACAACCAATGCAGCTTGGTCGCTCACGGCTCTCCCCAGCAGAACGACAGCGCCGCTTTGCAGCGGGTGAGTGTTTATATTGTGGCTGTAAGGGTCATTTCATCTCCGCCTGTCCCGCTTTGGCAAAAGGGCGCGCCCACCAGTAATTGAGAGGGTACTGGTGGGCGACCTGTCTGGCAAACACCCTCTTCCACGTTTGTTGTTGGCCGCTAGACTCTCTTTTCGGTATGAGGCGCATTCGCTCTCCGCTCTGGTAGATTCAGGAGCGGAACAAAACTTTATTGATGCCTCGCTAGTTGCCAAGCTTCACATTCACACCAAGCCTCTGCCTCACCCCCTCCGGGTGTCAGCTCTATCCGGTCAACGTCTGCCAGACATAACTCTTGTCACCTTACCCATCGCCCTCACCCTCTCAGGCAATCACACGGAGAACATTAGCTTTTGTGTTTTCAAGGCTCCTGTCACCCCCCTCGTGTTAGGCTACCCATGGCTCATGCAACACAATCCACACATTGATTGGCAAAAGAAGCAGGTTACGGGTTGGAGCACGGAATGCCATATGAACTGCCTTCGGGCTGCCACTCCACCGGTGCCTCTCTCCCCCCCTGGGGAGCCCCCTATGCCTGCAGATCTGTCGTCGGTACCCAGTGTCTATCATGATGTAGCGGCGGTGTTCAGTAAAGACAAGGCTCAATCTCTCCCACCTCACCGGCCCTACGATTGTGCCATTGACCTCCTCCCAGGGGCTCCCTTGCCCTCGGCCCGTCTCTACAGCCTCACCCGGCCTGAGAGGGAGGCCATGGAAAAATATATCAATGACTCTCTGGCGGCAGGCATCATTCGCCCGTCGTCATCTCCGGTGGGAGCAGGTTTCTTTTTTGTCGATAAGAAAGACAAGACTCTCTGTCCATGCATAGATTTCCGTGGGCTTAACAAGATTACTGTAAAAAACAAATATCCCCTACCGCTTTTGAACTCGGCCTTTGAATTGCTTCAAGGGGCCACCGTGTTTAGCAAACTTGACCTCCGTAATGCCTACCACCTGGTGAGAATCCGGGAGGGAGACGAATGGAAAACGGCGTTCAATACACCCCTCGGGCACTTCGAATATCTGGTGATGCCCTTTGGACTGACCAATGCCCCAGCAGTATTCCAAGCTCTTGTTAATGATGTACTAAGAGATTTCATTAATCGATTTGCCTTTGTTTATTTAGACGATATTCTCATCTTCTCCAAGTCTCAGGCAGAACACGAGGTCCATGTCCGACAGATCCTTCAACGTCTCCTGGAGAACACACTATAAGTGAAAGGTGAGAAGTGTGAATTCCATGTTGACTCTGTGGCATTTCTAGGATACATCATCGCCCAGGGAAATCTGAAGCCCGACCCGGAGAAGGTTCGGGTTGTAGTGGACTGGCCTCGACCCCCCAACCGTCTCCAGCTCCAGCGTTTCCTTGGATTTGCCAATTTCTACCGGCGCTTCATTAGAGACTTCAGTAAGATCGCCTTACCTCTAACCAAACTCACCTCTCCAAAAGTCCCCTTCCAGTGGGACCCACCAGCTCAGGAAGCCTTCGACCTCCTGAAGAAGAAGTTTGCCACTGCTCCCATCCTCCGTCAGCCTGACCTCCAGCAGCAGTTCGTGGTTGAGGTGGATGCATCTGACACTGGGGCTGGAGCAGTTCTTTCCCAGATGTTTAAAGGTAGACTTCATCCCTGTGCTTTCTTTTCACGTCGTTTCTCGTCCGCAGAACGTAACTACGACATTGGGGACCGGGAGTTATTGGCAGTTAAGCTTGCCCTAGACGAGTGGCGGCACTGGCTAGAGGGCGCTGAACAGCCTTTCATCGTTTGGACTGACCATAAAAATCTGGAGTACATCCGATCAGCCAAGCGCCTCAACTCACGACAAGCTAGGTGGGCACTCTTTTTCTCACGTTTCAATTTTTCTATCACCTACAGGCCCGGATCCCGAAATGTAAAGCCAGATGCGCTCTCCCGGCTGTACTCCAACACTGAGGAGCGCACTGACCCTGAGCCCATCCTTCCGGCTGCCTGTGTGATCGGAGCTGTCACATGGGAGATCGAAACTCTAGTTCGCCAGGCCCAGGACACTGACCCCGACCCAGGTACAGGGCCCCCTGGCCGGCTGTTCGTCCCTACCTCCGTCCGTGCCCAAGTTCTTCAGTGGGCTCACACCGCCCGATTCACTTGCCACCCGGGGATCCAACGCACTATCACCTTTCTGCAACGGTATTTTTGGTGGCCGTCTTTGGAGAAAGACACTAGAGAGTATGTCTCCGCCTGCTCCACGTGCGCTCGGGGCAAACGCCCCAATCGCCCACCGTCTGGACTGCTTCAACCTCTGCCCACGCCCCACCGGCCTTGGTCACACATAGCCCTGGATTTCATCACCGGCCTTCCACCTTCTTCGGGTAATTCCACTATTCTAACCATCGTAGATCGTTTTTCTAAAGCTGTCCATTTTGTTGCCCTCCCAAAGCTTCCGTCTGCCTTGGAAACAGCACAGTTACTTACCACCCACGTCTTCCGGCTCCATGGTATCCCGGCAGACATCGTTTCAGACAGAGGACCGCAGTTCACTTCTAGAGTGTGGAAGGAATTTTGCACACAGCTTGGGACAAAGGTTAGTCTCTCCTCTGGCTTTCATCCCCAGAGTAATGGACAAGCGGAGAGGACTAATCAGGAACTCGAGGCGGCCTTGCGGTGCATAGTCTCCCACAACCAGACCACCTGGAGTGAGCAGTTACCGTGGGTTGAGTATGCCCACAACAGTCTTACCTCATCTGCTACTGGACTATCCCCATTCGAGGCCTCCATGGGTTATCAACCACCCCTGTTCCCCACTATTGAAGGTGAGCACACCGTGCCCTCTGTGCAACATCATCTCCGCAGGTGCCGTCGGGCCTGGCGGGCGACCCGGGCAGTTCTGCTGCGAACCAAGGAACGCAACAAGATTCTTACTGACCGCCGCCGAATCCCGGCCCCGGAATTCACGGTTGGACAGAAGGTTTGGCTTTCTACTCGTTTTGTGCCCGTTCGTGCTGAATCTAAGAAACTCTCTCCTGCCTTCATTGGTCCATTCGAAATCGAAGCTCTGGTCAATCCTGTGTCTGTCCGATTACAGCTGCCACGCACTATGCGTATTCACAACGTGTTCCATGTCTCGCAGATCAAACCTGTGCTCTCCAGCCCGTTGTGCCCTCCTTCCAGGCCCCCTCCACCCACCCAGCTCGTGGATGGGCAGGAGGTGTTTGACATCACCCGCATTATGGACTCTCGGCGGCGGGGGCGGAGTGTTCAGTACCTGGTGGACTGGGAGGGCTACGGGCCAGAGGAACATTCCTGGGTGCCCCGGTCGGCCGTTCTGGCTCCAGGTCTTCTCCGTGAGTTCCACCGGCGGCATCCTGGTAAGCCGGGTGGGTCGCCGGGAGGCTCCCGTTGAGGGGGGGGTACTGTCATGGCCCTGTGCCTCCCCGGCTAGCCCGGTCTGGCTACAAGTGTTTTTGTCTCTTTTGTCCCTTCTCTCTTCCTCTCGTGCTCTGCACACCACCGGGCGGAGTTCTCTGTGAGCTCCCGCCCCTGGCTCCCACCTGCAAACAATCTCCACTCTGGCTCGGGACTTAAGGAGGTGGCTGGAGGCGCCTCGTCGCTGGATTATTGTGTAACACTTGTTAGTGTCATTACTAATCAAGCTTTCTCTGAGTTTCACTCGTGCCGCTGCTTACCTATTCTCCTTTCCTGTGTCAGACTTCTCGCCAGCCTGAGGATCGCCATTTGGTGAGCTTTAGCCGGAGTACGAGCTAGCCTGAGCGTCCGGGAGAGATTGTACATAGCCCGTGTGTTCCTTCCCTGTGCCTGTGTCCCTGGAGACCCACCTTCCCGTGACCTCCCCCCCCACTTGTATATATTCGCACCTGGTGTCAATTGTTAATAAATTGTGAACCTTTTGAGACGGTCTGCCTTTGAGTCTCTCCTGAGCCTGACAGAATTGATTTTAAGTGTCCCGTATTTTCCAAAAAACGACGGCCCGCTAGCATGCTCTACCAAAAATAGTGCTTTGTTGTGTATCTGACGGACGAAAGCTAAACCAGTTCCACACCACTGAAGTTGCAGCATTTTTACAAACCAATTCTGGTTCATCTGTTTCATTCAACGATCCGTTTCGCCCTTCTCACTCTCCGTCGCCGCCATACTTTTTCCCCCATGTGCATATGAAAACAAAGGCACTGCGGATGTGTGTTTTACCCATATTCTATCGCAATATTTCATTTTCTTATCGTTGCCCAACATTATACCAGTATTACCGTGAACAGTATGATATGGCCCAGCCCTAATACTGACAGTGTTGATTCAAAAATCCAATAATTCAGGTGATGTTTTTCTTTTCTTCCAGACAGATGAAACGTACACAGACTTCCCTGAAATTTGTTTTGTGTAGTTAATTATATGATGCGAAGCAGGGTGGTGCTGTGGTTAGCACTGTTGGCTCATACTAAGATGGTCCTGGGCTCAAATCAATCCCTCCAGGGCTTTTCTGTGTAGAGCTTTCATAGTCTCTGCATCATACTCAGGCTTCTTCCCACACTCAAAAGACTGTTAGTGAGGTTGGATTAATTGCTGATTCTAAAGTGGCCCTTTGTTGACTCTGCAACAATATGGCAGTTTGTCTAGTCTGTACCTCTCGCCTTTCAGTAACTAGGATAGGGTCCAGTCCCAACGACACCCTGAACTGAATAAGCTGAAGCCGATGGATGAATAGTTATTTATGAGTCCTCAGTAAAAAAATATGACAATGCAGTTTCAAAATAATCTCATTTTATTGTTCAAACAACATGTGGATTAGTAATTTATCCTCTGCCTTACTCTGCTCAGATCAACTGGATGTTGTGTTTATGGCCTCCCAAACACATGTTGCCAACAGGGAAGTTGGAGAGTGCAACAAACTGTGCAACATGAACACTGATAACATGAATGGACGGCGCTTCTTTTGTATTCTCTGAACTTTTTTCTTTTTCATTTATCAATGACTATGAATGCCAATATATATCAGCAAATAGAAAATATCGGCCTCCACTGAGTGATAAGTTTTTAAATTCCACACCATCTTTTATTCCATACAGACCACCACAATCTTTTCATTAGGTCTCTCAGTAATCAGCAATGTCAATTATGAAAGCTTTTTAAAGGGAGTACTGTGTAGGAGAGGTTATTGAAGCTATTCTTGCTGATCGCATATCAGTTAAAAGATAAAATGTCCTCTGTGGGACGAAAAATCAAGCCAATCAATCAATTGAGCCAAAAAAAACCTCCATTAAAGGGAGAGAGAAAGACACTGACCATAAAGCAGATAAATGGCACAGCAGACTCTAAGCCTGCAATTATGCTGTTTCAGAGTTTATTTACTGATAATCATACCATAGTATCAATATTAGTCTCATATTCATTATTGCTCTCATGTAGTTAATTGATTATTTATTTTTAAAATATCAAAATAGGCATGTGGTCGTCTGAATTGAGTTTGAACAATTCTTTGTGGAAAAAAGACAATTTGCTTGTGACTTGTGAAAAGCCTCCACTGGCAATAGTTTGACATTTTTCTTTTACAATGCAAAGCTCTCCAAAAATAAGCAAGCATTGATTAAAGGAACTGAAAAAGGAATTCACCTGCCCTCTTTTTTTCCTCCCTAGTTTGACACCGACCTCCTTATTATGCCTTTCATCTTCTATCATGCCTAACCCTCCCTGCCATGGTCACAACCAACACATTACCAATTATAATTTGGTTGCACCTATTTCTAACATTTCAAGAAGTGTAAGAGCACGTAGACTTGAGATGTGGACATGGAAATTGTGTGGCATTTAAATAAAGAGGGCAACAATTAGGTTTTTCTTTTACATTTCCAGAAGAGTAAATTACAGCATCTGTTCATATGGCACACAAGTGAATTTCAGATCACTAATTGGTGCTAAATGCATGGATATGTTCTTACAAACACACAAAGGTAGCTCAGGCTATTTAAACCATTTTACAATGTACAGGTTGTTATATTTGTAAGTACACTGTTCTTCTTTTAGTTTCTTTGAGTAAAATACTGGATCCTACCTGTTCACAAGATCTAAGCTGCTTTGCATTCGTGAAGTGTAAAATGTTTGCTGGGGGCTTGAGAGAATCTGAGCGAATAACTTTGTGTGCATGAGTGTGTGTGTGTATCCTGAAGCATGTGTGTGGTTGTCTTGGTGCCTGGAGATGTTTTGGTGGGAAGCACAAGGCTCACTGGCCAGGCCTCAAGACTCTACTGTTCCAATTAACCAGCCCAGCAGCCTGCAGCTCTACTGGCCTTATCTGGAGACAGAGAGAGAGAGACGGATGGGGATGGTGGTGGTGGCATGAGTTGGGACACAGCAAGTGAGAGTGGGTTGGAAGGCACACCAAAGAAAGGCTTGAAAGGGTGAAAGGGGGAGACACAGAATGAACGGAGAAGTCACTTCACAGTCATGCAACCAGCCAGCGTTTCTGCAAATGCCTGCTTACTTATCATTATTCAACTCTGCTGATCTCTTTAGACACACACTTTCATTTGCTCCTTCCTTCTCTTCAGATGAGGGGGAACAGTTTTAGAAAGAAAAAAGATCCAGCAAGTTTGTTTAGGAAGGGGGGAACTAAAAGTGTTCACCTGACAGGATTAGAAAATGGTAGTACATAGTAAATGAGTGGACATTGTTCTGTTTCTATCCTTAAAAATGGCAAACAGCAAAAGCATTATTCTGTTCCTATAGCTACAGCTAAAAGTTAAGCCAATGTAAGCAGCAGAAGTCTAGTTAAGATTAACATATAGAATTTGCACACCTTGTGTTTTTTGGCCATATACCAAGTTTATTTCCAAAAAAGAACTAACTAAATAAAAGTTTAATAAAAATTTTGAATCTTTCTTGTGCATATATAAAACTAAAAGCGCAATTGCATTTCAACAGCATCATTTGTAACATCAGCATCATTATGCTGCTGGCATTGCTGCTAGAAAATTGCACCAACAATAAAGGCAACCATTAGCAACTGTGTATGACTGCAACCTCATCTTTCCTGCATGATAATTGGGGCAACGACTGGCACAATTAGAGGCCATTTCAGATTCTTGAGTAGCCAGTGACAAGAAGCATATCAGCAGCAGCTGAACAGGTATATGCTCTCATCTGTAGCAATAAGAATCAGCAATTGTAAAATGTGGGTATGTGAGAGTAGACGAGGAATTAATAATCTATATCTAAGCTATAAGCTATAATATAAGCTAAAATCTAATAACACTGAATTTCATTTATTATGCAGGGTTTGGGTGATGAGTGGGGTAGGGTAGCAGGGGTGGGGGTGTGGGGTGGTGGGTTCAGTTCTCATCAGTGAATTATGGATGTAAAGGACAGAGGAAATGAGAGGGGCAGCTGATAGTAAAAGTGAGAAAGAGCCAGAGAGGGAGGGGTGGCAACTCTCAGGCACACGTGGCAATTCAGAGAGAATTGGCTGTGTTAAATGACAGTCGATTACCATCTTAAATATACTGTCAAAAAGCAATTTGCTTCTCTCGTGCCACAGGCCTGATATTTGCACCTTATTAGGAAGTCTGCCCTATATTTTAAGACGCCAACCTCCCGACCTCCCTCAGTTTCCATGTACCCATAAGCCAGCTGTCTAACTGAGGACATTTTTTTTTAGGTGAAAGGGAGGTGAATAGAGCTGTGCATAGAAGCCTTTGATATAACAAAGTCCTGTTATGTAACCACAATTAAAACACAGACCAAAGAGGCTCTGCAATACATCGCTGTGTTATTCACACAGACAAAGGTGAGGTTATAATGAAGCTCTAAAGCGTAATCCTTTTGTCGAGATAAATCACTGTAGGTTGACTATGGCTATTATAAAAACGATATAAAATGCACAACAGTTTAATTAAAAGAACCTGTTTGACGTCACTTTCTTATTTGTTGACTTCAAGACCTTATTAAGACAGACTCTAAAATTCTAACAACCACAGCTGCAGATTTGTACATGAAACTTTTCAGTATCCAAGCTACTGTATCAGTGATGCTGCACACAAATCAGAAGAACGAAACACATGCACAGTAGAGACCTGGGGACAGGCAGAGGTAATAAACCAGAGCCAGGACATCTTACTCAACATTCCAGCTAAAAGAGCTCCACTGATCTCGGTGCGCTGATATGATAACAATGAGTCAAGGCTCACCAATATCTGCAGCAGGTGAGCAATGTGTTTAATTTCACAGGCCTTGTAGGCGCGCTGAGCTCATTACTGGCCTCTCAATTCACTCACTACACTTGGCATATTGATCTGGGTAATATAGTTAAAAAGATGTGTGCTACAAAGACTCCTCACCAAGCAGTACATAGTCCAGTTCAAGTGTGCTAGTTCAGTATCAGTTCTGCCTCTACCCACTTCTTTTTTCTTGTCTTTTGAGGAGCTATGAAGGAAACCACCAAGAATAACTGATGAAAAATGGAAGTGACACTTCTCTGAAAACACTGATTCAGTTCTCCTTTAGTTCAGCTCTAAATGTGAAAGCACGGGAACATGCACAGGCATGCCATGTCGCTTTGTGACTCAGGACAAAAAAAAATGTGCCAAGAATTTGGTATGAAAAGATATAAGGTGACACACAGCTTTGTGTGTGTGAACATACATGGACATGCTGTTAAAAAAGGGTACAGATAATGCACGTACACTATTTGCAAGTCTCTGAGAAGAAGTATGTTAGAAAAGAAGAGATGAGAAGACACAGGGTGTGTTTTTTATTTTAAAAATCACTGATTTCTGTATTTTTTGCGGTAGGGGACAAAGGGGGGATTTGATTATGTAAGCTAATGCTCACTCTCCCCATCTGAACAAAAGCTCGCACAGTGGAGAGTGAAATTTTTGAGCATCCGACCTGAACTTGCAAGACAAACTGCATCATCCTACCAACAGCCTCAGTGGGGATATTACAGACAGGATAATTTATGACCCCTGCTATAAAATAATATTACACCGGCTGCCTCTGAGGCCAATTGAAACCTCTCAGTGCCTCGCAATTTATTGCCGAAACCAAGTGGAAAAGCTAAAGGACAATGATCAATACAAAACCGACTACCCATATGCACTGACGGTGACCTTGTAAAATCTGTCCATCTAGGAGGAAATGTGAATGTTGTCTCAGGTGAGTTTGTTCAGTCATTTCAAATACTGATGGTCATGTTGTTCTAAGATGAAGTTAATATACAAGCCTATTGATTGCTGGCATACCAGTGGTTGTTATGCGCAGTGCATTGGTAATGAATGCGTTTAGCTGCATTCATTTAACATTAAGCTTTTTCTTATATTAGTTAATCTTTCAGTGCATCGACTACAGAGTTGAGCTCAGTGAGAGCAGTCAGTGTCTCAGAAATCTTCTGTTGTGCCAAACATGAAATTAAATTTAGTAAGAGAGTTTGGCTGGATGCATAAAGTAATGATGACGCGCTATATATAGGAAGGGTAGAATGCTTTGTGTTTTGTTCTTACATTTACATTGTCATGTGTTTTGTAATTTAGCTGTGAAGTTTCCATGGAAACTAATTGAAATGTTATTAAAAATACAGTTAATGATCATTTAAAATGCAAAGAAATAAGAAACTGTAAACAAGGTTTAAAAACCTAATTGTTTTCAGTCGGTGAAATAATATTTCAACTTAGATTTATCATAATATTTTGTTTTAGGCAATAAAACTAGGCAACTTCTTCTGAGCATAAATTTACAGAACAGAGCCACATATGACAATGGCAATTTTATTTACATAAGACATTTCCTTAGATGAAAACAATGGAAACAGGAAAACAGAACAAAACAAAAACAAAAAAACCCTACATGTATTATTTGTACGCCTTCATGAGTGAGGTTGTACATATTAAGCATATAAATAGCAGTTAGTGTCTGCTACCAAGGAACTATAGTAATATCAGTGTGTATGAAATAAAGCTGGTACCAATGCCAAGAACTTAGCTTTAACCAGAAGAGTTAATGTGTACTTTAACAGACATTTTCATTTTATTTATGTATTTATTTATTTATTTTATTAGGTGACACAGACTTAAAACAAAACCGACATAATTCAAAAAGACAGATGATTTATGAAATGGCGTATGAACACAAGTTTTGTTCCAATGCCTGACTGCAATCTCCAGAGTACATTTAGAGTATGTTTTTTGACCACAAAAAAAACCACACTTGATGGATTTCCTGGCCTCTTCAATCACTTATATACTGGACACCAATCTTCCGATGCTGCCTGTGCATCTTTTGCAGCAGGACTTTTCTGTTCAACATCATATTTTTGCAAAGGCAAACAGTCAAAGAGTGAGCATAAAATGTCATGTTTGCAGCCTTCTTCTATAAGCCTTACATAAAGTGTCATTGTCAAAGAAAGTTTAGGAAGGCATTTAGTAGATATGTGACATGATGGCTCAGAGACTAAGCTAATGGATTTTTGTAAAGTTGCTTTATGTTTGGGTAAAAACTGCAGAAACATTGGGGAGACTTTGAATCTAAAGTGACAACAATTCACAGCCATATTCACAGTCAAATAAAGGATTTGCATATTAAGTTTCATTTGCTTTGGACTGGTATAACCAGTAGCCCAAGTTGCTGTACTCATGGAGATATTTACTGCAAGATGGCCTACCACTCGCCTATGGACATGAGATAAAAGGAAGGTTGAGTTAAAAGATGGGTGCAGCCAGACTAAGAGTACAGAATAAACTTACTTTACTCACTCACTTCATGATCCAGTCTTTCAATCTTTTAAATGTTTGTAAGAAGTGAGGTACATGTATCTCATTTATTACCATAATATTTTCTAAAAACTGTGTGCTTTGAGGACAGGGATAAGATGGGTTCACTATATTGTCTGTAGCTGAATATTAAAACATCTTTCTTCACGTTATTTCTTTATCAATCTCCCACAATGATCCCTCCAAACTCCCTCCTTCACATTCTTGCCAAGTTGTGACTTGTTCCAAGTTTCAGCTAAATTGCGAAAAAAAGCTAAACGTCAATGCGACATCAGTGAACTTAAACAAGCGCTCCATTTTACCAGAAAAATACAGTAAGAACTATCTGCATGTCTAACTGGATATACCTTATAACTCTTACAATTCATACTGTGGAATGCTCCTGCTGTACGTGTGTATATAAGTGTGCTTGTGTGAGCAGCATAATATGAAACCAGGTGATGGGACTTGGACGTGTGCCTAGGAGCGTTTGCATGCGTTCAAAAAACATG
Organism: Oreochromis aureus; assembly: GCF_013358895.1. Lineage (NCBI taxonomy): Eukaryota > Metazoa > Chordata > Actinopteri > Cichliformes > Cichlidae > Oreochromis > Oreochromis aureus. The sequence continues at coordinate 9,373,263 of NC_052944.1, forward strand.
CCTGCATATTGAGGCACACAATGTGGAGCATTGTGACAAGCATTGCGGGAGATAATGGAGAAAGCCCGAACCATGTTGGGAGCAGGAAGGTAAGAGGAACAGAGCGGGGAGAGAACATCCAATTCAATTTCGAAATGGTGCCGGCTCACAGTACAAACACAAAGGCTTCATTACAGGAGGATCCCTGTTGAAGGCTGGAGCTAATTCACCATCTTCAAGCACAAGAAGAGAAAACATAAGGGAGGGAAGGAGAGAGGGAGCAACAAAGAGATCAGCAAGCCAAAGAGGTGATGTGACATAACGGCGGGAGAAAGGGACGGAATCAAGAACAGACCCAGCAGCAGTTATTCTGCTCTGAAGGAGAGAGTGTTCACGACCAAAAGTGCCACTAAGAGCATACTAATGCCCTATTAGAATGTAGCACTGAGCAGGAGAGTAATGACTCCCATTATGTGTCGCCACACATGTGCGAACCAGGAGCATGTTATTGCATTTATAAATCTGGTTAAGTGATCAACATTATAAATAAATGACTAGTTGCCCGGAGCATGGATGAGGCTAAAAATAGAACTGTGTAATGATAAACACAAATGAGATTGCTGTTTTTGTTCTGATTGTGTTTTTCAGATATGTGTTAAATCACTGCTACAGTAACTTTAGAATACTTGTGAAACATTTTGTTGTTGTTGTTGTTGTTTACATTTATATAGAACCAAAGCAGATGCACTTACTTCCTCCAGGGGATTCTCATTTTCTCAGCCAACAATGCTAAATATCCACCAAGTGTCTTATTGATGAACCCATTGATCTGTTCACACAAGAGACTGTTGTCAGGTGACAACCAGAGGACTTCAGTAATAGCGCTATTAGTTTCATGCAGTGGACAATATGTGTGTGAGAGCAAACGAGCCTTTTGCTAATGGCTGAAGGTCAGTGAATAACTGACCCCCTCCTATCAACCCCACCCCCACACATATGACACAAACTGCGAACCCCTGAAGCACGACTACATTGTAGAGGTGTCTCCTGTGTGCACACGCAAAAACACACAGCAACGCACAAGCGCAGGGCCAGGGAGAACACTTGAGGTTTGTGGTCCCAGGTGTAATGCCTCTCAGCTGGGTGTAAATCAAACTGTGGCCAGTGGACAGGATGTTGATGGAAAAAAAAACTAAAGAAATAAAAAAAACAGAGAGACAGACAGTGAGACACAGACAGAGAGAGACAGAATAGTGTCAGAGCAGATTAAAAATTCATGGCTTTGCTCTTGCTGACGTAAGAATGAGTGCCTTCATTTGTTGCCTGTCACCTCTGGGAACTCATGAGACCAATTGGAGGAGGGACAGAAGGACATGAGTGGAACCAAACAGAGAGGCTATACCATCAGTTCACAGCGGGCAGCAACAAAAGAGAGGAGAACTGGAAGTGAACTACGATTCACACTCGGGTGTGAAAAGGGTTGAGAGGGATTAGCATGAGACTTTATTATGTGGAGATTGCACAAACTATAATGGCTCAAATAAAGCCAGGCCTTCAAGATGTGACACACGGACCATGAAAAGAACCATTAAGGAACACGGCCCTTGCAAATCACCACTTGCGCTCTAACAATAACTTGGCTAAACACTTTGAACTCGGGAAGAAAATGATCAGCGGCAGAGCAACTTCTGCCTTTTACAATGCACAAGTAGTGATAGCACATCAGCACATCACAGATAAAACTAAAGATAAGATGAATACAGTATAACGGGTCACAAAACTCCTCCCAAACCCTCTCCTGTGATTAAAAAGTAGTGTAACTGCAATTAACGAAAGAGATTTTAAATAATTGATTGCATATGAGCTACATGAGAGTGCATCCAATAGAGCTGACGCCATGGATGTAAATATCCTGTACTGATGAACTGATAATAGCAATGTGCAGATGCATCAGTGTGTGTGTTTGGGCAGCTGAAATGATGGTGTGACTAGTTGATAATGAGTTTTCATATTCTTGTCATTTGTTTTAAATAACAAAAGTAGTGAATAGCTGTAATTATAATACTTTCAGCAGGGGCGAGTAAAAAAAAAAGCAAAAAAGAAAACAAAGAAAGTACAACTCCAATTAAATATTGCTAATTCTGATATTTAAATCCAATCATTAGTCACTGTTTGTCTTGCGTAACATATTTGGAGTGATTACTCACTCTTGTTGTGAATCATTAAGACAGCTGGAAATCCTACCACTGCTACCACAGTGATAATTTAATAACACAGCTATCCACTTTGATCATGATGTTATAGCTTTGCTATTCTAACACCTAAAACACCTAAACTAACATAACCTGACATAATGGAACAAACACGGAACAACTGTGTATTAAATGCAAAACATTAACAAAACATTTAACAATAATAAATGGGTGAAGTGCAGACTGTATTATTTATACAAAGAATTAAATTTGGGACAATAAAACTGGTAAAAAAAAAATATATATACATACTTGAGGCTTACTTACTTAAGAAATAGTTTAATTTACCTAAAACTGAAATTGATCACGTCCAGTTCTCAGGTAAATTCATTAAACCCATAATGCCTTGTGGCAGACAGGCAACAAGTTAGGGATAGCTCAGTAGGTAGAGTGGTGCCCCATGATTGGAAGGTCAGGGGTTTGATTCCCCTGAACAGCTACCCTTAGGGACAGTATTTTGTGCAAGGTACCGTCCCTACACACTGCAGCCCACTGCTTCACTGAGTGAATGGGTTAAATACAGAGAGGAGTTTTCCCCACAGGGATCAATAAAGTATATATATTTTTTTTAAACCCATAATGCCTTGTGGCAGACAGGCAACAAGTCATTTAACCCACAAACACAAGTAGGTATGAATGAATGAAGCTTTGTAGGTCTCTGTATTATACGGCAATGTAAGGATATTAAAGCATATAAAATTATTATCAATAAATCAGAAAAGAATCATCAAATAATTACAGCTGACTCAGTAAAATCTTTATGAAAATACAGTCATTAATAGTCTATGGTACTCTCCATTTTTCATAAGACTTCCAACACAGCAGACTAAATGCCCTCCTTTTCTGAAGAACATCAGATTATACAATCAAATCACTCATTTTACTCTATATTTTGATTTGACTTGATATTTAGGTGTATTTCAAGGTACAGCCCCCAAAATCCAATTAACTGTCATGTTTTATTGCACAGAGATAATAATAGTTCCCTATTGTTTTATTGTCATAACTAGTTGAGATCAGGAGACCATTAATTGATTGACTGATTGTAATCTGTGTATCACATAGGCACATCTGTGGGAGCCAGAATTCTGGCTGGGGTGTACAGGAATACTTATGTCACACACTGATATGCAGATCAATTTATTTGTAAGAGTTTATGTAATGTGTTTTTTTTCTGGATTTTTGCTTGATATTCTGTCCCTGTTGATTAAAATGAAACTACCTTCAAATTAGAGTATCAAACTTAGCAGTAAGTTTCTCCTACTGTATAAAGAGTACATGTTTACGCGATAATTATTTACACTTCCAACAATTATGAAAACAAACTAAATCAGGATTATTACTCTTTTGCATTCACCTTTTCTACAGAGCTCTTATTTTGTCTTGTGCTATAAATTCAGTGCAGCCTCTCCCTTTAGCGAAGTGCACCTGCTTTTAAGCCCCAACTCACACACTCACAGCTCAAGCCAAGAAAACTCAGAGTCAACAAAATCTATGTAGAGGAAATAAAAGCCACTGGGTTTATGCATATGAACCTACAGAAGGATTACTGTAGTAATGGCTGAAAACAGGTGCATCTGTCTCAAGACTGCCAAATGTCTCCCATCCAGTCTACTTTTGGTTGCTTGACAGTAGTGTTAGTTTCTGTCTGCTCTGGCAGCTCCCATCACTCTCTTCTGTAGCTGCCATGTAAGTCTCCCAGGTTCACTGCCACCTGTGACTTTCTGTGTTTCCATCAGCACCCCCAAACATGAAGCCATGGAGGCAGGCCAGCAGAGACCAGCTGCCTATCCAAATTGGGCTTGATAGTCTCAATGGATGACCCATTAACCCATTATTATATAATCATGATTGCAACCCTTGGTATATTCAACAGGACCTATATATACCAAGTATTCCAGTTTTGACTTAAAATTTTATGCTATTATTTCCATTAATCATCAGTGAATATTATAGATATGAAAAATATGAAATATTAAGTATCAATATTACAAAAATGTTCTTTTGTGCATCAAGTGAGGATTAAGGTATGCCGATCAATATGAAGAGATATTTGAGATGCTGAAAAGCACTCACAATATGTGTGTCAGTGCTGAGTAAAAGTTTCCTGTGAAATCTGTTTGGTCTAAAAAATCTAACACTCCTCTAGACTCAAATGCATGTTCATTTAATAACTGACAGTCTTCATTCTCAACATCTGAAAGTTTCAAGTTGAAATTTGTTGTAAAAGAAAACCTTAAATAATCTAACAATGTAAAGACAAATATAGTGCAGATGGTAATACAGGTAATTGGATGCAATAACAGACGTAGGTATTACAATAGGCCAGTCGCAGTTACTTTAAAAGGAGTGAACAATCAGTTTAACATTACCTGGGAAAGTAAAAATGTCATGGTCATACATGAGCTGATAATGAAGGTCCGCTGAAGTACTTTGGAGGCACTGAATGAGCCCAAGGCCAGTCTACCTCCCCAGGCTCAGCCAAGGCTAACACATCAGGAGGAAAAAACTGTCATATACATTTAATGTTTAGTCAAATATTGTCATTAAGATTTGCTGTAATAAGATATAATTATATGACCAGGGACAAAGGACATTTTTAGACAAATGCATATTATTTTAAAGCAACACTTTGTTGCACTAAGTTATTGCTGTTACATTTAAAAACAAAAATAGTAAAGCAGTTGATGTATAAATGTATTTATGTTGGTTTATTCTGTTTTTGCTTTTTGTGAGTCTATAACACTCATTATCCCAGTTAGTAATATATCATTTTGAATATTAAGCATAAATCATTCTGATGCCACTCTTGGAGCTGAATGTACTACAATTTTAAATCAAAAACCATAGATGTGTAAAAACATTGCAGGCTGACAATAGGATGATGTAACCAACACTGCTGCAAATGTGCAGCTCTTTGAGGTTTGATGCATTATTTCTCAGTTTTTTAATAAGGGGAGTTGCTAATTTTGCCAAATGTTTTTTTTTATTATTATTATTATTGATTAAAAGATTTTCTGCAAGTTTGCAAATCTGTTATCTGATTTCACGGCATTTATTGTTGTGGATTGCAACCTAACAACAACAACTAAATTTTTCTTAGGGTCCCATGAAGGCTTTGTATGCACTATTTTAGAAATGCAATAATGTATAACAGGGTTTGATTTGATGTAGCCTGATGCCTTAGGACAGTAAAAACAAAAAAAGGATTCACTGAATCAGTGACAGTGTTGCCACCATTTGAGTTTACTTGTGAAGCATTGAAACTTAAATGATTAAATGAATCCTCACTAACAAGTATTTTTTGGATGGAAAGCATTGTTTTTAAGGAAAAGATAAAACTGACGTGGCATGTATGCAAACTGCTTGCTTAGTGTCTTAATATTTTTTTGTGGACCAGCAAAATTATGCAAGTAAAAGTTTGATCCAGCCTGGAGGAACAAGTTTTTTTTTGTAAATGAGACATTGAGTTCAATAAATGTTAAATTAAAAATAAAATAAAGTATGTTAAAAAATACTAGTTAGCAGTCCAAATGAAGTACTAAAGTATTTCAGTACTTCGTTTGGCCTGCTTGGTACATGCTGACTACACCTTTCACTATAACCCAGTCTGAGTAAAATAAAAGTCAGTCTATACTTAGAAGATGAAGACATGAAGGGCAGGCAAGAACGGAAGCGGCTGAGCGAGAATAAAAAGGGTAAAGAAAAGCCTAAGGGTATCAGGAGGAGCTAGGGCTGGAAAAGATGATGCGGATGATTAACGATGCCAGCTCCAGATGGATGAAAAAAATATGGGCACTGTCTGGTTTGCATTGTTGGGGAGACCCAGAGGCAGAGATATAGGTAGCTGATGCTGACCCCAGGGCAAGAGCGAAACTTGACACAAAAGCAGCAGTCCTTCAGCACCTTCTCCTTCACCACCATCAATATTATTTTCTTCTCCTTACTGCAGAGTAACTCACAGATGACCTTTCAAGAACAGAAGACAGTCATCACTAACTTGCTTCAATTTGTCTTCGAAGGATTTGTGCAAATCAGATTTCATTAAAAAACACAGTATAACCTCTATTCCTTTGAAATCAGATGATCAAGGATAATATGAGCGTAGACATCACATTTCAACATAATTGCAGTTTGACTTTTTAGTCTTCGAATGTTTGTTAAGAAGCACTGAGAACAAATCATTAGGGAAAGAGGGAAACACGATTTCATGGAAGCTGCAGCTTCCTCAGGACTGGAGGTGAGGGAGTTGCTCGACTGACTGATTGCTGCCTTTGAAGCTGAAGGACTTGATCAATTATTAAACAGGATCTTTTAACAAGGTAAAGTGCCTTGACTAGAGGCTATAAAGCTACCCCATAAAGATATGTATAGCTTGTCTGCCCAGTAGAATAATGCATACTAAAAGTCACAATATGCATTTTTGAGTGCACAGAACAGCACCCATAGATATTAGGGTCAGTGCTTGTACCTGCAGTTGTTTCATTAACCTTTGACATACGTGTGTGCCAAACTCACTAGCCAAGGGTAATTCTGATTTTAAATATACTGCAACAATAAGCGTACCAGTGACACGATATAGTCACAATAACTACATGTCCTAATTTTAATATGTTACATTTTGTTTGATGGCTAAAGGTTAGAGCATCACTAAGCCTTTTTAACCACTGCCTTTTTTCGTAAAGTGCGGATAGTGGATAATAGTCAAAAATTGATTAAGTGCAGCTTTAATCCACAGGACTGTCATCAACAACAGTGGGTCTGACTCTGTACGTACCTCCCTTGCACTGGATTATGCACACAGTACACTCTGATTTCCTTGACTAACAATTCTTCTGTAATCAATAAGCCCCTCAACTGTTCACTCCACTGCTCTCTTTTTTTCAGTAACTCTTGCTTCCTTTAATCCATTCGGTTTTCTGGTCATATTTAAAAACATATGGACGGAGGCCATTCCAGAAAATAGTGAAGAAACCTTGTAATTGCCTAACAACAAAGGAGTGTTGTGTTTGTCTTTAATGGTGCAGGGGTGTGTAAGGCACATAATTAAACCATTTTCACCTCGTTTTCAACATTTAATTGCAGCAGGCTGGCATAATATCTGAGTGCACAAAAAGATTTGTGGAGAAGGCTGTAATTTTCTTCAACTAATGGTAAAAGCAAACATCTGGGATGTGGTTTAGGTTTTTTTAGTTTTTATTGTTTGTTTGGGTTTTTTTTTCAATATTATGCTTTTTCTTTTTACACTTTTGCTTCACTAAAAAAAGAACACTTTTGTCTAGACCAGTCGTTGTACACTTGTCACTCAACAGCACCTTTGCATGAACGCACAACCACCAGTTCAAACAAAGGCACATCTATTTGCTCTACCATTTGACACCCCATATAAGATTTCAAACATGGAGAGAGAATGTGCAAACATCACTGATGGTCAGTAAGGTGACTTCAGCTGACTTCATCTTAATGGTGCACTATACCAAGCGCCACTCCATAACAGTTCAGTTAATTGAACTGGGGACAGAGAGCATGTTGAAAGAAAGATTAGATTTGATGAGAAAATATTCAGTTTGCACAATTGCAGCTTTAATTAAAACCAGGATTGACTAAAGAGGAAGGGAAGCCACTAGCCAATAAAGGTAAAGGTTATCATCCTGGTGGACAAACATGAAATATGATAAGTAAATATAATAACTGCTTTGAATAAAACTGATGAGCATAGTGCTGCTCTGAGCAATTTATATGCAATTTAAACCCATGTTGAAAACAAGTCAGTTATGATGCAAGTTGATGATATATTGCTGAGTATAATGGAAACTCTTTCTTTATAACCAACCCTAAAGATGTTCTTCCATGAGCACAAAATCTTGAAAGATCTTTAAGGTAATTCCCCATTTAAACATATATATATATATATATATATATATCAAAAGCTACATCAACATTGCAGCCCGTTAACACAGATTCTCAATATTACACCGAGTTACTAAAACACAACCTAGAACATAAAATATGTGAATCGCATTATAAAAAATATTTACACTATAAATTTAAAAAAACTGTTGCAAGAAGGTATAATACAGAATGTGGAATACGGAATCTTATGTCTGAAGGTTGTGTTTACTTGTCACAGCAACAAGAGTTTTAGTATAGTTGCAGGGAGAATGGAAGGAATGATTTCCTGAAGGATTGTTTATGGCAGTGTGGTTAAATATATATATGTTAACATATGGAGGTGTCTCTTAATATTGACCAGTTGTTACATAAAAAAACAACAACAAACAACATAAATAACATGGATGGCCAGTCCAAGTAAAATCTATTTAAGCTTAAGTCTAAACATCATATTTTTGAGACTCATAAAGTTGATGTTCTAAGAGTGCTGATTCAGAACTAGAGATGAGTTTAGTCACCACATCTTAAAGAAAGCGATAAGCGTTTGGAATGGTGTGAAGGACAGAATAAAAGCTCTAAGAATTGGCCATGCTGTGGTTTTATGAAAAATGTAGTTGGGTGTTTGAGTGATAGTGAGGTGCAGGAGTGGGAGCTCACCAAAACCCCAAGCTGCCTGAACACAAGCTTAAATCTGAGTCCCCAAGCCAGATGGGGATCAAATCTATGGATAAAGCCAGTTGCAAATAACTGAGCAGCAACCTGCTATTTCATGTTCTCTGCTCTGATCTGAAGACTAGATTCTTCAGTCCTGCAAGGCACAATATCGACATCCTGGGAGAAAATCAAACAGTTAACACACAGTAACAGATCTCCAAAATGAACTCTCAGGAGGGGAGTGTTTTAACGCCGCTTCGCCTATAAAGCTGTTCCATAGAAACCAATTTAGAAATGACCTTTTCTAAATTCTAAACTCAGTTTTCATTAACTTGATTGAATTTTAAAAAGTACCGTATTCGTGGTCAGTCAATTACAAACTTTTTAAAATACTAAATCTCGGTCAGCTCTCGGTAGGTTGGTCATAAACTTTTTAACTGTGGTTATTAGTTCACACACCATCAATGAGCATAGACAGGCTATTGTGTACTTGTGAGTATTTGTGTGAATCAGGATCATAGCAAAACACTCAGGAAAACTACAGCGCCAGCTTTTCCAAGCAAGCCCTACCAGTAACTCACGGCCCTCTTGTTGAGTGAATGAAAAAAAGAGAGATCATCAATGTGACATGCTGGACAGGATGACAAAAAGCAAGAGAGCGAGCTAGACAGAAAGTGAGGAGAGCCATCATGTACAACCCATATTGATACAGCACTCAATAATCCCCCATCCAATTCGATACATGTGCTTATGTTGCAAACAGCCTTAAAAGCTCAGTCTTAAATCTTTATGACTGGTGTCCTCATAAACTTCTCCACAAATCCTTTTCTCTGGGGAGACTTGCTGATGCCTCACACACAGTTTTTACTGCGAGGCATCCGATTGTATGAACCTAAAAGAACAAGAAGAAAGAAGAGTAGCATCCTTATAAAACTCAGCCCTCTGCTTTCATTAGATGTGGTTTCCAATATCTTTTGAAGTAAACAATTATAATAATGAACTACCTTTTTTAAGACAGAGTTGGTATCTTTCCTGCCCAATAGATTTTTAACGTGTGTGTAGCAAAAGTTATAACTCAAGTTAAATACAATAGTGATTGCTTACAGAAAGCATACTAACATCTCAAGACAGAAATTCCACTCACATATTCAGGCAATGAGTGTGTTTGTCCAATACTTTAACAAGCAAGTGAAACTGAAATTGAATCTGACACCAACAAGTCCAATATCTCAGTAGGTCAAATTCCCCTAAATTTCAGTATCGGCTTCAGAAACTGAACTGTTTAATGACCCCATATAAATCCATATAATTATGTTCATTGAGGGCACATTATGTAAATAGGTTGATCATTACATTGTTGGTCTCCACAGCATGTTGTACACTGAGTAGATGTGACCCTGATTCACCTTTGTTTGCCCGTGCTATCAATTTGCAAGTATGAGGGGAATTCCAGCCAAGCATGTCGCAAAGTCAGGGCAAATGCCGTCCACCCACACATAAATAAACTCATTAATATGGTGGCTTCCACATTGTCTCACATTGCATCAAAACATAAAGTGCTGATTCAAATGTACCCTTGAGGCCCCGTAATTAATGTTATAGTTCCCCCTGCCGTTCCTCTTCTTTCACCTTGCTCTCTTTGCCTTTCGTTGTGTCTACATCACATTTTTATCCTGACCCACTTTGAATTCCCTCATACTCTACAATTTATTACCTAAAACAATAGCACGGTGATAAAAACATATTGCAGTGGGCTGACATGAGACTTTCCTGTCAAGACTAAGATGAAAGAAAATACAGGAAGGTGGCAGGTGTCCCCGTACTGCGATACAAATCACTGCATAATCCTATAATCCTTCACCAAAAGCTGACAAGGTTCAGCAAAAGAAGACCTTACCAATCACAAAGCCATAATTTTCCTTTTTTTGAGTACCAAAGAAAATCAAGCTGTTATTATATGGCCTTGATGTAGAAAACGACATCACCATCATCACCATCATCACCATCATTTGGGAGCTCTAGCATTTAAATCTCAAACTGGAACTCAACCAGTTTAATGTCACTATTACCCAAACAAGGGTTTAAAGTGGGCTGGAACCAGTTGGAACAGCATTCCAGCACATTCAGTTTATGAGGAATTAAATTTCATACACAGTTTAATTCAGTTACATTAAATTTTATTTATATAGTGCCAATTTGCAAGAATGGTTAACTTAAGGCCTTTCACATTATAAGGTAAAGAGCCAACAATGAGACAAAAACACCAATAATACATACACATATTTCCCTGTGCTGAAGTCTAGCAGTCTTTTCAGCTGGTTCCAGTTGGACAGTTCCTTATCATCCCTGTCATGTGTTTATGTATGCAGGCATCAATAAAGTTGCAGCTGTGGTACTTCAGCTGACACAAGGCAAGTGAGCATAAACAAAATGTACAAAACAGTTCCACAAATACCACTAAACACAAACTTTCTCTGTGCAGTTTGACACAGTCTCTCTGCTGGCTAAAGGTACAGAAGCTGTATTTTTCAGTGAGAAAAGGAAATTTTGATATGTGAAAATGTCATTCTGAGATGGAGAAAAATGCAAAACAGAAAAGACTGGAAGAAAGATGGACAGAGGACAGAAAGATGAGATTTCAAGGTCAAGAAGTAACTGAATTTGGATTAGGACTCGAGCACGAACATAAAAATAATGCAAACATAAAGTTGTGTCTCTTTTTGACGCTTAGGCTAGCTTAAATATTTGCACTGTATGATAAAGCACTTGACATGTTTGGAAAGCAGTCATGATGGCTCATGTTAATCTGGAAAACTGCACAAAAAGCAGTTAACCACAAAGAAATTCTGCTGGAGCTCACAACAAAAATGATTACATGACCTGTCTGTAAGTGAGCAAATTTGCCCCACTCTACTGTTACATTAGATTTAAGGTTTCCTCAACAGCTGAACTCCTCTTAACCCCTGAATATACTGTATCTGAAATAGTGCCTAGATTTCTGCCCAGAGTTATCTGGGATCCGATTTTGGTTGAAGGTGTAGCAGGTCTTTCCACTGATAATAACTACAAATTAGGTTTTCAGATAACAGTGTAACAGAATGGACACCCTTTTATTTGAATCAATAATGATATGTGTTCAGTTTCTGTAATCTGAGAAAAGCTAAAACATATAACTCAGTCTTGTGCCTAACTAGATTTGATTGAAGAGACATATTGAGTTTACCAAACATTTAGCTGACTGACTGAAATGTGCAGATGTTGGCTTGAGCTGATTGTGATTTAACTTTTTCTTTTACTAAAGCATTAGTTAAACCATGGGTAGAAAAGCTTTTTTTTAACACACACTGGTAAAAACAAACATCTCATGCCAAGCATCCACCCACCTGCCCACCCATATACATGCAAAACATGTTATTTATGCCACACAAACTCTTCACAGCTTGACTGTGTTTGTGCCAAACTGCACTGTATGTGTGTTATAACAGATAATACAGAAGAGGAACAGAAGCCAAACACAGCAGCTGTTCTCGACTGAATGCCTAGGGGCTGATAACGGGAGGCTCCGAGACCTGTGACCCCGAACGTGCTCTGTCATTCCGGGCAGGGAGAGCATCTGAGAGTTAGCTTCTCCAGTCATGAATTATTCCATGTCTATGCCTCACTGACTACCTGTAGTCGGCTCTGCAGAGACAGAGTCAAGGGGCTTTGACTGACAAAGCCTTTGATCCCACAACAGCCACGCACTCTATGATCAGCGTCTCTCAGAAGGAGGGAAACCAGAGCTCTCTTGACATTTTCTCCCAATGAGCTCTTTCTCTCCTACTCCTGTCTCTTTCGATCTATCCATATCACTCTTTATCTGAACTCTGAACTCTGTATATCTGTGAATAGAACTCTGATGCAACAACACACACAGACACAGACAGACTAAGCCATCTTTGTTCCCTTTTAATTAATTATAGCTCTGCCCTAGACGCATCAGTTTAGAGATGTGGTTCAGTGTGCTTAATTTTGGATCTATAAGTGGATGCCTTGCATAGTGCTAGTGACCGTATAAGAATGCCTCTTGCTAATGTTTAACAGTCCTACAATTGTCCTCCATTTATAATAAGGCACTTTTCTAATTTGGCAAGAAAAAGATTTATTCCGATGGTCTGTCTGATTGGTCACTATTTACAGCTGTCTGCTTTTATCAGACACACAATTCTCTATTGACATAGCTTATTTTTATGCTATTATCATGTTCTTTATTCTTTGTCAAAGGCTTATTCACTGTGACGTTATAGCAAAATATTTTTAATCAAGATCCAGTAGTTATAACAGGATACACATTGACTTGCAGTGCCAGTATATTTTGATGATTTGGTGGAAAACTGCACAACGATTTCAGTTGATTATAATCTGTCATGATTCAGGACTGGAAAGTATGATAAATGCAAGGCTGTCCTAATGAAGTTCCTCTATGTAATACTGAGTACCCAAAACCAAGGCACTCTCTGATATTCTGCGCTGACATAAATACGTCTAAAATATGTGAAATATGTAATTTCATTGAAATACATTCCATTCATTCCATATACACTCTCAATATATTTTTCATCACCAGTAAGTTATGGGTACTTGGTCCAAATGCAGGTCTCACTCTGTGGAGAAAACACCACATACAAATAACCCACAGGGGAGGACGCGCAGAAACACTTCACTTGGCTGAAAATGGGGAGTGGGCATAGCTGGCCCAATTTCTGCCTAATATTATGAGGAGTGACACTCTTTTTTTTTTTTTTTTTTACATTTTTCTTCATTTGCGTGTTAGCTCATAGCTCGGGGAGGGGTGCTCTGTCATGACCCCAGCCCCAGCTGCAAGCTTGTACAAGTTAGCTGTTCAAACAAAAATGTTGCCAAACACAATAACAAAAAGCCTACAGCTGTGTGTGTAGCCATATGCTGCTATTTTATAACATTTATCCAGTGCAAACAAAATAAAATAAATAAACATAAACAACATTTTGTTAAACACAAAAGACCACCCCACTTGCAGTATATGAAACCTCTCTACAAAACTGCATGGCACTCTTAATTGGAAAAGTTATAATTTCCTTATAATATACCTGTGTGTGTGTGTGTGTGTGTGTGTGTGTGTGTGTGTGTGTGCCTATAGTACATAAAAGCCATTGTACATGATCTTTTTCTCTATATTTATCTATTTAACTTAATATTTCTCTATTTATATTTATCTCTGTGTCTACACTCATATGAGTGCCTCATGTTTGTTGTATATTTGCTGCTATGACAACTCAATTTCCCTCTGGGATTAATAACGCCTCTCTGATTCTGATTCTGATGATGTAGCATTCTACACCGTAAGTGTACATCAGTTTTTTTTTCTCAATTTGCATATATTTTGCACATATTATTTTTCTGTTGTATTTATCATGTGCTGTTCTTTTTCATTGTTTCTATCGTTTATAAATGATCATTTATTCTACTATCTATTTTACATGTGTATTTCATTGTACAGGGAGACACGTTTGTTTAGTGCATACAAAAATATAGCTTTAAAACTCTGAAACTTGAGAACATTGAGCTTTTTAACCATTTTTTGTATTTAATGAATAAAACGTTCAATTACGTTAAATTAGGTTAAATTCAAACTTTAAAATGAAAAAAAGAAAAAATTAAATATTTGATTTCCTTCAATCCACCTTTGTGCTATATACCATGAATGCATTCAAGACTCAAAAATAATGTTCATCACATCACAATTTTCTAAATAAGCATAAAAATAACATTTCACATAAATTCTAACTGCTTATTAAACTCTGACTGAAAGGACATGCAGAAGGCAGTCGTCTGAAAGAGTCATCGAGGCGTTTTCTTCACTCGTGTTTGGAGAGCAGAGGCTGCAATGATCAGCTGAAATTAAGAAATCTCATTGCACTTTAACAAAACAATCTGAGTGGCCCTGTTTATGTGTAATATTTTGTTTCAGACAAGCTGTTTGCAAATGGATTTTCATTTGGGATTCATTAGGACAAATCCGACTGACCATTCAAAGTGCTCTAAAAGCCACATTGACCCATATGTTCAGCGCTTTATTCCATACACTTTGTATCTACTTGTTGATTTGAACTGGATCAGTGATTCTAAATTGTGTGATTCTAAGTTATTTAGAATTTAGATCAGTAAATATGATGCAGCAAGCTGTGTAAAGCCAGCACTACACAGCTATTTCATCAACAATTTTTACCCTCAGCAATAGAGAACCTTTTTCCCCATAAGTACAACAATTTTTATTGTTGTACTTGCATTGTAAAATACGCTCAGACAGAGATGTTGATGCCTCAGCAGTGTGATTTCTCATTAATAGACTAAACAAGCTGTGGCAGACAGAAGATGCAGAGGTAATTTCATGACAGAAATCAGTGATGCAGATTTAAAACATACTTTAACTGAAATATAGCAAAAGTTCAAACTGTTCTGATAGATGTTGTTACTTGTAAAGTGTCTGCTTATTTTTATTTGTTTTCTAAATAGCATAAAAAACATTAGATGTAGCTAAATCACTAGAAATTATTAGTTAAGTTTAGCTTTCTAAAATACTAGTCTGCTGGTATATTGCTAGTTGCTAACAAAAGATTTTATGTAATTTATTATTTTAGTTTGTTAAAGATTTCTATTGCTTTTCTGCGCTTCATTCTTTGCTACAGTACAGCTTCAGATTCAAGTCAAAAGGGAGTCTATGTTCAGCAGCAGCAGCATTCTGAATATTGTTATAAATGCAGATCAGTTTATGCTTTTTTATTGGTTTGTAAATTCTCCTTCACTGTTAAATTTCACTTTTGGGTGGCAGCACAAAGACTGAGAAAGCAGGATAGAGAGCGAGAGAGCAGGATGAAGACAGCAAAAAAAGAGAGAACAAAGAAAGATGGATAAATAAAGGGAATGTAGCGTCTATTATGCCCATATTCTTTGATGATGATTTTTTTTCTCCCAGTGTCTAGATGGGTTCTCTCTGGGTACTCCAGCTTCCTCCCACAGTCTAAACACATGCAGTTAGTGAGGTGAGGTTAATTGGTGATTCTAATTTGCTCATAGGTGTGAATGTGAGTGGGAATGGTTGTTTCTCTGTGTTAGTCCCATGACAATCTGGCAGCCTGTGCAGGGTGTATCCCACCTCTCATCCTATGGCAGCTGGGATAGGCTCCAGCATCCCCATGACCCTGATAAGGATAAGCGAATGAGAATGGATGGATGATTTTACATGCATTTAATGAAAACTTTGTGTGCTTTAGCACAGTTGAAAATATCAGTGGATGTTCGAAAGAACATATTTATTGATATGAATAGTAGCATTTGACAGCTCTCTTACCAGTTTGCTTCACGTCTAGGTGTCAGGATGAGTTTTCACTTCCTTTATTGAAAAATTCTGCTTTAAGTGCTTGATGATTTGGTGGACTTCCACTGTGTGCCTTAGAGACTGAAACAGTGTTCTGTATGTTTATTCTTTCTCCTCACAAATTGTTATTTAACTTATTTGGAAAAAAAATCTGGTCAACAAGATTTAGCGTTTGCCTCAGATTTGATAACTTAAGTATCCACCCTAAAAATGGTGTATTATATTAAAATCTGAGATTAATTATTCTGAATTCATCTTAAACACTGCAATTGTTCATCCAACTATCGAAATGATTTTGAAGGTAACATTATAATATGTACCCAACTGAAATGATGTTTACAAACATAAATAGAGTTGATACAAGAAGCACATTCCTTTAATATTAATTGCAAGGCACTGTATGCATTCTGACTGAGAGCTGAGCACCCTTAAATCTTTAAACCTAGATTTGACCCTGGTGAACACGATTCTGACTGTTGGCAGACAGTAAACATTTATATCCTACAAAACCTTTCAAAAACACACTGAAGCCTACAAAATAGATTAATAGTTCAGAAGCAGCAGATACTGCTATCAGGAAAGGAGTTTAATTTTCCTGTTATTGCTTTTTATATTATTGCTTTAATACTCTGTTGGATATTTGATGTAGTCACCGCTGGCAACCAACAAAATGCAATGTAATCACATATAAACCTCAAATTATCTTGTATTCCTTCCCATAGACCTATAAATTAAGGCAAAATACCTTAATTTATAGGTCTACGGGAAGGAATACAGTGTATGGGATTTTTTTTCAACTCTTGGGAAATATATTTCCTTTTTCTTTCTCATTCTTGTTTCCATTTCAGATGTGCAGTAATTGGGCGTGCAGCTTTAACTAAATTATATAGGAAATTGAGGACAGTTAGCCAAAAACCAGCTAAAGCTTGAATGTAAAGAAAAACAAAAAAATAACTGACTTTTTCGACAAATTTCACTAACACAAAACAAGGTTGATGCCTGGTAGATAAAAGCGAGAATGTCCATGTTATTGGCTAGGACCACCTCCTCCTTCGCATTTCTTATTCAATGTAGGAATCTTGGTAATTTGCCTGACATACTTAAACTAGTTGAATTATGATTTGATAGAGTCACAGGAGGTGTGACACAGCCCTGGAGTTTGGGCAATTTGGTTTTTTCTTTTCCTTTTTTTGCTTGGGAAATAAAAATCTTCATTAAAACCAAAAAGGGCAAAAAAAAGTATTTTAAGCTTACTCTATTGTTATGTTATTCCTATCAGTCCAAATTTAATTTTTTTATTCAAAGTAGATCATCTGCCTATCTATCATCGTTCATTTTGATTGGTCTTTAGATCTTGATCTTGATCTTTATTGGATTGAGTGTTTTCCAGGAAACCTTTTCCTTTGTCCAGTTTTTAAAATAATAACTAGCTCAGCAAAATTGAGACAATAATATGAAACAAGTAGAGCTGTAACTGAATATTAAACTGCATTATAATTTTTTTGTATTGTTTCAGTATTTGCTTTTTAATTGCAGGATTGAAATTAGGCGTATATGAGACTTGACTAGAGGTTTAAATGTTGGTGTCACTGATAGCCAGCACCAAAACTGCTAGTCGGTTGAATATATTCTAATTTAATGAGTGTACAACAGCAGTTACTGGATCAGAGGTATTACAATGCCAGGCAGTTGTCCCCTTCTCTCAGTATTTCTTTGAAAGGAAGCTGTAAATGAGCCAGGGTAAAACAAATAGAACACAGCCATGACTTTGATGTTGAAAAAGCAACTGTATAGATAGGTTTTTATTTCATAGTTAGTCTGTCAAGAGGCTCAGGGTTCAGAATCTGAACATATTTTATCTCTTTAATTTTAGAGGTAAGTTCAAGGTAGATGCACTCTGACACTGTCAAAGTAGTCCTCATAATTGGATTTGTCACCCTGAGATTTGGCACACATGAAAATTAAAATGATAAGCTTCATTTTGCAGATGATGGTCAGTCCCAGTGGAAATATGTTTATATTGCAAGTGATTAGCCGAGGATGATGTCTGTTTTTATGAGTCCACAACAAGCATCAGCAAAGCAGTAGTAAAATTTGCCGGCCATTCCAAGTGTGTTTCTACCCCGTGGGGAAAAGACACCAACCAGGTCCACAAATGGAATAAAGAAACAACATGAATAATTTACTCACTTCAAGTTCAACGAATACGACATTGTTTCCCCCAAAAGTTGGGATGTTTGGTGAAATCTAAACAAAAGGAAAATGCACTAAATTTCACTAAAATTTTAGAAAGACATATTCTGAAACAGAAGATTTTTATTTATCTGTTTTTCACACACCACACGCAAATGAAACAGTCAATGACGCACAAAAACAAAGAGAAAAAACTAAAAGAAAGGAAGAAAGAGAGGGAGAAGAGAGTGAGAACAGAAAATGAGGCAGAGATGGACAGAGCACAGGTTGGTGTGCTGATCTAATATGTCTGAGGCCCCCTGAGAGAGCTAAGCCTATTAGCTAATAAAAGGAAGTGGAAGGAAACAAGACAGAGGTGGCCTAATCAGGTTGGCCTGAGGTATTGAGATTTAAGTAGCAGCGACTTTAGAACCCCAAACATGTAAGTCAAAGCCCTCCCTCACAGTCTTGTCTGAAACTGACACCTGGGTTGAGCTACAGAATCTCTGCTTTTCTGAACTCGAAGGAGTTTCACATTTAATTATTGCAGTGCTCTGTAAAGGTCAAATTCACTTTTCTATTTTCTCATTTCATCAACAGAATGGATAAAATAGTAAAAATTGGAAACAGCTATGGGAATGGAAACTAGTCTTAAAAACATGAAATAAAGGCAAAGCCATAAAGAACTATTTTCAGTGACAACAACAACAACAACAACAACAACAACAAGCTCTGCCTCCCAGTGTCAGTATAGGGTTAGATTATATTAGATGGTTGTTTTTTTTAATTATTTTATTCACATTATTTCACTAATTTGTGATCTTGTCTCAGTTTAACACAGTGCAAGAATTCTACTATACTATATTTTGCAGTGATATATTCGGTGAATTATATTTCTAACAAGTGGTGATTAATGTAAAAGAAAAGACCTCTCAGTCTGATGGAAGGGAAGCTAGTCGGGTAAATGGCACTAGAATCTCTGCAGCTGAACCACCCAGAAAACACAGGACATGCTTAGACCTGCACCTCATTTCAAAGACAGAGAACACACCATCCAATGTTCTTCTGAACAAAAAACAGTGGGCTACTTTCCCCAAAGCACACGATCTCATTCCTCATAAGGACTGTGGCAAATCTCCAACACTCAGGTAGAACAACTCGCACCCCATGTACCAAACTAATAAATCAAAGTTAGCCTGAAGTTAGAAGTTAGCCACGTCTCCCAAATATCCAGAAATGATCTGATGATGGGATCTGGTTTTGAGGATTCCACATTTATCATGTGATTAAAAAACACAAGCAATGAATCATGTGTTAAAAATAATTCCCATGTTCTATTACATTGTGTTGTCAAAACCACTTGATATTACCAATAAAAATAAAGAACGTACCCTTCATTTCTTAATGAATTATAACACAGTCCTTTTCTTTGTCATATTGAGACTGAAAAAAAAACAGATGACTGCTCACCACAGGATTTTGAATCCGTTGCACTTGAGCTCTAGCTGTAAAAGCAAAAAAGCCATCTTTTTCTGTCAAGACTTGCCCAACAGTGTATATAAGTAAAATTGTAGGGAAAATTTCCATAAAACACTGAAAGATATAAAAGACAAATTTGTCTAGTGTCTTTTACTTACTGTACACATGGACATTTAAAGCAAGTTCGTAGTTAAGACTCATGAGAGCACAATAGGCTGTGGAAAGACGAGTGCAACTAATGCTTCCATGCATGTACAAGTACACTCCAGGAGAAGAAATGGCAGTTAGATCTGGCACCAAAAAAAACAAAAAAGGCGCAATGAACTTTCAGGTCCCAAACAGGAAAAGGCACTCAGGGATCTCAAGAAACACTATGCATATTTCACTTTGTGTTAAATAAATAAATAAATAAATAAAAAGGACAATCGTCATCTTCGAGGCATAGAATCCAGCACCACTGTGAAGGATTTGTCCACACCCCTTTAGTGCAGTTCTTAAAAAACCATCTGAGAAATCGCATCCAGACTCGGCATCTCAGCTGGTTAAATAGGTGACTGTAAGTAAAATTTCCAACTTTTGACTTTGAGGCAATGATTCATTTGGCATAGTCACAGGAAAAAGGGCAACCATTAAAAATTGACACAGGTGCCTTTCCAGCAGACATTTGATGTATTACTTCAAGTGGAATGAAGAACTTTTATTTTGGCAGATGAATAATCAATTTTTAAGGAGTCTTAACAATTGCCTCACCTTCTTTTTATGCCTTTGATCCTTTCATGTCGTCCACGTTGCAATAAGGTCTACTGAAGATGTCTAAGAGCAATCATTTTTTTGCCCTCAGGTGTTAAGGGCTGTAAGTTATATGCACCTGTGTTTAATTACAGGTACATCTCGATGCAAAATAATCCCATTTACACAGTTTACTGTTTACAGCTCTAAAGTTCATAGAGTTGTGCTTTCAGATTCAGTCAGTAAGGTTGTTTGGACAGCATTTTGCAAAGAAGATGGACAACGACCCAAAACATACAATCAAACTAATCCGGGACACTTTAAATCAGAAAAATTCCAAATCATTGGCTACGTCAGTCATCTGATCTCAGGATGTAATCAACCAGAACGTCACTTGCTGAAGACGAAAACTAAAAGCACAAAGAGCCAAGAACAAACAAAGGCCTGGCAAAACATCCCAAAAGAGGCTTCTTTTGTGTCCAGGGGGTTCCACAAATTAATGGTCATATTCATAGCCTGCAAACGATTCTCAATAAATAATTAAAAAAGTGCATTTAAGTAATAAATTAAATTCAATTGAGGCCCTGAATATAAGGGGCTGGTTTGTAACACCCCTAGAACATGTACTTAAAGCCTTAATTTACATTTACACCTGTTTTGGTAAATGGCTGAAAGAGCAAAAACTGTCCCAAAGTAAAAGAATAATAATAATAATAATAAAAAAAGTCCTCACCACCAGTCCTCTTCACTTCAAATGATCTTAACTCTGTTACTATGGAGACACTGTGATAATAGACAGGTATACACTCACTATCAACATACACACTCCTTACATTCACTTTACACAACACTGTAGTGGAGACTTCTATTGATCTGAGATGTGGAATTTTACTTTTCTGTGAAACAAACGAGGACCAGTGAGTGTATGTGGTTTTTTTTTAAATGAAAAGAGCTTTTTTTCCCCCTTTTTTTCAACAACCACAACCCTCGAGCAGCCCCGACTCTGTCACTGTTAATGTCAGCTGCAGTTTAAGCTACATTTTTGATTTTAAAGGTTCCTGGAGACAACATAAAACAAATGCATTACCATAATCTCTTCCTCCCTGTGAAAAACATCTTTCAACTTAGTAAATACACATACAAAAAAAAAAAAAAGGACAAGGAGACCAGCATCAACTACACAGATAGCTGGAGCTGCTTTTTGCCCCCCTATGATTTCAACTGTCCCTTGTGAGTGTTTGTTTGTTTGTTTGTTTTGTTTTGTTTTTGCTACTCTCTCCCCCTATAGTGTGTTTCATGAGCCTAAATCATTTGTCATACTCCACTGAATATGATAGTGGGAAGGTAAAATGTGATGCCAATGAAGAACTATGAATAATTTAAAAGTTTTATTCCCCCCCACAAAGCATTTGGCTTTGTAATCTTTCAGCATACATTTTTCCAGGATTCATTGCTATATTTTGCTCCTGTGCTGTTAATACTTTTCTGGGGATGAACACAATTAACTGCCATTTTTTGGCCATAACTCATTGCCAACTCACACACCTGGTTCATGTCAACGATAAATTGTTTTGGAATTATATCTAAACCTAACATCACATTAATAAATTTGCACATTAATAAATTTACACGGTCCAAGCTATTTTATATAATTTTTTATTTTATTAGCAGTTTTATGAGCTGCCATCCAGGTCAAATTTGTGCTGTCCGTTTTTGATTTTACATGTACTTTAACACAGACAGTGACAGGAGTTCATTTTTGTGGTGCAGATTTCTTGTTGGAGTGGCTAGTCATGGGGAGATCATTTGAAATGCACTAGGCTATTGCATTTTATTTATTCTAAAACATTTCTATCTTCTGATCATGGCAGGATGACACCCCTCTCTTCAACCAGAAAACAGGAACAAGAACAGCCGACCCTAGATGATAAAATTTTAAATGTGACAGGTACAACATGTCATATCTTAGTTGTTGGGGTAGGCTTTTTATTGGCTCAAACACTCATTTTAATTTTAGTGGTTAAAAAGTGCTGTAAAACCATGTGTGCACTTACATTTTACATGCATCTAACGTTGTTAATTTATTTATGCTGTGAATTTTATGTATCATTTAAAAAGGCTAAGGCAACCACTTCTGTTGGATGCACATACTTTTTTTACAGGTCTGTATAATGGCTCAGTCACACTGGAGGAAAAATACCAATGCAACCGCTTTGGAGCTATAAAAAAATAGCTTTGAAAAATTGGTTATGGCGACTGTCTGGTTGCCAAGACGTTGATCACGCAATATCCTCAATGCCTGCACAACCACTTTGGATTGCTGGGTATCTGCACAGGTTGCCTGTTACCCAACAATCACAGTTTGTCTCCGACTGACTGCAGTCGTTCTCACACAGATTTGCTAAGGTTTGTAAATTACTGACATTTATTATACATGTGCAACTTGTCTGTGACGCATCTCTTTGCAGTAGGCAGACTTAACTCACTTGGTTGCCAAATCAGATCTTAGTAGTTAATGTGAATTTCCATGTTTATAAGTAGCAAAAGAAGCCTATCCCAGCTACCACAGGGCACACCCCAGACAGGGCGTACTTGTCTCAGTATGAACAAATGAAAACAAACAAAGAGTATACAGAAAGATTTTTAAACACTGTGGCATCAGTAAACCACGTTCAAATGGCTTATTGTGATCTTGCTGCAGTAGCTATTGACAGAACTTGGCTGCTAATTAACTACTAATGTTTGATTATGTCTGGAGTCTAATTAAATGGTGCTTCAGAATTTTAACAGAGATTTGTTCTACATGTCCGTTCCTGGTGGAACAATTACCACTTGCCAACGTTGTTGACAATATTTTGACAATTTTGACAACACTTTCCTTTATTAAATAATAAACAAGTTACTCTAAAAAGACTGTTGAGTAGACTTTTCAGTAAATCAGTGGATAAGGTGACACATAGCTTTGTATAAATTGTAAGTAAATTCATTCATAATGCAACAAATTTACTTTTATTATATTTTTTAAAATATTCACCTTAAAAAAATCAATTCGTGGCTCTTCTAAAGCTTTTCATATGTTCATGTAAATCTCTTCTTTCTGCGCGAGTGTACGAGGTGGGGGCAATAAAGATGATGTCAATTTTGTAACATGAGCGTCTGGCCAAAGATCCCCTAGTGGAGGGAAGCGGGGATCAATCCAGGAGTCCTATTACTCTGTCTGCATGGTTAATGTCCTCAGATGATCCCTACTAGCAGTCTCTGGATGAAAATCAAATGACTAAACAGAAGAGAGGAATTAAGCGAGTGGGGGAAATATACTGAAAAGGACAGCAAGGAAACCAGTTCAGCTTTGGACTGGGTACTGTTGTCTGCTAGAGGAAAGCAGAATTAAGCCATTCTCTGACACATCCCTCCTAAAATAAACATCCAGATATTGTGATCAAAGCTATTACAACCTCTTCTGCCTCAGAAGAATCACAATGCTATTCTAATCACCTGCCTGCTGTGGGTACAGCATCAAAGTGATACAATGAAAATGCCACCAGGCCTCCCAAATAATTATGCACATTTAAAATCCCAACACAAACAGACATGCGCACACATTGCAGGTTGAAACACTGCCTTGCCCCAATTGAGCAGATGAAAAAGTGATAACAATGACTCCTTCAGCTGGATAATAGAAAGAGGTGTACTTACAAGTTCTTATCTTTCTCTCTATCTGCAGCTTTCACTCTCCCTTTCTGTGTCATACCCCTTCTCCCCTCAGCGTTGTTCCCACTCATGTACATGTGTACACTGGGGGGAACCTGAGAAGGATCCATTACACGCACAGTGACTGAAGCCAAATTAAGTTTATGCAAGCGTACGCTCAAATATGTTTGTGCAATGAGTGCTAAGGGTGTAATAATACATGCATTTGTCTTGAACCATTCGCTATGTGATTCAGTGTGAAATACTCTCAGATTGGTGCACTTTAAACAGCCCTGTGTACTGTCTACTCTTACTGACAGTATGCAGCATCGGGGAGTTGTTTTTCTTAGGAGAAGAATTGTGGTCAGTTCAGAGTCTTTTTATATTTTTTAAAAATATGACAATGTAAAAAAATACATGTAACTTTTTTAAATTCTTTTGTACATTTGACCAGTATTTTCTAGGAAACAGGTTTTTTTGTAGTTTATTTGAGTAATGTTTAAGTTAGCTGCAAGCAGGTAAAAACACATAACTACAACTAAGAATACTTTACATGGATACTTCCAAGTGAAATCTAGGAATAAATGAAGAGAAACACATGTTAGTAGAGAAATCTGTAGAGCGCTGCCCACATCTCTAGAGGAGGTTTAGTTAGCAGAGAGCGAGCAAAGCTCAAAAGACAAAGCCCTTCTCTAACTAGGTTAAAGGGTTTTCCTCTACATCCATTAGCCTGGTAATGAACCACTGGCCCTTTTATGACTTCCCACAGTGGTGCTATCTGTATCTCTCACCAAGTGTTTATGCTATATTCAGGGGGAAACGTTATTTGTGAGTTGAAAGCCTTACCCTAACAAAAGAAACAGAATAATTTATATGTTCATACTTTATATGCTTCAAGTTGTAACATGCAGCAAAGTCAATAATCTAATAAAAAAAGAAAAGGTATTTTCTCGCCACTGCCTTGTGATCACGCTTTTCTGTAGGAGAAAAAAATGTTATGACTGAAAACTCTAAGTACCATAATTCTGATTAGTCAAAACATTATGCATATTGTGACTAGGAAGACAAGTTATATTAACACACCTCCCAATTTTCCTTATCTTACAAAGGTAACAACAAAAAAGTGAAAAAACAGCAAAATTTTAAGGCTACACAAAAGCTAGTGCAAGAGGTAAAACGTGACACTGAGAGCATATTACTCCATCCCCATCAGTTCATACAAAGGAAAGGACGACATGTCGGCGCTGATGTGGCAAGATACTGTCTTCCCAACACCTGGAGTATTACTTAAAGCAGTTTTACATGGTGTTGCTTAACCCAGCTGGGCCCGTTTGATTGACCCATCTAGCCAAGTGTTGTTCCGCAACCTTTTTGCACTACATTGAAAGCAATAAGATGATAGGATCAATAGCAGGCGTGCAGATTGTTTGTGTGTTTGTGTGTTATGTGCACGTGTGTCTTTCTCTGCCATCAATCCACAGCAGGATAACTGCTTATTCTGCCCTTAGGTTACATCAACTTCAATGGCTCACTGTGGGAGAAGGGCTCCAAACCAACATCGATACAGAGCATGCTGAGACACAGGGAGAATGACTGATTGAATGAAACCTTAGACTGGTATTTGAGAGCAAAGTCTCTGACAACAACAGCTCAGGCTGTCAGCCTTCCAAATAGACAAAAAAAAACCCTAACACAAAGCTTCAAGGTTAAAAGGAAGAGGGCAAAAAAGAAAGGAAAAAAAGAAAGAGGATGATTTGTTTGAGTAAATGCTAGCACTGTTAGCAAGGAGGTGAAAAAGGCAGACAGCTCATATAAATACACTACAGTGTTTTGAGGGTTTAATATCAACTACAGTGGTTTCTCTCCAGAAGACTAATCTGTGCTTTCAGTATGATGTCAACTGCTGAAACACTGAAAAGCCAGTGGTGGCCTTAAGTATCTCTTTTTACAAGAGCCATGCACAATATGCTGGGTTGTAAATTTGTTACAAATTTACCAGAAATACCAGTTTTCCTGAATACACATACACACACTATAAAAGCATGAATGATTAATTTAAATTGTCTTTTCAGGGATTCCACAGGCATATGAAATACAGACACTCATCACTGGCATCTATGCAGTGATGACATGCAAAGTATTGGAAGATAACACTCTCTTTTCATTTCATTTTAGTTTTCTTCAAATCATTCAAGTCTGTAAAAGCTTTGAACGAGTTTGCATATTACAGATAAAAACATTAGGCTACTAAGGGTTTGTTGCTTTATTTGAGGTATGCAGAATCGCAATATTTTAAATCAGCATTCAAGCAAACCTCTTGCTAGACATTAAGACAAAAGATTGAGGTTTCATCAATCAATTTTTTTTAAACGTGCCTCCAGCTAGGCTTAAGTCCATCAAGATCAGAATGCAATCATAATTTTGGAGATCAGAAGTATTAAATAGGGGTCTTTTAAATTAGTTCCTCTCTGCAGTCCTTTTACTTTTTCAAGCAAATGACTGAACAATTTCCAATGGCTGAAACAAATGAGTAAATAAGTGAGTATTCTACAGTATCATTTAATATTGTGCACAATATTGGATTTTGCTATTCAGACCATTTTAATTTGGGTGGGTGGATTGGGGGGTGGGGGGGTGTCTTCGTAGGTTTTCCTCTTATAGTGTTCTAATTAGGGGCAGCTCCTGAAGGCCATGATAAATGCCTTGTGGCTGAACAATACATTTATAGCCCCTGCACCAAAAATTACGAATTATGAATCAGACCTTGAAAGTGCATTGCTTTTCCTGTTTTTATTGCATTCTAAATGAAAATAGTAGATGAAATACAAAATATTCATTTTAACAAATTCAAGAAAAAAATCTCTAATAACTAGACACGATGAGTCAAAGTCGTCAGTCGTATTTGCAGCATGGCAGACAATTAATTCTGACAACATAGCAACTTTGTTCCCTTGCAAAATCCTTCCATTAATTAATCTCAAAACTAACTTGCGTTTCTCTCATCTCCACGTGCAATGCTGCTGTTTAGGGTTTGAAAAAACCAGCCGTCTGGGACACTATCAAATCTTTTAATTACAGGTATTGACAGTGCAGTTTTCTTAAAACATCATTACCATATAACAAGGTCTTTTTTGTTTGACACTTTTTCCGTTAATTTTGTAAATAAAGAAGTTAGGTAATGTGAAATGATGTTGATGTTCATAAATTAAAAAAAATCATTAAAATAGTAAAAAAGTTTGAATAAATTCATCATAACTTTAGTGAAGCTTAGCTGACTTAATGATTAGCTAATTAAAAGTAGAGAGGCGCTATAAGATAAGTGGCTTATCAGGAAATCAAATTATTGTTTTATTTAAATTATGATTTTTTTCTGTTAATGATCACATTGGATCAGGCTGAGCTTGCTGTGGAACCCACTGACAACAGTTTTAGGTTATTATTCCCCACTGATATCCACAAGGGTGGGATTGAGTGCCTCTCAGACAGACACACACACACAAAGTGGAGGCCTCAGTATTTGAAAGAGTTGTATCTTATTTGGATGATAAAAAAGCGCTTGTGCAACAAAAATGCAACAGCAGACTGTACAAACAGAAACCATTTTTTATAAAGCATTTTACTTAGTACAGTTTAACTCCAGCGACAGTGTTCCTGTTCTAAATCTCTTACACTGATGCCCAAACACTAAACTGCCCTGAAAGCCAAACCTGATACCAAAGAAGTTGAGGTGGTGTATAAAATGGAATTTACTGCAGATCTCATAAACCTATATTTGATTCACAACAGACTAGTGAAAACAGATCATATATTTAAAGAGAGAAAATGGGGCAATTTTGAACTTCATGTCAATAACACGTTTTAAATGTTCATTTATTAGCCATTATTTATGCAAATACCAGTATACTAGGCTCTATACTTATTTTTGGTTAATTTGATTTTGAAGCTAATAAACTCATAATCTTCATAATCATAATCATAATATTAATAAAATCAAGTCTCAATCAGAAATGAACCACAAAAACTATTTGCTAATGTTTTACTGAGTTACTTCCTGCATATTAGACGGCTCAAATAAAAAAAATTTAAACATTAAAAAAACTAAGTAAAAGCAATAGTGGCAATCCATATGCTAATACATTTCCTGTATATGGAGAATGCTTCCTACACTGACTGCTACACTCTAAGTGCCAGAGTTTCTTGAGGGATCCCACAGGAAGATCAAGCAGAAAGCAGAAAGGTTCCTGAGGTAACTGAGTTGGTGGAGACCTTGCCGTCATCTTTTGTTGTGCTGTTGCCAGCTAACTGCTAACCGTCATCACAAGGGATTGGCACTAAGAACAGACAGCGGGAGAGTGGTGATGTCCAAGTTCAAGCAGAGTGACAGCTAGAGCCTTTTGAAAAAGTGGCCGTGGTGCCACCAAAGGGAACTGGAGGATAGGCAGTGAAAAGTTCAGCCATCTCATCCTGGCTCACTATCACTCTCCCTCCACTAATCTGACAGCTGATTCATGCCAGCTTACCTCAGAGGCCTGTTTCCTTCTCCTTCAGTCTTTTTGTTTACATTGAAATATTGTTTCTCATTAAATACAACTTTTATTGTGACTTTATGCTGTATTTCTACCACTCAGACCAAACTTTCTGAACATGTCAAATGACATCACCATGAACCATTCTGACCAGCCATACATAAACTCAGCACAAACACAAACAGTTCATTAGACTGATTGAAAGACTACCTAAGGGAAATGGCTTGGGTACAGCACCACTGACTGATCGATTCATTGACTGATTGAATTTAGGGAGTGGTGCCACTTTTCCCACTCTAAAAAATGCTGATGTAGTCCACTCACTAACTCGCTGACTTCATACCTCGCTGATTTATCCTTTTGTACATTTAAATGAAAAGCAAATCGAGTGCACAATCACTCACACAATGTATATTCAGAAAGACCAGTTGCATTTATACAGAGAAAACCAATAATTAACAGAAGGCAAATATTCCATCTCTCCTGATATCTCTTCTTGTCTTTCCCTTTTCTTTGCATTTCAGCCCTCAGCCTATCTGAACTATTCACAGAGGGACTGCTAACAAGATGTTGCCTATTAGATCCTAGGATGGTGGAAGCCTTTAACTATGATGTGTCATCAACATGCCTGTTTTATAGCAGCTTGGTGATTGGAATATTCCCTACCACTTCTCCAATAGTTGGCTAATTGAGAATGAGGGAGTGATGATTAATTATCTACTCCCAGTGCACTGTTTACCTAGATGAACATGCTGATGAGGGGTGATTAAAACTGCACTGCCACTCAAATTCAGGCTTGGTGTCAAGCATAGTGTAGATCTGGCAATCTAAGTCATTTTTGTACTCCTTTTACCATGGATGCTGTTTGTGAAACACTCCTCTAATTGTATCTTCGAGTCATGTTCAAGAAAATAGTGAATAAACAACCAATAGCTGATTTAAGAGTATTACAGTTTCATTCAGAAGTATATTGTGAATTCATGGAGAATCCTGAACAGCTTAAGTAAAGGATGACACAGTACAGAAATTTGCTAGTCAGTACCAATACTATTGAATTACCAAATACTGTAAGTGTGAAGTGTGATGTAAAGTATTTCAGCATATAAACACATGCATGCACAAGTAGTGTGTGCAAGAGTGAGAGAGAGAGAGCTCAAGTGGTGAGTGAAGCTGTCAAGAAGGTGTTTGGTATAACCAACACCTTCTACAGAGATCAAGCTGGAAAGGATGTGCAGCAGGTCAGGATGATGAAGGATAGAGAAGGAAATAAAAGTATGCTGAAAAGACTGAAAGAGTACTCGGAGAAGCTGTTGGATGAAGGAAACAAGATGACTGATGGAGCATAGTTAGTGAATCAGGAAGTACAGAGGATTAGTGAGTGGGAAGTGAGGTCAGCTATGAAGAGAATGAGTGGAAATGTGGTTGGTCCAGATGTCATACGTGTGGACATATGGAGATGTCTAGGAGAGGGGGCAGTGGACATTTTATCATTGTTCATGATTGTTTAACACCTGAGGACAGAGTATAGCTCTGTCTTTTTCAGAAATCATTACTCTAGTAACCCAGTCCCACCCACCACCCACCCCTGCAGAATTGCACAGACCCTTTTAGATGTCTAGAAAAATCTAACATGACCTTTCTGTTCTTGAGTGTAACTTGCTTTTCACCTTGTTCTAAACCCTCTGTACCTACTGCTCAAAAAGATTAAGTGAGCACTCAATCATATTAGTGTAACACAAAGTCAGCCAAACTTCATTATTGTCAAGCTATCCAGTTTGTAAACATGAACAACTGTGAGTTTGTTTTACCTGCATTGGTTCAAATGAAAGTGGCAACAGTTGAAGTGGAGAGGCAACAAGACAACACCACAAAGGTGGTGGCTGACA